>NW_028076767.1:14093135-14391400 GCF_014824575.4 Sturnira hondurensis
AAGTCATGAAATCCAAAGACCTACAGCCAAGATTGCTTTATCCAGCAAAACTTTCATTTAGAATGGAAGGACAGATAAAGTGCTTCTCAGATAAGGTCAAGTTCAAGGAGTTCATCATCACCAAGCCCTTATTATATGAAATGCTAAAGGGACTTATATAAGAAAAAGAAGATGAAAAAGATGAACAGTGAAAGGACAGCAAACACATAGTTGTTAACAACCACACCTAAAACAAAAGCAAACCAAGAAGACAGCTAGATCAGGAGTGGAACCATAGAAATGAAGAACACATGGAGGGTTAGAAACAGGGGGGTGGGAGGGGGAGAAGGGGGGAGAAGGCACAGAAAATAGCATAGACGGTAGGCAGAAAATAGATAGGGGGGAGGGCGAGAATAGTGGGGGAAATATAGAATCCAAAGAACTTGAGACACGTGGTTATAAACTAAGGGGGGGAAAATGGTGGGGGAGGGAGGGTGTGGGTGGAGGGGATTGAAGGGGGGGAATAGAACAACTATAATGGTATAATCAATAAAATATATTTAAAAAAAAAGAGAATAGGCTCAAAGATTTTTTTTTAAAAAGAAGAGGGGAATAAACTCATGGTCTTTAGTAGTTTTTAAAAGGTTGAATTATTTAAGGGTTTGTTATCCTTATATTACAGCTATGATCCATGTATGATTTAGGATTAAGACAAATTTTTGGAAAGGAAATACGGAATGAAATCTGGAAGGTGATAGGTACCGGTGATACAGTTCATACCTGATGAAGATAAAATGAAGAAAGACCTCAACAAGCTTACAAAAGTATCCCCAAACTCTCTGCATAGGCAACAAAATGACAGTGTGAGTCTGGGGCAAATAAAGTTAAACTACGATTATAAGATGGTGCTCTCTGAATTATCCATTTGAACCCCTGGAAGTGGAATCCATTATAGAGTCGTTACTCTGGCCCAAGTCTTATAGCTGCTCCAAAGCCCTACAGCCTGCTGGGCGCCGCTGGATGCAGAGCATCCTGAGGAGAGGGCAGAAAGTGTCTGGGCTGTCAGCTCGAGACCTCAGGAGGGGCGGAGAAGGGTCAGCAGGCACTAGATTAGGAATAAAACGGAAGGCTAAGATAGATCCCTTAGAAAGATGGTACCTGGGAGAGAATATTATCAAAATCAGTGAAATCTTTGAAGGACCTGTGTGATGAGACCCAGGACTGCTGTATGTATACCATTGTACCAGTTGCACCCTGCAGGGGCACCTGCCAACAGCCTGGTGAGGAGGTGCGGGCAGAGGAGGGGGCCGTGCTGGACTAAAATTCAGCTGTGCTCTGTTCACTGAGTCGTGCACCTGGCACAAGGCTGCATCTGCCCAAATGAGGGAGGAGCACCCATTCCTAAATTGAGCCCCCGGAGGGGTGCTCTTATCTACAGAAAGCCCGGTCGGTGCTAGCTGCAGCGCTGGAGTGAGAACATCCTCAAATCCTGGAATGCAAAATCTCAAGGGCACCCATTGAAATTCTCTGAAAGTGGTTTAAAGATAAATAAAAGATGGCATTACTTTATACAGTGGGTAGTAAACATATGGAACTCATTATCCTCAAGATGTTGCGTAGTCCACAAATATAAATAGGGTAAAGAAAGACTTAGATAAATTCATACTTGTTAGATTCATATGAGCAGCTAGAGCATTGTTAGAAACACAGGGAACGTCTCCAAATGCTTTCAGGGAAAATACCATGTTTCTCTTCAAAGTGTCCTGTAGTGCAAGTGCCATCAATTGAACAGGCCCATTTCTGTCTATCCAGGTTTCTTGGGGAAATCAACATCCACAATACCAAGGTTTTCCAAATAACTGAGGGTTAAGCTACTGTATCACAAGTGTTTTCCTTACATTAGCAAATTACATAAAAATCTTCCTTCATGGTAATATGAGCTTTTATGTGATTTTAAACTGAGTTTTCCAAATTTTGAAAACTTGGAGTTGTGATGAACACATATGATTGTACTGGGCTGTAAGAGGGTGATGCCCTAGACCCTGGGCATCAGCTGAGGTGTGTGGCACTATTTGACTATAATCTGGTCCCAGGGAGCTGTGGTGGTTAGTTCTTTTCATTGCTTTCATTCAGTATTTGTGCTTACTTCAAATAAAACTTTTGATCTTCTACCCTGTTCTTCAGGTTTGTTTTCACTAATGTGAGTGGGCTTGCAGAATAAAACCCTTTTACTCCTAATACGTTGCTTCCACCTCTGACTTCAGAGGAAAGCACCCTACTTACTCTCTTCTGTGTCATGTCATCTGGGTTGTGAAATAGACCTTGTCTTTATTCACGGAAGCCCCCTGAAACCAGGCCACACTTTTAACAAGCTTAACTGAAGACTGGATAAAAACAGAAAAGTACTGCTGCTGGCTTTGGCTCCCAGATGAGCTCACCCTGAACCCAGGGAGGGTCAGATCCATTCTGAGCCCTCCACAAGAATATGCCTATTTAGTTTCCACCCCTCTCCACCCTAATCTGTCCACAGGAACAGGCCAAAAGTATCCAGAATTCCAAGCATAAGCCCATGGTCAGGCTCCAGAGAGGGGAGGGAAATGTTTCCCCTCTCCGATCCAAGGCCCACTTCTCCAGCAATCATTTATCCCTACCAGCTTCTTACTGCTTTTTCTAAGGTGACTCACCAGCAGAATCATGAATTGGTCACATGGTTCCCAGTAGGATAATGCATCAAAACATAGCAGTCCAATAGCAATAGATTCTAGATTATCCCACCTTACATAGCCCACAGACATTGACAGTCCATGCCTGGTTAGTCCCTACCAAACCTAAT
The DNA here is from genome assembly GCF_014824575.4 of Sturnira hondurensis. NCBI lineage: Eukaryota > Metazoa > Chordata > Mammalia > Chiroptera > Phyllostomidae > Sturnira > Sturnira hondurensis. The sequence goes on from NW_028076767.1 coordinate 14,095,948, forward strand.
TCCATTCATGTGTTCTGTCTGCTGGCATGACAGGCAGACCTTGCCTGCTCATTTTTCATGCAATATCCAAATTTTGCTTCTGAACAGGAATGCACACAAATATCCAGATGAATAAATGATACTTCTCAGGCACAATGATATCCAAATTCACACCTAGAAGAAAATAATATTTATCTAAGGGAAATACAAAGTACAGAGATGTAATTCTGCAGAGTACAAAACAGGCATTTGTTGTTGAGTTATAATTCAGAGATGTTTACCAAGTCAGAGTCACCCAAACTGAAAATCACCAGGTCAGAACAAGGCCATTGCTTATGTTTAAACACCTAAATGACTCATTCTGATAATTTTCCCAAAATAAAGGAAAAATCTGTTACGAAGGTGAATTCTAGCTGCCATCTCCAGGGAGAGAAAAGACTGCCTATAGCTTTTAAATCACTGGCCATTTCTCTCTCCATCTGCCCATTAAGTTTTCAAAAATCTTTGAGGCTAAGTTTCAGTCCAAGGTCCCCTTTGGGGGAGTATGATATTTAATAGATTCCAAAACTTTTTAGATTTCAACAACTCTGAAATCAGGACACATCTTAGAATCAATGGCTTTTCACAATCATTCTCAAGCAAGCAGTATTCATGACATAGCTGCCTATATCTCTGAGAAATTAGTCCATTACAAAATGAGCTCGCTGCTCTCGTTGCGTGACCCCAGCAAGCTGGTCCTGGAGCCGATGAATGCAAAATAGGCAAAAGTGCGAGGTGGGGGGAGTGCAGGGCAGGAGGAGTACCTAGGCCAAGAAAGTTATGCACGCATTAGGGAAGCTCTGAGAGGATAGCTGTAGATCAGTATCAAATCTACAGTGAATCATTCAAGCAGCATGACATAACTAGGCAAGACTTGTTGAGACTTACTGACAAAAAAGCTCGAGTGAATGGGCATTGCCCAGGTTAACCTCTGGCAGCACATCTTACAACAGGTGCTCCAACTGATGGTGTTAGAAGACGTCAGAAACCTGTAGTTACTCCCACTAACCTCAATCGAGGGTTCTTCTCCATAATAGTGGTGAGCCTTCCAAGCTGCCGTTCTGCCAGTTGGTGTGAACGTGACCTGCTCCTCACAGAAAGGCGAATTCATGGCCCTGAGAGAAGGTACTCTTGGAACACTGACAGATTAACCAGATTAACTGGAAAGAAAAAAAACACCTCTTCCATCAAGATTATGGGTTTTGGAAAAATCTCAGTTTGCTGTGGATTTTAAAGTGAGATACATAATATGCAGTGCCAAAAAAAAAAAGCTTGCTGAAAATAGAGTGACTTGGTTGTTCCCATCAGGGCCTGATGGGTGACTGCACAGCTCCAGACAATGAATCAGTAGAGGATATTTGAGGTAGCAGTATAAACCTGTTGTTTTCTGAAAACTTTCCAGGAACACCTTCTAGTGGGATCCATAAAGCTGCAGAATTAAAACTTGCACATTGGATGTCAGTGGTTTAGAAGAAGGTCTTACATGTTTTTGATGGCAGTGTGTGTAGACAACCACAGATACCAGTGACTCTGAATATGAAGGTGATTTAGAAGAAGCAGCCTCTAGCCCTGGCTGGCGTAGCTCAGTGGATTGAGCACAGGCCTGCAAACCAGAGGATCGCAGTTCAATTCCCAGTCAGGGCACATGCCTGGGTTGCAGGCCAGTTCCCTGCAGGCCAACTCCCAGCAGGGGACACACAAAAGGCAACCATGCATTGATGTTTCTCTCCTTCCCCTCTAAAGATAAATAAATAAAATCAAAAAGTAAAAATTTCAAAGAAAAAAAGAAGCAGCAGCCTCTAAATGTGTAAAACTTTTAGAGAATATACTAACCAATTTGTTTTGATTAATTTACCCTCTTTGGTGTGCAAAAGAGTGATAAATGATATTTTAAAAATCTGTGTCTAAATAACTCATTCTATGTTATAAGAAAGCCTTAAGTCACAGTTTAATTGATAGTAAGTTTATTTATTCCCTTACGTAAAATAATAGTGTATGTGACTGGAACAGTGGTGCTTGCGGCCATGTGACTGGTTCTGGCCAGAGGGGTGTGGGTGGAAAGTGACTTGTATTATACCTGGATTGAAGTGTTGAAAAACTAGGTCTTGACCTCCAGATACTTTTTTCTTACCACAGTAAACTCTGAAGCCTCTATAGAGATGATAGAGCCTTTATCAGCATATAGCCCCTGAGTAATTAAGTAGCACAAGAGATTCCTTGTGACCGTCATTATAGAATGAAATAAACTTCTGTTGAGTAAGCCACTGTTCAGAGGTTGTTTTTACTGGGATATAAGTCTAGCATATTCCCTTTTTTAGTAATTTTTTTCCTTTTTAAAATCATTTTTCATTCTATTACATTGTTCCAATTTTTCCCCCATGGCCCTCCTCTACCCATCCTGCACCTCACTCCCACAGTCAGTTCCCATACTGTTGCCTGTGTCTGTAGATCATTCATACATGTTCTTTAACTAGTTCCTTCCCCTTATTTCCACTCTTATACTGCTTCTACCCTCTGGTCACTCTAAGTCTGCTCCGTGTTTCCATGCCTGTGGTTCTCTTTTGTTTGTTAGTTTATTTTGTTCATTGGATTCCGCTTATAGATGAGATCATATGGTACTTGTCTTTCACCAACAGGCTTGTTTCACTTAGCATAATACTCTCCAGTTTCATCTATGCTTTCGCAAAAGGTAGTGGGAGTTCCTTCTTTCTTTCTGCTGTGTAGTATTCCATTGTGTAAATGTACCATAGCTTTCTGATCTACTCATTTACATATGGGCACTTAGGTTGCTTCCAGCACTTCACTACTATAAGCAGTGCCACTATGAGCAAAGGGGTGCATAAGTTCTTTTGAAATAATTATTTGGGGTTTTTAGGGTATAGTCACAGCAGTGGGATTGCTGGGTCAAAAGGCAGTTCTATTTTTAGTCTTCTGAGGAAATTCCATACTGTTTTCCACAGTGGCCGTACCAGTCTGCATTCCCACCAACAGTGCACTAGAGTTCCCTTTTCTCCATATCCTCACCAGCATTCATTATTTGTTGATTTATTAATGATGGTCATTCTGACAGGTATGAGGTGATAACTCATTGTGGTTTTAATTTTGTATCTCTCAGAGGGCTAGTGATGCTGAACATCTTTTCATATGTCTCTTTGCCCTCTCTATGTCCTCCTTGGAGAAGTGTCTGTTCAGGTCCTTTGTGCATGTCCTAATTGGATTGTTTGACTTCCTGGTTTTGAGTCATATAAGTTCTTTATATATTTTGGAGATCAAACCTTTGTCTGATGTATCATTGGCAAATACGTTCTTCCATAAGGTCAGTTCCTTTTTCAGTTTGATGAAGGTTTTCTTAGCCATGCAGAGCTTTTTAGTTTGATGTAGTCCCATTTGTTTATTTTTTCCCTTTATTTCCCTTACCCTAGGAGATATATTGGCAAAAATATTGCTTTGTGGCATATCTGAAATTTTCCTGCCTATGTTTTCCTTCAGGACTTTTATGGTGTCACAACTTATATTTAAGTCTTGTATCTGTTTTGAGTTTCTTCTGGTGTATGATATAAGCTGGTGGTTGAGTTTCATTTTTTTGCATGTACCAGTCCAGTTCTCCCAACACAATGGAGTGAAGAGGCTATCTTTACTCCATTGTATGCTCATGCCCCCGTTGCCAAATATCAATTGACTGTAGAGACTTGTGTTTATTTCTGGGCTCTCTATACTGTCCCATTGACCTATGTGTCTGTTCTTATGCCAGTACCAGACTGTTTTGATTACAGTGGCCTTGTAATATAGTTTGAGATTGTGTATTGTGATCCCTCTTACTTTGTTCTTCTTTCTCAAGATTGCTGTGGCTATTCGAGGTCTTTTTTGGTTCCATATAAATTTTTGAAAGAAATGTTGTAGATCTGTGAAATATGCCATTGGTATTTTAATAAGAATTGCATTGGATCTGTAGATTGCTTTGGGTAGCCTGGACATTTTAATGATGTTACTTCCTCCAGTCCATGAACGTGGTATAGGCTTCTATTTGTTTGTGTCTTCCTTAATTTCTTTCTTCAGTGTTCTGTGGTTTTCTAAGTACAGGTTTTTTACCTACTTGGTTAAATTTATTCCTAGGTACTTTATTTTTCTTGTTGCTATAGTAAGTGGAATTTTTCCTCGTTCCTTTTTCTGATATTTCATTGTTGGTGTACAAAAATGCCATCAGTTTCTGAATATTAACTTTGTATCGTGCTATTTTGCCAAATTCACTTATTAGGTCAAGTAGTTTTTTGGTGGAGACTATAGGGTTTTCTATGTCCACCATCGTGTCGTCTGAAAATAATGACAGTTTTGCTTCCTCCTTTCCAGTTTGGATGCCTTTGATCTCTTTTTCTTGTCTGATCACTGTGGCTGGGCCTTCCAGTACTATGTTGAATAAGAGTGGTGAAAGTGGATACACTTATCTTGTTCCTGATCTTCAGGGGAGAGCTTTTATTTTTTAATTATTTTATTTTATTTTTTAAAGGGAGTGCAAAGGGGGGATTGCCATTTTATTTATTTATTTATATATTTTTAAAGATTTTATTTATTTATTTTTAGAGAGGGCAGAAGGGAAGGAGAAAGAGAGGGAGAGAAATATCAGTGTGGAGTTGCCTCTCACATGGCCCCTACTGGGAACCTGACCTGCAATCCAGGCACGTGCCCTGACTAGGAATCGAACTGGCAACCCTTTGGTTCATAGTCTGCACTTAATTCACTGAGCTACACCAGCCGGGGCTAAATTACCTTTTAGTCCTCTTAAACTCCCCTCCATTCAGCAATCACCACACTGTTGTCCATGTCCTTAAGTGCTTTTTCCTTTTCCTTTTCAATCTCTCCACTCCCTAACCTCCCCCTGCCCAGCACTAGCTGTCATCCTGCTCTCCACCTATGACTTTGTAAGGGAAAGATTTTAGTTTTTGCCCATTGAGTATAGTGTTGGCTATAGGTTTCACGTATATGGCTTTTATTATGTTGAGGTATGGTCTCTCTATCTCCACTTTGCTGAGTGTTTTTATCATAAATGGGTGCTGGCTTTTATCAAATACTTTTTCAGCATCTGTTGATTGTGTAATTTTTGTCCTTCATTTTGTTTATGTGGCTTATTACATTTATTGATCTGTGACTATTGTACCAGTTTTTTATCTCCAGGATAAATCCCATTTAATTGTGGTATATAATCTTTTTAATGTATTTCTGAATCTGGATTGCCAATATTTTGTTGAGGATTTTAGCATTTATGTTCATCTGAGATATTGGCCTAGCATATTCTTATCATAACACTATACCATAATCTATCCAACAACCAATGACATCTTACATTTGGTGAACTACAGCATAGGAATACTCTGTGGTGTGCTGGTAAGCTTTCATGGGAGAGGGAGGAGTCCCTGATTTCTAGCATTTGCCAATTTTTTTTTGTAAATCCTCCCATCATGGGCAATTTCAAGTTGTCAAGGTGATGTCAACCAGCTTGCTAAATTCCTGAAGTTTTGACTATTGGCTCTTGTGAATCAGTACAAGAAGCTTCAGCACACCATTAGACATGTGCCACAAACATCCCCCCAGTTAACGTTTTTCTTGTAGAACATTTCTCAGTTTTTGATACCCAACTTCATAGAACACATATATTTCTTGATATATTACTTTTGGCTAATGTTTTTATAGGAAAAACATATATTTACATTTTCAAAACTCAACAGAAAAAATTTTAAAGCACTATGTAGGAAAATGAATATAATTGGTAGAAAGTCAGAATCATGTGCACACACTTTAAGAAGTTGACATTGTCAATGAAGGTAAGTTTCTCTCTCACTGGTACTGAGAGAGACATCACATCACAAAAAGCAGCTGTTAAAAACTGTCAATTCTTTGATCTGCAAGCATTATTTAGTAATTTTACATCATAACATGTAGCTTGTAACTTCCATGTATACATCTTTCTATGTTTTTGTTAAGAAGTTTTTGGTGGTTTAGGGCTAATGTGTAACACGTTATAAATTTTCCCATTTAATAAAGGAAAAGCTTCCAGTCAGCTTTTTTTGCGTGTGCAGAGTCTGGTTGTCAGTAATGCATTACTGACATTAAGAGGGAGATGCCAATTACACAACCACCAAAACCTTTATCTCATATGAGCTATAGCGTATAAATTTATTGACATCTATGTTACCTACTCAGGGAACTTTTTGCATAATTCTTGGCTTTTAGTTGTGTTTCAGATGGACAAAACAGCTGGAGTGTTTGGTTGTGGATGGTTAGAACAAATAATTCTTACATTTCTATTGTGGTTTAAAATGTATGGTACAACATTTGTTACTGTCTATTTTAAGGTAGGAGAGAGTGGGATCCAATTATTTCTGATTCATTGATGTAAAATAAATAACCATTCAGAGAATAGCTAACAGCCTTAGCTAATTCATGTCCTCAAATGTCTTTCCTTTGGACCAACACTTTCATCCTATACCCTGTCAATCCTGATGAGTTACGATGAGACTGAAACCCTTCTCAGGACTCGTCCCAACACTGTCACTTCTTACTCTTCTTATTGTGGGTAAGGTCAGTCTGTGGACAAAGCAAAAGGCACTTGAAGCAAGCCTTCCTATCAAAGTATACTTTTATACCTGTCATAAGGTCTGACATTTTGCTGATAGAGCTTTATCCTTTTGTGTCTTGAAAGTCTAGAGTCTTAAAGAGTTCTCTGGGGAAGATCCCATCTTAAATTCTTTGCTATCTGATTGATTCCTCAGAGACATTAAGACAATTAGTTGAGGTCAAAATCTTTAGAGAAAAGATCAAAGTCTCCTCCTAGGAAAAGGTTTGTTGTAAGAAGGGAGAGACAAGGTGAGAGGGGACTAAAAGACATTTCATCTACTTGACAGTGTAGTCTGGGGTTCCTCCCAAGAAGTCCCTGACCTTTACCCTAATGGGTCATGTTATCATTACCCTAAGGACACCCCAATCCAGCCCACACAGATTTTGTATTCCCTCACATACACCAATGAAAAGAGCCAAATTGTTTTTTAGGTGGCATCTCAAAGCTCTTCTCTTTTTATGCTACTAATTATGTGATTCCACAAACCGCATAGTATTGAGTTTTATCCCCAGTGTGAGCCTTTGCCCAGGCAAATAGGTGAGTGCCTAGAATTCCCTAACTGCTTTCATATACAAGCTTTACTTCTTTGGGTGGCCTATGGACAAGCATCATCAGCTTCTCTAGAAATACAGAATCTTAAACTTTACCCCAGACCTGCTAAATCAGACTCTGCATTTCAATAGGTCCCCAATGATTAAAATGCACATTAACGTGTGAGGAGACTCACAACAGTACTTGCAAAGCTAAGGAAGCTCTCAGGACAGCTGTACCATTTCTCAAACAAGCATCTGGTATATAGCTGAACTTGGTGGTCTATAAATATCTAGAAGTTTCATCACTGAAGAGAAAACTTGGAGGATTCTTTAATCACTATACAAGTTGAAATGGATTGCTTATAGAAATAGAGCCTATTCAGGAATGACTGATGAGTTCCAGCCTGTTTTTATTGAACACTTCTGCCTGGTACATAGCACAGCCTTCTTTCTATATTTAGTTTGTTTCAGGGCTCCTGTGGAGTCCTGGAGCCTCAGGTTCTCCCTATATTTATGTGCTATACATACAGCCTGTCCAATAATGGGCTAATTATACAAGACATTCTTTGTTAGTTGATCATTTAACACCTTGATTATTTCATGTTTAATGCAGTACTTTAATATTTGAAATCATTCTGTATTGCTTAAAGCACTGTATCACCCTACAATCATAACATTTCAGAGTTTTTGCTGAATTCTTCAGAGTGTTTAAAGTACACCTCTTATTTGCTGCTGGAATTCCCCCTAAACATCCAACAGCTGGACATCTTTCTGTTCGAATACTTCTAAAGACGTGACACATACTTCCTCCTACACCAATCTCTTCGAGTTTTGAACAGTTCCAATATGTAGAAGTTCTTTCTCATGCTGATTTCAAATTTGTCACAATTCTATACCATATTTCCCATAGCTAGTTAGTGTATTCTTTTTTGTTACTAGGAAAATAGGGAACCAAGACACAGAAATATTATAGCAGAGTTCCAAAGGCCATCACAAAGCACATGAAGAAACCAAGACTAGAAAGTATTTCTTTCTCTGTAATTTACAGTTTTGTTTGCTAGACTGTCTGCCAAGAAATGTTGCTCTGTGACCAGTGCTGTGCTATTCACAAGCAAAAACATCAGTTCCTGGGAAAGATCATGGATGAGGGTGTGGTAAAAATCCAGAAATTGTGTCCCTCCCTTCATGGGTCAAACATCTGGCAAACATCCTGGGGTAGGATCTACGGCCAGAATCCACCATGGGGAGCTGAAACGTTCCCACAAAGGAGATTTGATTCTCTGGCAGCTGACAATTTTCCTTTGTGAAATGGGTGTTCCTGGCACTCCATGAAATTCCTCCCTCCTTGTGCACTTTTTTCTCTCCACCCCCGCACTCCACACCCTACCGCACACACCCTCCCACTCCTGCATCAATAAAACCCCTCCCTAATGTACATTCTGCACACACACATGCCCCCACAACTTCCTCTGCAAACACACCCACATAGTTCTCGGATGTACACCAAGGCAGCACAAGGCTTTCTGTCTCCTGCCCTCATCCTCTCCTCTGCTCAGCGTTCTCATGCTATGGTAAAAGCATATCTACTACCCCTACTTCCTCTTCTCATTATCTCCATCTCGTTGTGTGGTTTTCCTTCACCTCGTCCCAGTCCGCCCCACTTTGCTCCCCGGGCCTGGGAATGCTGGCGCTGTAATCCTGTTCTGCACATTTGTAATCTGGAGCTGTCACAAGCAGGAAGGTAGTCAGCCTGCCTGTGCCTGCCTGTTCTTCACCCACAGCTAGGCTAAGACGGAGGATGGAAAGAAGCTGGCAGTCAGTCCTATTTCTGGAAACTATAAAAACTCTTATCCCCCTACCCCGCTTTTAAATTCCTGGAGGAACCAACGTGGGCCCCACCTTAGCCGACATTATTCTTGCTTCTCTCTGACTCTGTTGCTGATCTCCCCCTCCTTTCTTCAGACAGCAGGGTGCCTGTGGTGGCGTCCCTCACATCCTGCCTGTTGTGACAAATTACTCAGGGCTAGGAGATCCCAGAGAGGATGTAAAAGACAATGAAAGAGGGGAGTAAGATTGATTGCATTTAACCAGAACCTTAGATAATTTAAATATTTGCTAATCCCCCTGGAATCTCTTTACAGACATAACCTTGAAAAAATGCTGGATCAACAAAATACTGAAGATAACCAGTTTATAGTGTTTCCGTATTCCATGATAGCACCAGTAGCTTCATGAGGATTCAAAAGTGGTCTTCTTGGGCAAGTGATCTGCCACAGTTGCCTGGGTTTCTTATTTTTCTTTGGCGAGGCAGATGGTAGTTTAGCTAAATAAATATTAAGAACAATGGGGAGTCCTTTTTCCTTTCCGCACTAAGAAGACATGAATTTTTAATAACAGCTGCTGTTTGCATGAACTAAATATTAAGCATAGCCTACCACATTGCATTGGACCATAAACAAGTAAGATAAGTGCTGTTTTTCTTCACTGAAAATTGACCACCATAAAGGGATTATTTCAACAGGATNGGATTCAAAAGTGGTCTTCTTGGGCAAGTGATCTGCCACAGTTGCCTGGGTTTCTTATTTTTCTTTGGCGAGGCAGATGGTAGTTTAGCTAAATAAATATTAAGAACAATGGGGAGTCCTTTTTCCTTTCCGCACTAAGAAGACATGAGTTTTTAATAACAGCTGCTGTTTGCATGAACTAAATATTAAGCATAGCCTACCACATTGCATTGGACCATAAACAAGTAAGATAGGTGCTGTTTTTCTTCACTGAAAATTTTCCACCATAAAGGGATTATTTCAACAGGATAAAAAAGGATATGTGAATAAATAGCCAGAAACAGCTTTGATCACTTCCTTTTTACATTAAAAAGAAAAAAAAAGAATAGTGATTCCCTGCTTTCCAAGGAATAAAGTCCTAATACATAAATTTGGCATTCAAGAACCTACTAATCTGAGTCCTATACTCCTTTTCAATTCTGTCTTCAATTTCTCCTCCAAGGTGATAGTCAATGCACTGGTCTTGAGTCCCAAACACAGTTTGAGCTTTTCCACAGAATCTCAAGGCCACAAATCCTGTCATCTCTTTATGGTATTTCTCACCATTCCTAGCCCAGTAATTTATGCATAATTTTGTAGTTGCTGAATAAACATTTCTGAAGATTAGCTTCATGAGAACAGGGTAGTTGTAATTAGAGCAAAGTTAGAATTTGCAAAGGACAATGAATAAAGTTTAAAGGGTATGGCATGTCTACCTAGAAAGTGCCTGTTTTTTCCTAAGGCCTTTACCCTTGAAGCATTCGTGTTCATCGGCACTGTTTCTCCGTTGCCATAACTGCCCAACAATGTTAATATATATTATGGCTCTAGGATGTGCTTATTCAACCTCACATGTCCAGGCTTCACATCTCTTTGGACTGGGTTTTACCAGAGCCTAACAGGTTGCTGTGGCCACCCGTATCCAAAACACACAGAAAACAAGTCAGCACAGCACAAGTGGAGACTAGAACCAGACCCCCTCCATAAATTAGTTAATTCACCCTCAATTCAGTATGTTGCAGAAATACGGTCTTTAGGGGTGTATTAGTATTGACATGCTTCATTAATTCTTTCCTCATAGGGAACATTTTGTTGCTTCCGTTTTCTTTAATATCAGTAAAATCTCTTTACGTCCAGACTGCCTTCCATCAACAAGCCTTGGAAGTTCAGGCTAGGTCTAGAAAGCATTATTTCCAGCCACGTGATTCAGACAATTTGAGTTCCGTGGTAACAAATACGACCTGGTTAAACAAATTGTCAGTACTTTTTCGTGGCAATGAGCATTATAAAAAATAAATCAGAAACTCTTCACAATAATTGTGAGTATAGGTCACTAAAATTCACAGATGATCATTAATACCCTTTCTGACTATTAACTTCAATTTCTTCCTTTCTCTTAACCAACACGTTTCGAAAGCCAGATTTATATAAGAGAACAATTTAATTTAATCTCATCTGAGTACTTTTTACAACGAGCTAGAGATGCCAATAGGTTGCGAAATGGCTTACAAGAGAACAATGAAAGAAGAGAAGATTTTGAATACATCTCAGACTACCGCATGATCGGGTCATGAACAGATGAGAGCTCAAAAAAGTCAAACTGTTGTGTGTTTTTTTAACCTTTGGTATTGCAGTGCAAGGTAATTCTGAATTTAGTAAAGTAATACGTCTTGTTAAAAATTATTTTATGACATCAGATACTTCTGAATTTGAACTTTGAATTAAAAATAATTGAACTGAGTTTACAGGGTTGGGAGTGGGACTGGACTGGGAGAGAGGAAGAACCATTTGTTTAGAATGGTGGGAAACTGACCTTTTGGGAGACACTGTGAAAAGAGGCAGAGTCCAGAAAGTAAATGGGTAGTTGCCTAGGGCTGTGATGGGGTGGGGGAGGGGATAGGAAAGGGATGGGAAGGTCGGGGTGACAGCTAAGGGGTGTGGAATTTTCTTTTTTGAGGTAATGAAAATATTTTAAAATTGATTAGGGTGATGTGTGCACAACTCTGAATATACTAGAAGCTGTTGAATTGTATGGTATGTGAATTATATCTTAATAAAAATTGTTAAAAGAAAGAGAGAGACAGTAAAGATGGGTTTGAGAATTTATTTAATCTCATCTAACGAATTCTCTTCTGACTCATTCCAGTCCGATTTTGAAACGATTTTTTCATAAGCATATAAATCTTAATTGCTCTCAGGTATATTCAAGCCAAGAAAAATGTAAAAGCTACTTGAGTTCATGAGGTTTCTTCTGGGGGAACTAGCAGGGGCTTGAGTAGCAAGCCACTGTACCTTTGACCCGTTTTCTGTTTATCTTGCAACAAGTTTGAGAAAATAAAGGTTTTGTTGCAGGAATAAATGTGAAGTTCGTAAAGAAATTCTTGGCATATGCAGGACGCTGAATGAATCATAGTAACCATTATCATAAATGGCATTATGTTGCAGTTCTTCCATTGGTCCAGTATCTTAACCATATTATTTTATTAATCCGGAGAATACCTGCAGTTGTCAAGGTAGGCTACGTTACGCTGAGATAACAGATAATACCAAAGCCTCAGTGGCTTAAAGAAATCAACCCAAAGATTTCCTTTTTTTCATTTTACATGCTCATCATTGGTTGGCTTGGGGCTCCACTCTGTGCCACCCTTATTCTAGGGCTCAGTTAAAGAGCTGGTGCGATCTGGAATACTTCTGGTCACATGGCAAAGGAAAAAAGAATATGGCAAATTACACGGAGATTTTTTAAGTCTTTTATACCTGGAGATGACATGTTACTTTGCTCACATTTCACTGGCTAAAGCACGTCATATGACCATATCTATCTTCAAGGCAGCAGGGAATTACATGTTTTAACATGTGCATAGAAGATGATAAAAGAAAATATTTGTCAGCAGCCTTAATGATTACTAAACAACCTCAGGAGGGAAATACTTTTATTCTTAATTTTAAAACAAGATATCTGAGGCACAGGGTAAGTACCTGCCCCTGAGATAGCTAGGAAATGGCAAAATGAGAGATTCAAACCCAAGTCTTGTGTTGTCTCATATCATTACAGCGAGACCCTAAAAACAAGCTATTCTACCCACAAGGATGTGTGGATATGTCTCCCTCTCCACATTCATAGAAAAAATGTGCATATTTTCTTTGGGAACAAATTGGTATTGCCTTCTCAGAAACCAATTTGGAATAAAAACATGAAGAATCATAAACTGTTCACATACCCTTTGACCTAAGAATTCTAGTTCTGGGAATTTATCCTAAGAGAATCATCCCAAGAAGATGAAAAAATTGTACTCATGAAAAGATCTATTGAGACATTGTTTATAATAGTGTACAACTGGCAATAATCTACATTTTTGACAGTAGGAAGAGTTACAGAATTTATTCATTATATACTCAGTGAGTTATTATAAAGCATAATTATGAAAGTTTACAACAATAAAGACTGTATAGTAACATGAAAAAAATCTTTTGATACAACGTTAAGTAAAAAAGGAAAATAATTTCTTTTTACTATATTGCAGCTCTGTGATACATTTGTGTAACAAAGACTACTAACATACTCCATATTTGTCCTCGCCTTTTCCTTTTTGTAACAGAAACCACATCCAGTTTCAGCCACACAGGAAAACCCAGCTGTGGACCACATTTCCCAACTTCCCTTGAATCCAGGTATTGCCATATGATGGTTCCCGCCGGTAGAATGCGAGCTTAAGGAATGCATGCAGCTTCCCAGTTTTGCACAGAAAAGTGATGAGGCACAGGCTCTTCATACCTTATTTCCCCCTTCTCTCTAGAAAGGAAATGGCAGCAACCAAAGCAGTTGCCTCAGGTCCAAAGGTGAAAGCTACACATAAATGGAAATATGACATTTTTTCTAAAACTACCTTGATATAATTTTTATTATAAAAAAAGTGAGAAAGTTTTTTATCTTTTTTTCTATATAAGTCCCTTTAGCATTTCATATAATAAGGGCGTGGTGATAATGAACTCCTTGAATTTGATCTTATCTGAGAAGCACTTTATCTGCCCTTCCATTCTAAATGAAAGCTTTGCTGGATAGAGGAATCTTAGATGTAGGTCCTTGGATTTCATGGCTTGGAATACTTCTTTTCAGCCCCTTCTTGCATGTAAGGTCTCTGTGGAGAAATCAGCTGACAGTCTGATGGGAACTCCTTTGTAGGTGACTGTCCCCTTATCTCTTTCTCCTTCTAGGATTCTCTCCTTCATTTTAATCTTAGCTAATGTAATGATGATATGCCTTGGTGTGTTCCTTCTTGGGTCCAACTTCTTTGGGATTCTCTGAGCTTCCTGGATTTCCTTGAAGTCTATTTCCTTTGCCAGATTGGGGAAGTTCTCCTTTATTATTTGTTCAAATAAGTTTTCCACTTGTGGCTTTTCCTCTTCCCCTTCTGATACCCCTGGAATTTGGATGTTGGAACCTTTAAATATGTCCTGGAGGTTCCTAAGCCTCTCCCATTTTTTTGAATTCTTGTTTCTTCATTCTTTTCTGTTTGGTCATTTTTTTCTTCCTTCTGGTCCCCTCCCTTGATTTGAGTCTCAGTTTCCTTTCCATCACTATTGGTTTCCTGTGCATTTCCCTTCATTTCAATTAGTTTAGCCTTCATTTGTTCCTCTAATTTGTGACTAAAATTGACCAGTTCTGTGAGCATCCTGATCACCGGTATTTTGAACTGTGCATCTCATAGCTTGGCTATTTCTTGGTTGCTTAAAATTATTGGTTCTGGGGCTTGGAGCTGTTCTTGAGCCATAATGTTTTGGTCTGCTCTCACCTGTCCCACCCAGGTTGCTGGGTTGTTATGCTGTATGTGGGGGTGGGGTCAGAGAGGGGCAATGGCATCTGTTCTGCTTTCTCTCAGATTTCTGTCCCCTCTGCCGCTTCCCACAAGCAAATTGGGCCCCTCTAGTACTGGTTCCCGGGTGTGTGGGCTTGTGTATCCTCCACGACCCTGTGGGTTTCTCCAACAAACTCTCCCGGCACCTCAACCCCAAAAGTCTTTCCAAAAAGTATGAACAGTGGAAGGACAACAAATTCACAGTTATTAACAACCACACCTAAAACAAAAGCAAACCAAGAGAACAGCTAGATCAGGAGTGGAACCATAGAAATGGAGATCACATGGAAGGTTAGCAACAGGGGAGTGGGAGGAGGAGAAGGGGGGAGAAGGTACAGAAAATAAGTAGCATAGACGGTAGGTAGAAAATAGACAGGGGGGAAGGCAAGAATAGTATGGGAAATATAAAATCTAAAGAACTTGTGACACATGGACATAAGCAAAAGGGGGGAGAATGGTGGGGGAGGGGTGTACAGGGTGGCGGGGAATGAAGGGGGGGAATAGGACAACTGTAATAGCATAATCAATAAAACATGTTTTAAAAAATGTACAAAAGGTACAGTAAAAAAAGTGAGAGAGTGTTTTAGCTATAGTTCTAGTGCAAGTAATCATCAAAATTTCACTTAAATATTACTTTTCTTAAAAGGAAATAGATCCTCATATTTGTGGAGATGTTCGAGGAAACCCTGATTTAAAAAATAAAATAATGAGACACATGTAAGTGGTATTTTTGGACCAATCTGGGCAGTTTATAATTTTGAGTAGCCAGAAATGATGTGGGAGCATGACCGGGGAGGACTGTGGTTGGGTGAGGCAGGCTCTGAGCTGGGGGTCGAAATAACAAGAGTCTGTTCAGGCCTGGGGCTACCGGAGTCTCTGAGACCTGGGTGTGGCTGGCGGGGTGTAATGTCCTCCTTACAACCTATTCAAAGGAAGAAGTGGGAGAAAGGGAGGGGAAAAAGAGACAAGCCAGTTATTCTTTAATTTTTACCGGTGTCTAAGTCCTTTTCCTTTCATGATGCTAGTATAGGATACAGCATTTATTAGTTCAAGTAAAAGCCTTATGGTTTAACTCCAGGGATCAGCATTCTTAAGTGTCTACAAGTGCAAAACCAGGAAAATATTGCATACTTGGAAATTCTTAATAGAGAGATTGTCACAACTACCTATGGTGTTAAAGGAAAAAGGTTTAAGTAAAAGCTGTGTGAATAGCTAACATTTGTTGTGCACTTACTATATGCCAGACACTATTCTAGGTATGTTACATGTATTAACTCACCTAATCCTCCCAAATCATATTAGATGGGTATTATTTTTATCTCCACCTTACCAAAAACAAAATGAAGACACAAAGCACTTAAGCAATTTCCCAAGATCACACCACTGACAAGTGGAAGTCAGGCAAAGTGCTTCAGAATCTGAGTTTTTACCCCCTAGCTACACTGCCCTAATCATGAATTATTAAATCTAACAAACAATGTATAATCAAGACTTCAAATAATGAGTTTGCTAATTGGTCTTCCTTAATGCTTATGTCAGCATTTGTAACAATGTATATAAAATAACTAGTTGACAGATTGATTTTGTTTGAAATGAAGAATTACATGGCAGTTACTAAAGCATGTAAAGACTACTGTTCACATAGCAATTACACATTCTTCTCTCTCAGATTAACACAATTCCTATTTTAAGCTGACATAGTGCCATCTACCTAAAAGACCACGATACGAGAGGGTACCCTGTAAAAACCAACCAGAATTATCTTCTGGAGGGCAGGCCCCTTGTAGTACAGGCTTTTCCAGCTAGGTGAGTGTTCTAGGAACCCATCTGTATCAGTGTGCCAGCTGGCATTGTTGTGAGAGGCTGTGTTCAGCTTCAGTGATTTTTTTGAAGGCTCTTTCAATGCATGTACCCATATCATAATGGGTGATTTACAAGTGCACCTGCCCACACCATGCTGAGTGTTCAATAGTTTTTTACCAAAAACCAGAATGACCCCCATGTCCCACCCTCCTTGTTCACCCAGTCTCACCTGGAAAAAAATCTTTTTGTTTCCCCGGATGAAAAAAGTCCTCGAAGGGAAATGTTTTTCCAATGTGGAAGAAGTGAAACAAAATACAGCAGAAGCCCTAAAAGGCATCAAAATAGATGAGTTCAAAAACTGTTTTGAGCCATGGGAAAAAAAGTCTCAATAGGTGCATTTCAACAAAAGGAGAGGAGCTTCAAAAATGAGATTATACTACTGAAAACCAGTGCCCTGCTTTTATTTGTAAGAGAAAAGAAGGCAACTTTTACTGATCACTTTCAATCTACCAGGAGCTTCTAAATATGTTTTCTTGTGCACTCTTTACCCTTTGTAAGGAAGATGCTAAAGACTTTAAATATTAAGAGCCTGCAAACAGCAGAGCTAAAATTTGAAGACCTTCCTAAAAGTCTACATGCCTGGATCTATTCCTTCAAATTAATTGTTTTTATTTTTATTTAAAAATTTTCTTGAGTGTAATGTCCTCAGCAGTCGACAGAATCAAACGGTTTAATAGTGCTTACAGTGTCTGTCAACTCCTGCAGCGGTAACTGCTTTCAAGCTACACCCTTTAGCTTTTAGGGTGGTTGCCTCCATATCTCAAAAATAATAGGCCTATATTGTCATTTTTCTTTCTAAAATTGTTTACATTAGATTTAAGTTACAAAGTTATAGAATTTAAAAGCCAAATATATCTCTCTGAAGTCTGAAAGAAAAAGAGCAGCCCCTTCACCTCACAGCCCACAAGCTCTAGCTCATTCCCGTTCCCAGAGCAGCCACACTCCACTCTGTCAGCCATTTCTTCTGGTTTTTAGCTACACATTTCGAACTGCTATTTCTTGATTTTTTTCCCCAAAGTTCTGAATAGTATCTATGGCTTCCTTGTATGGAAAATATTAATTTAGTTTCTTATACCCTCCTCTTATTTTCCCAATATAGTTGTATGGCAATGGTTTTCTCAGACCATTATTCAGTTTATACATAATTAAGATGATGTAAATACTATTTAAGGATGAGGCGTATATTATACTGTGATTATATTGCCTTTCTTGGTACATATTTGTTTTCCCTGGAATTGATAATTATCTCATTGTATTTGTGTGCTTACTTTTCTGTGCACCTGTCAAAAATTAATGCCCTATCTTCTTCCAGAAATGTAAATCTCTCAATACATGCAAATTCGTGAAGCATTATGTTTCTTTATTCTCTTGGAGACGCCCTTCCGGAAGCCCTGCATCTTCTTGCATCTACCGGAATTTGTTGCTCTCTGGGCTTCTTGCAGAGCTGAGGTGCTCAAACCACCTTCACATTAATCGTATGGGTTCCTTCATGTCAAACATGGTGGATCCCATTTCTTGGATCTGATGTCCTCCTCTTTCTTTTGCTTTCCCCTTATTTTTGTGCATTATATTTTGCAATAGCTTCTTACAAAAGATACATGGGAGGTAAATTTTCTCAATTCTTCTGCCTGAAAATATCTTTATTCTGTCCTTAGACTTTATTGATAGTTTGTTTGGCTGGGTGTCACATGCTAGGTTTAAAAAAATTACCCCTCATAATTCTTAAGACATTTCTCCATTGCTTAGTTGAGTCCAATATTGCAGTTGAGAAGTCTGAGGCATTCTAGTTCTACTGTTTAGTATAAAACTTATTTTTCTTTTTCTAGAAGATTTTGAAATTTCTTCATTATTTCCAGTGGCTTCACACTTCTCAGTGATGTGCTCTTTTTTATTTGTTGTGTGATGTTATTTGATGGGAACTTTCAATTTTGAGACTTATGTTTTCCAGTTTGGGGAACTTTTCTTGTATAATTTTTCTTCTATTTCTTAATTTTTTGAAGCCTCTTCTAGTCAGATTTTGTACCTGCTGGACTGAATCTCCAAATTTCATTTCTTTCTTATTGTTCATCTACTCATCTTTTGGTTCTATTTTCAGTATATTTTCTTGACTTTATCTTTCAATTCTTCTACTGAAGTTTTTTATTACATTTTTAAATTCCAATCCTCTCTCCTGTTTTTTTTGCTTTGTTTTGTTTTTGTCTAACAACATATAGTTTTTCTTTCCAGTTTTATTGAGAAATAATTGACAGACATCACTGTATAACCGTAAGGCCTACAGCATGATGGTTTGCTTTCCTATTTTTCTTAACTGTTCTTTCATCGTAGCATTGTTTTCATTTTATGTGTATAAATCTTCTTATAATTTGGGGGGTTATAAATTAACATATGGACAGTATTTTGTATTCTCTGTAGCTTCTGCTGTATTCTACTTTCTGTCTTTCATATTGATTCTTCTCTTTTGGGTTAGAAGTTGTCTTATGTGCCTGGTAGTGCCTCATTGTTGTTGTTATTGTTGTTGTTGTTTCCCATTCAGATGTAAAAATAGGGTGCTAGAAAGCTGAGGAACTCTACATGGGTGGATGGGTGTTATAGAGTGATGGGCTTCACTTTTCGATGGTGGAGAAAGGAAACATTTTGTTTCTTCTCTGGGTCTGTTTAGCTCTTTTAGAAAACATTCCTGTAATTTCTTGCCTAGGGAAATAAATTTTAAACATTTTGAAAGTAAGAAATGATTTTTCATCACATCCCAATGCACACTTATACATATATAGATACATACAAAAAAGTTTCTTGAAACAATATTTACGTTTTAATATATAATACACTCTATTATCTTTCTAGTCTTTAACATATTATTTACCTTAATGTTTGTGACAGAGCTTGTTATGCACTAATCAGATCCCTTGCAGTTAAGGACTGACTCCCCAGTCACTGAAAGTGCTACTGGCAGGCAACCTTGAGCTGTGGGCTCCTTCAGGGACAGTCTCGGTGCAGAGAGCTTCCATGCCCAAGGTCACACTTCCTGGGATGGCCACATCCTGTGAGAGGGGATGTATAAGTTTGCCAGGGCTGCCATAACAAAATACCACAGACTGGGTGACTCAACAGAAATGTATTTTCTCACAATTCTGTATGCTCAAAGTCCAAGATCAAGGTGTCAGCAGTTTGTTTTCTGCAGAGGCCTCTCTCCTGGGCTTGCCTACAGCCACCTTGCCACCTTCTTGCTGTGTCTTCACACGGCCCTTTGTGTATGCATGCCCCTGGAGTGTCTTCCTTTTTTTATGAGGACACCAGTCCCATTGGATTAATGCTCTACCCTGGGGGCCTCATCTTAACTTAATCATCCCTTTAAAGACCTCAGCCCCAAATAAAGGATAAAGGGGATAAAAGCCTGCCTTCTTAGCCTGACTTGGGACAGTTCTGAAGAGCTTCCTCAGTATTCCCTGTGGGCTTGGCTAAAAAGGTTACTGGGCCTTGAATCACAGCTCCAGTTCTTCCTTCTACAGGTGTTGATCCCCAGGGTATGCCCTGATAAAAGTTCTGACCTCTCAGCTCTGTCTGAGAGTCTGCTTCCTGGGGAAACCAGCCTGTGACAGTGTCAGTTATGACTCATTAAGCTGACTCCGTAATCCACTAACTATAACTGGCTTCATAACCCACAGTCTGAAAAACATTGGCCTGGTGGTGAGTTGCCCTATTAATAGGGCTTGGATTGTGCGGCGGGGAGAGAATACAGATAATCCAACCATTACCTGCACAGACTTCCAACTCACTTAACTGTTTACATTCCGTGACGTATCCGTGCCTTCTATCAGGTACGATTTCTCTGATGCTCAGGCCTTTCCTACTAAGTGTCTCCAGGAAATAGTCACCCTGTCTCCTTTCCTCCTGGGGCAGGAGGGAGTAGCCTGACTGCTGATTTTCTGTGTCTGCGGAGTATAAGAGTAGTTGGCTATCCCATATCCCATAAGCTTATCTCCTGCTTGGAAACCCACACCTCATCTCCAATCTCTTCCAAATCTGGTGACCCCATGTCCTGAGGCTCTTTCTTATTTTCGGTATCCCCCACTGCTCTATTCTTTTTCCATCAAATATTTGTCCCTTGTCGCTCATCCCTTCATAACCCCTCCCCTGGTCTCTCCTGAGGGGAGCTATATACCTTACTTCATTCTACTGTCTTTACCTAGAAGCCAGCAACTAGAAATTTTATGATGATAGTATCACCACTGTATATGTGGAATGGGCTGGGAGATTTGTTTCTTGTTTTTTCCCCACTTTGCTTGCATCTTTTTGTTCAAGGAGGTTTTTTTTATATAAGGAGCTTTGCTTTATGTGAGGATATAAAATTAAATCATATAGAGATCTAACTTAAAAGTTCTTATGAGCCACAAAGAGCTCTAAGATTAAATATGATACACACGTAAAAGTGATGAATACCTAAGGAAGGAGATCTTGCATTGTGGAAGTTTGAAGGAAAACAGTAGTTCTATTCAAAATCAAGGGTAAAGTGCTGGACTGTAAAAGGTAGAATAAAATGGATCTTAAGGGTTAGCACTGACTAGAGAAATTACCAGGGGTAGGAAGCAACTTTTCAGCCCTGGACTGAGTGCCCCTACATGGGAGGCATGGTGCTAGAGCGATAAAGCGATGAGGAGGGGAAATGGTTGCAGCCTTTCTTCGAGGAGTTCACATCAATTACAATAATGAGAAAGCCAAAACATAAAACAGAACAGAAAAATACCAATACAAATTCAACTGCGCACTCCTTAAAACCCACTATTATTGTATTTCCTATTAAAGAGTCGATTTGTTATATTGCTGAACAGATTTGTTCACATTACGAGGCATATAATCTGAGCTTCTTGAAAAGATAAGAATAGTTGCCAAAAATGGAGGGAAAACTCCAGCGATATCTTTGTAATTCTTCATACCTTAAATATGGAGTCAGTTTAGGAATTATTCTCTAGTGCTGCAATTTTAGACATAGCAACAGCAAGGTGAGGGTGCTTTGAGGAAGACCTTTCTGGTAGCTTTAACACACACACGCACAAGTAGCAGGGGCTGGCCTTGCCATCTGCCCAGGGGCCTGCCCCACGAAGTAGGGAAGGCTCGGCAGGGCTTCGTTCAGCTCGCTGGCCCTTATTTCTGATGTTGGCTCTGGAATTGCTCCATCATAATTCACAGCCAGTTAATCTTGTCAGGCCGCCTATCGGTTCGAGCACTGTCGTTACAAATAACCATCCCTATGAGCCGTTGTCTCAGTACACCCATTCACTTCAAATGTGAGTAAACCATTTCAGTTTGAGCAAAAGATAAGGGCATCTGTTTTCACTGACAAAAAGTTACAACACTCAGATGGGCTCATACGTTTTGGCAGAGTTTTCAAAAATAGAAAATCCAGTTATTGTATATGGGGGAGTTTTGAAAAAATAATCTAATAATAAAAGAACTGGTTTGCAACTACTCATTTGTGGCTAGAGCTTGTTAATTTACTTAAAAAAACCCATCATGGTCATTGGAAAAATTATTATTTTTTCCTCCCTAAGCCATTATTGTTCTTTGGCTGCTGAGCAGTGGGAGTGTGAAAAATCTACCTGTGTGAAGGAGAGAAGATGAGTGAGCGGATCTGTGGGAGAACAAAGGAGTGAGCGGATGGGGGGTGCCAGGTCACTGAGTGTGTGTGTGGGAGGAGGCTGAGCCCATGAGTCAGCGGGGAGTAGGAAGCCAGGTATGTGTGGGTGAAGAGTGGGCCAGAGGAGAAAACCATACAAAGGCATTTTTCAAATGTGAAGGTTTTAAGAAAATAGCCCTAGAACCATACAAAAAAGCATTAGAAAACAATTCATTAATGATTCTAATTTTAAAAAGCAAAGGTTTCTGATAACGCCATCTTATAGAGAGCTGTTTTGAATTTTTAAAGTTGTTTTTTTAAGAATTATTTCTGTGTTCGTTAGCCTGAGAATTGGTGGTGAACCTGCCAATGTCATTGCTGAGGGATGTTCCAAACCTGTGTATTAGTTTTAAGAGTGAACTCGGAGGTGCCTCCACAGGCAGGAGCGGCAAAAGGCAGTGCCAAGAAATGAGGTAAAGACTCATGGTTGAGGTGAGATTCGATTTTCCATCTAAAATAAGCCTTACAATCCCAGGGAGGAAGGGGTGCTTTCTTTCTTTGTTAGCCAAAGGCATTTGTATTGTTTCTTTTGTAACTATCAATGGGATTTTTATTTAAAAAATCTGCATTACAGTCTGAAACTGAAGCACAGACACATGCAATGTTAAAGGGGTCGTAGAAATCATCCTGATGAACAACTGCATTTACAGAATTGAGACTCAAGAGCTCAAAAGGACTTGGCCAAGGACTGCAGTAGAAAGTCCATGGAGTCCATGGAGTCAATGAGTCGATCAGTCAGTGAACATGAATGGAATACAAGGGCACTGACCTCCACCCACAGCAGGCTCCTAGAATGCATGGGAAATGGGAAACTAGGAGGCAGAAGCTGAGGTGTGTTGATGACTCCACCCAGAGGAGCAGCAGGGCCCTGGCACAGCTGGATGCAGGCTAGAAAGAGCTCCACTCGCTGCTGAAAGCCTATTTGTGGGTAGCTGGGAGGGCGGCTGGGGACACCTGGTAACTATGTAACAGTGTGAGCTTCCTGGCAAGGAGGTGGCCTTACCAGACTGTTGCTTCCCTGATGAGTTTGTATCCCATTTCCACTGGCCTTAGCCTGTGTTTTCCCTTTGAGCTGATTCAGATCTGCTGGGCTTGCTTCTTATTGAACTTCCCAAAGAGGAAGAGGGCTGTTTTTTCTCTTTAGTCAGCCCAGTGAATCCCAACCCAAATATTCCTTGTCTTTCTCTTCTCTTTTATGGGAGTCCTTTAATTACCCCTTTAAAGCTAGATTTTCACACAAATGTTTTCTATGTGTTGAGGACATACAGTCAAAGGCGAGATGAAACAGTGGACAGTAAACAGTAACTATACAGTAAAATGAAAAACTAAGATTCCCTTAGTTTTAAAATATAAAGTTGGTAGCCTCTGAGACTCTTCCAGGGGCCGCTAAAATAGAAAATCTGTCCACAATACCACTAAGTAACAACTACACTTACTATACTATGAGAAGAGCTGTGATGTTATTTCTAATACTAGCATTTTTGGCATTCATTTTGTAAAATCTATAAAGCCTCTATTTGATTTTTAAGAAGTAGACATGTAGAGTGTTACGGCCTGAATTGTGTCACCCACCCCCCCAAAAAGAAGAATTCACACATTGGAGTCTTAACCCCAGTACCTCGAAATGTAACTGTATTTGGAGGTAAGGCCTTTAATTTGATGTGATTGGTCTTATACAAAGAGATTAGGACACAGACACACACAGAATGAAAACCATGTGAAGGCACAGGAAGAAGCTAATCATCTATAAGCCAAGGAGAGAGGCCTCAGAGAAAAATGAGGCCAGTTGATACCTTCGTCTTGGATGTCTAGCCTCCATAATCCTAAGGAAATAAATTTCCGTTGTTTAAGTCACCCAGTCTGTGGTGCTTTGTTATGGCAGCCCTGGCGAACTAATACATGGGGTCTTCATTATGTTACACACTTTGCCCTCAGGTGTTTTCTATCTGAGAGAGGGTTAAGGTTCGAGACTGAGATTACACTCACCCACTTCTTGAGTCTTCTCAAGTCGAATGGTTGGAGAAGGCTGTGTTTGAAATAAATTATCCTAGGAGAGAAGGGGACAGGCTGCAAGAGAATGAGTGGTACTGAGAGGAGCAGAGAGAATCTGGCCCCAGAGAAAAAGACATAGGCTCCTGGGAAAATGGTAGTAACAGGGTCTGGGAACTCCCCTCCTCTTCCTGTCCAATAGCATTAAAATGCTTCTTATGAGTACAGCTCTGTTACATATGAACTATTTACACAGTGTATAAATTCTCTGGGAACCTTTCTCATGAATGATTCAGATTTCTGATTTTTAAAAATACTAAACTAATGATATTGTTCCAGCACAAATACAGTATTTCAGTACTTAAAAATAGCCTGAAAAATGAAAACTGATATTTGGATTCCTAATGCTACCCAGAACTCAACCCATTCAGCTTCCAGGTGACAGGATTGAGTCAAAGTGATTATACCTCCTACACACCTGGAGGATCTGCTGTGTGAACGAGCTGAATTCACAATGAATCCATAGTACTATTAAATAGCATTTCACATTCTTTTTTAGAAGTTAATAGATGTAAACTCCTTACCCAGAGTAGGCTCTTCATAAATATTTGTTGAATTAAACAGAATATCGCCTAAAATCAAGATAACACCAACAAATGGCATATTTGTCTAGAAGGTCAAAGATTTAATGCAGGTGTCCAACTTGTTTTTAAAGGGAGGTTTCTATTGTTCAATTGCAGTTGTCTGCGTGTTCTTCCCACCACTCCCCCAAAAGCCCAGCCAAACCCACCTCCCTCCCTTGATTCCATCCTCCCTCTTGGTTTTGTCCATGTGTCCTTTATATTAGTTACTGAAAATCCTTTCCCCCACTGTTTCCTCCCCCTTCCCCTCTGGCTATTCTTAGATTGTTCTTAATTTCAATGTCTCTGGTTATATTTTGTTTGCTTTTTTCTTTTGTTGATTGTGTTCCAGTTAAAGGTTAGATCATATGGTATTTGTCTTTCACTGCCTGGCTTATTTCACTTAGCATAATGCTCTCCAGTTTCATCCATGCTGTCCCAAAAGGTAGGAGCTCTTTAAAGGAAGGTTTTAAAAGAAGGCAAATGTCATATTTTCTTTAATTTGGGATTATTTATGCTGTTAGAGTATAATTTTCAAAAGCTAAAATGACCAACATGCACATCATAAATGAATACATAGAATTTTTGCTGAGCACGTTAAAAACGAGTGAGCAGGAGCTGAACAGGGAAAACCACAGTAACTCTGTATAGTGACAGGTGGTTATTCCACTTACCGTGAAATCGCATCATAAGGTACATATTTAAATGCGGAATAACACTATGTTGGACATCTGAAATTAATATAATAATGTATGCCAACTATAGTTTAATATTTTTTAAGATGAGAGAGCAGTAAGACATAAAACCAGTTCAGTGAGCATTTGAAGAGCTAGGTGTGTATATATGCAGTTGACCAAAGGAGGGAAGAAACATGATCCGGTGATGGTAACTACTCTGCAGCCACTTCATTCATTATTTGCCTCCGCTCACTGGTCCCAACCCTCTTAAACATTCCTGTCCCTGCAGCAGGGACTGCTTGACTCCTCCCTCCTGGCTCATAACTTAACTCAGTACTCCTTCCAGGTTGGAAAATGGAAGGAGATTTTGTCTGAAGACTCTAGAATTCAGCAGTTACCTCCCCTGGCTTCTTCTTTTTCTCTGAACTTATGTATCAGTACTTCCAAGTGGCCTACTGCCCTGTGTCCTCAGTCTGACCCACAAAATGTACACCAGAGTTGGTGGGTGCCTTAATCCCTGTGCCTCAGTTGCAGTTCTCAGAGGCCTGACTAGAACTGCTACCCCCTTAGCTTTGAGCTCCTGCCTCATTCTCACCAAAAACTAGTGACTTGTCCCTGAATCCCAGAACAAAGGCAACTCTGCAACTCACTGATAGCTTTCCCGGGTGCCAACTACGTCCTGGAGCAGCCGAACCTCATCTACTCCTGGACCCTCTGTCGGGGATTAGGGTGCCCCTCTCCACTTACCTCCCAGGACGTACCTGTCATTTTTATGACCTGACTTCACTAACTGCTTGCCGAGACCACCATCCCCTTTTGTTACTATTTCTCAAAAATAGCATCCTCTTTGTTGCTAAAGCTTATTTTACTACGCTTCCCTCTGGCACTGGACACTGCTGACTACTCTCTCCTTGGAAATCCTCTTCCCTTGGCTTATGTGACTCTCTGCTCTCCTGGTTTGCTTCTCAAGCTCATCATTTTCTGCACTTCTCTTAAGTGAAGGTGCTCCTGGGGTTCTGTCCTTGCCTGTCTTCTCATTTGACTCTTCCCACTCACTCTGGCTTTCTTTTATCCCCATACCTTTGGCTTCAACTAAGACCCAAATCTTGCCCACATCTCCTTCCTAAGCTCCTACTCTCTGACTCACATATGTGTTAGATGTCTTCAAAATCACTTCCATACAGAATTCATAATTTTTGTTTCTCAACTTGTATGTTTGTTTTCCTATTCTCAGTAAATAGCATGGGTAGCCATTCAAGCCAGAAACCCAAACCACTTTAAAGGGGAACTGGATATCTGGTGCCATTGCCTTGTTTTATGTCCTAATTATCCTGACCTATCTGCAGTTTGAATGGTCTTGCTATTTCCCTTCCACCGTCCTTCCTCCTAGTGCTACCAATACGATTTTTAAAAAAATTTAAGTGCAGTCCATTAGGGTTTGTGCAACCACTTTAATGAATTGCATCAACTTTTCCTAGATGAAATAGATCAGAATGGAAAATATAAGGATAAGTGAAGTTTTATCAAATTTTCATTTCATATATATATAATGAAAATTTCATATACATAGACATATTTCATATATGTATGTATGTATATATATATATATATGTACACACACAGACAAAAAGTGACAATGATTCGAACGAACTTGTGGTGAAAGTAGAGGAGGAAAGCACCAAAGCAGGACTGTATCTGAACGTCAAAAAAAAAAATCATGACTACAGAAGAAATACTCGTAACAAAAACAAGACATTGAAGTGATTAAAATTTTTTGTCTACCTTGGTTCGGCAATTAATTCAAATGGAGAATGCAGTCAAGAAATCAGTGTAAGACTGAGACTTGAGAGGGTAGCTAGAGACCAAAGCTAAGATTATCCACACCCTCATATTCCCAATTACTATCTATGGATCTGAAAATTGAACAGTGAAGGAGGCTAGAAGGAAAACCATTGATTCATGGAAATATGACGTTGAGGGAGAGCTCTACGGATACCCTGGACCTCCAGGAAGATGAGCAAGTGAGTCATAGAGTAAATTAAGCCTGAAGCATCGCTGGAGACAAAAATGACAAAACTGACGCTGTCCTACTCCAGGAAACCATGAAAAGGCAAATTCCTTGGAAAAGACAGTAATGCTAAGAAAAATAGAAGGCAGCAGTAAAAGAGGAAGACCAACTATGAGATGGAGTGACTCCATAAAAGAAGCCATAGTCATGAGTCTGCAGGAGCTGAGCAGGGCTGTTGAGGACAGGACATGGTGGACATCACTCATTCGCAGGGTCTCCGGGAGTCAGCGTCTACTCGTTGACACATTCCTCTAAAGTACAAAACTGATGGTGCCACTTCCTTCCTTGAAATGCTTCATAGGCTCCTCAGTGTCTGCAGAATAAAGTCCAAGTATTTAGGAAAACCTTCAGACTCCCATGATGGAGCCACAGCCTACTTCTGTCCACTTCCTCTCATGCTTTTAAACTGGGGAGCACCTCAGGAGCACATGGTAATATGCCAGGAGCTACTACAAGCCACTGGAGAAACAGTCTAGATCTCCCTATAGCAATTCTACTTGCTGGCAAGTGTGGAAAATACTCCTGTAATCTAATAGCATGGATATACTGCAAAGAAGAATTTAAAAATCTCATGAATTTTAGTACTAGAATGTAATGAAAAGTTCCCTAAAGGTATAAGACAGGATTCTCTTGCGCGCTGCTCAGAGTAAACACTGGAGGAGAACCACCACGAGCACCAGAAATGCTCCGACACTGTCCTTTCACATCTACCATGAACACAAACTGCTTACGTCCCGAAACGTGTAGATGCAGGGTTGCCACCTGGAGCTCCTTGTGCCGCAGGTCACACAGAGCTCTCTGCTGAAGCTGACTTAGCTCACAGGAAAAGGCACACCAGAGGGTCTAGAGCCTAAACACGCAGGCTCAGATGCCACTCTGTCCTTCATAGGCTCCAAGGAGTTAGGGAAGGCTTTTAACAGAGAGATCTGCCTACAGCACCTGTTGCCTCATGGGTCCTGAGGAAATACGAGACTGATAGAGCTGGTTAGGCAGGTTCCCCTTCCTCCTACTTGCTGTTTGGGGATCTCTCCAAAACTGAGCCCTCTGTGAGGTGGGCTTGGATCATGTAACTATAAAGAAACACATAGAAACAATTACTGTGAAAATCAGAATGGTGTATCCTTTGCGGGAAGGGAGGCGGTTTGAAATTAAGATGAGGCACACAGGGAGGGCTTCTGGAATAGCTGGAAAAGTCTATTTCTTGATTTGGGTGTTGACTATAAGAATGTATGCCATGTAATAACTCATTAGGGTATATGTTTATTTTGTATCGTTTTCTGAATCTTTTTATTTTACCATAGATATGATTTAAAGTAGCAAAACCTACTTAACACAAATGATAACTATTACAAAAAAAGGAGACTTGCCCCAAGATTCTCTCATGTATTATTTAAGATTGATAAAGTGTTAAAAATAATATTTCCAGGTTAGTATACTTGGCAAAGAGTAGAAAGAAGGAAAACTAGGAAGTGGCAATAAAGAGCCTGATGAAATGGAAGGCAGGAAGGGTAACCTCTTAACCCTAAAATAAATCCAAGAAATATTATGGGGTTTAGGTGAGCTTTTTTCTATCAAGTGGGCTTAAATGTTGCAGGGGAATCAATAAAGATTGATTCAAGTCCCAGCCACTGGAGGATTGGGCCCTTTGAAACTCAGAGACTAAAACTGTCCTTGACCTATTCTAACCTTACTTTCATTATTGCTGAGAGACGTTAAGAGCCTTAAATGTTTAGATGGATTATTTAAAACATCATTGTTAGGCAAATTATCTTTAAGTGAAAAAAAAACCAACCAAAGACTGCCAACCTATATGAACATGCATTTCCAGGACACACCTATAATGTGGTTAGGACAGACAAATTCTAACCTGCAAAATGCATGCCTGAAAAAAGAGCTGACTTCCTCCCCCTTCCCTTCTAGTTGCTCCAGTGTCTTGACGGCTTCTCCTGCCCATCATTCCAAGTGGCAAGTGACCTACTTTGCTAGGTCTCATGTTAGACCATCCAGATTAGTCACTGCATATTCTATTCCCCCCTCCTTTTTTTCTCTGTGATTCCTATTATCCTCTCCTTACTTTCCCCAATATAAACCATACTCCTTCAGCTGGTTTACCTTCTCTTTTATTATTGGAATAGAAAATATTTGCTATTTAGGAAATTGAATACTTTAGAATAAAGGTGTTATGTAAATCTACTAAAAAGATCAACAGAAGGCAAAATACATACTTGGTATAGAAGCAACTCCCCTTTGAAGTCAATGAGTTTCAAAAAAAAAGAAAACACATTTATCAAAGTTCAGAATAATGAATACAACTCATTTATCAAGTCAGCATAAAACTCCAGATTATCATTTTCAGACACCTGTGAAGGCTTGGGGAACTGTCAAAAG
Source organism: Sturnira hondurensis (assembly GCF_014824575.4). Taxonomy (NCBI): domain Eukaryota; kingdom Metazoa; phylum Chordata; class Mammalia; order Chiroptera; family Phyllostomidae; genus Sturnira; species Sturnira hondurensis. The sequence continues at coordinate 14,125,784 of NW_028076767.1, forward strand.
TATCATGTAGTGATTTTTCCCTGTCTATTGCTATTCCACTTTTTGTCTTCTATGAAAAGTACCAGACACCCACTCCACCCCATTTAGCAAGAGCCGGGGTCCCTCACTTGCTAGTGGGACCAGCAAGGGAGACAGTCAGTCTGCTCAGAGGGTAAAGGTGAGAGCTTCTAAGAATGGATTTACTTCCCTGTTTAAGGCATGAAGGGGAATGAGTGGCCCCGGTCTGTGGGCACAGTTGTGTGAGGACACAGTATCAGCAGCAGTGGGAGGTTTATTCAGTGAGGAGGAGAAAAGCTTAAGGACAGAGCTCAAGAAGCTGAGCGTGGTGGAGTAGAAGCCTAAAAGCTTAAGTCTGAGACCTAGGTAATATGCTTGTGCTACCAGATCAACACTTTGTTGGAAATTCTGTTACTCGTAGTTGGAAACATCCTAACTAATACATACTCTGATAATACAGGGAGACTCCTGGCCATGTCAGTATGGACAGGGCCTGTTAACCACAGCAAAATAAATGTAATTGGGAGTGGGGGTTACTGAAATGTACTAAGTACAATTATTCTTTTTCACCTAGTTTTACAAACTTTTCTTCATATAAGCAAAAATATATCAAATTCCTGGCAGATAAACTCTACGGGCAAAATACAATTAACAACATTAGCAAAAATTAGAAGTATATTGGTTGAATTATTCGTACTTTCTATTCCTCATAGTCTTTATTGGAACATGACTAACCTAGAAATTATGGTTCTGTAATAGAAATGGTTCAGAACAAATAGGCTCTTTGTATCAATTTTCTTCATAAAATAAAATATTTTATTATAAATAAAATATTATAAATTTCTTCCTAACTCGTGCTGATACTTTCTTTCCACTCCCATGATCAACAATAACATCCTGGAAAAATAAGGAAGTTGAAAACCTGCATAACAACTCTATAATACACGGGGGTCTGGCCAGAGATAGACTAAAAATAGACAGCAGTATTGGAAGTAGAAGTTATTGAGATCTGATTTAGAGCAAGGGTGGGGGGTAGGTGAGAGAATGGATAGTAGAAGAACAAAATATGAGACTGTTATATTTATCTCTATCCCCCAGCCCCAACATGCCCTTTTAAAAAAATATTTGAGTTCTTTCCAAAAATACATGAAAGAAAATAGATTGAAGAATTTTCTGAACAGACTGTGACCAATGGGGATATTTTTGAGGTATGTGATGAGTAACAGAGAGTAAGATGAGAAAATTTCTGTTTTAATTGAATAGAAGGACTCCTAAATCGTACATGCACAAATATTTTTTCTTGTAATTGATTTTGTAGAGGGGAAGGGAGAGAGAGAGGAAGACAGAGAGAAACACTGATTTGTTTTTCCACTCATTTATGCATTCATTGGTTGATTATTTTATGTGCCCTGACCAGGAATCAAACCCACAACCTTGGCATATCTGGATGATGCTCCACTGAGCTTCCCAGCCAGGGCATACACAATTTTTTCCATTGCCAATAAGTGACTAAAAAAAGCAATGAAAGAACTTAAATGAAAAGACTATCTGAAGTTTATAGCTTTCCTTGAGAGGAAAAAAACAACACTTTCAAATATAATTATTTCACTATAAGTTCTTTTAATAAGACTTTTCTGGTGGAGGGAAATGCTAGATTGTAGAGGATAACCCATTAAGAAAAATGTTTCCTAAGTGTGTGTTGGCAGCAAAGAAGACTTTGACAGAGGTTCTGTAGGAATCAAATGGAGTGAAGTGGTGGGATTGGATGGTGTTCCAGTCAGAGATAAACTAGGGTACCAATGCTAGAAAAATGTACTTACAGTGCAATCCTAAATTTACTTCCTGCTTTTTAAACCTATTGCTTCCTTACTCTTTGTTTGAAATGTAGCAATTAACTGGTTTTTACTAGTGGAGGGTCAGTGGGTTGGAGCCTGGGGAAAATCCCCCATTGCCTATAATGACAGCGGGGGGAGGTTTTTATACCGGGTGCATGCAAAGCTATAAAAGTCTGTGGATAGGGCCCAAGTGTGGGGAAAACCTAGCAAGATAATTGGATAGGAAAAATATCTACCCCACTCCACAACCAGATTGGGGGTTTCACCAGGGGAAGGCAGGCACAAAAATAGCTGTCAAAATCATGGGGTGCGGGGGTTCAGTGAAGGGGGGTGCTGGACCAAAGAGCCCTGTCAGTCTGGCCTGGGGAAAGAAGGGATTGGTTGGAAGGTGGGTCCACCCAAAGTATCAAGCACCCGGTGGGTCCAACACCCAAGCTAATATTGCTCCAGGGACTAAGAAATGTTCTCTTGCTTGTGGCTGGCTTGCACAGGACTTGTACTTGCAAGGTGAACTAACCTGTTCTCTCCATAGGCCACGCGGCCCATAGCCACCAGGAAGGAGCCTCTCTCGCTCCCTTGCCCACCTGGTGATGCACAGGCCAGTGGTTTCACATCACCTGGTGGACGTGGCGGTCACATGGCCCATGGCCATGTGGGCTCCACAGCCATGTGGGCTCCACACACAGACTTCAGGAGGGAGCCTGAAATGGATAGCAGCCAGGAGCAAGCTAAGCTACAGGAATGACTGCTTAGCAGCTGCCTGTGAACTCCAAAGGACTGTGCTTTGGAACAGAGCAGGAACTCTGGACACCGACTTTTACGTGGTTTTGCTGAAGAGATCAACTTTGAGATGGGGATTCCACCATTCTCCCAGATCATTCAACACCTGAAAAAAACCCTTTCCTTTTATAATACTAGCATCTGCCTCATAAGTTTGGCTTTTGGGGCAGCAGGCAAACAAACCCTTCTTTCTGTGTTCAGGAACATGGTAAGCGGGCTTTCTCTATCCTAGTTCCTTAAATTAATTCTTAGAAAGCTACGACTCTTCACCCTGGCCAGTGTGGGTTGGTTGGGTATTGCCCCATGAACCAAAAGGTCATAGATTTGATTCCCAGTCAGGGGACATGCCTCGGTTGCAGGCCTTTGGTTGGAGCACATACAAAAGGCAGCCAATCAATATTTCCCTCTGTCTTTCTCCTTCCCTTCCCTGCTCTCTAAAAATCAATAAGGGTGTCCTTGGGTGAGGATAAAAATAAATAAGTAAGTAAGTAAATAAATGAATAAGAAAGCTGTAACTCTTTTTTAAAAAGATTTTATTTATTCACTTTCGACAGAGAGGAAGTGAAGGAGAAAGAGGGGGAGATGTGAGTGTGTGGTTGCCTCTCGAGCGTCCCCTCCTGGGGACCTGGCCCACAACCCAGGCATGTGCCCTGACTGGGAATTGAACTGGGGACCCTTTGGTTTGCCTGCTCAGTCCACTGAGCTATACCAGTCATGGCAGAAAGCTGTAACTCTTCAAACTGCTTTTCTTCAGATTCACCAAGTACATACATCATCAATCTTTTCCCATAGATAATATTTTCCAGCCATCATCTACTAATCATCAATCACTTCTGAATATTTTTCCTGCCACTAATTCAATGTGGTCAAACACTATTTGCCTCCGAATCCTAAATGTAGATTGCCAGGCTATACACTGGACCTATTCAATAAGGATCTTTGGAGATAGTACTGTTTTTCACACCAAAATTTGAGAACCACTGCTTTAAAGAATTTAACTCTCTATTGGAATTGAAAGATTTGAATTGAATTTGACCAATTATTTGTTTACAAAAGACTTTAGCAATTTAGTGTAGAGAACATATTATCTGTTTCTTGATAATATTTTTATTCTAATCCCTCCCAATATAATTTATTCATACTGAAAAGCTATCTTTCAGTTTTGACATGGATTATTATGAAAGCTACTAAAGTAGTATATGGAAAATCAAATTTAAAGTACTTCCTACATGAAATATGCTAAGAAAACCATGATTCAACAAGTCAACTTCTATTTTTTTCTTTATGGAGAACTCTCAAATGGCCTGTTTTTTCTCTATATGTCAAATTATAAAAGTGGTCATTTTTGTAATCTTTATGGCATTGGCAGTTATTGGTGAAGTAATAGACTAAATATTTGATTATGAAAGAACCCAAAGCACTAAAACTTGGTCTATCTTCTTCTAACTTATTTAATGAAATGTTCTACTATCTATAAACCAAGAGAAAGCTCCTTAATAATTTCTGACATGAGCTAAATTTTACTTCTGATTCATAATGACTGGTTGTAATGCAATGACATTTATGGAAAATTAATTAGTTACAAAGAGCAAGAACTCTAGAAATAAAAATGCAGAGGTTGAAAATTGATTTTTAATCTTTTTCACACCATGTGGAATTGGTTAAATGGGATTAAAGCACTCAGGTCAGTAAAATAATATAAAAGAAGCCCTTTATTATACATTGGTCTTATTCTCAATAAATACATGTCATATTACAGTAATATGATTACTTAAAATGCACACACAATACTTTAGCTGTGATTACAAACTTGTCTAAAATGCTACTTATTATCTGTCAAGCATAAAACTTGTAAAACTCAAAGTTTAGTCCTAATGCTTTTGAATCACTTGGGTAAACATTAAGAAGGAATATTTTGGTCTCTACCCCAGAGGGACCGACTCAGTCTTGGAGGACCGATCTGCATTTACAATGCTACACATGTACTTATTACCCGTGCCTCTAGCATTCTGGTGAGAGCACTAACTTCTTCACTCTCTGTGAGATGTAGATTGCTGAAGCATCAGTGCTTCGTTCTGGGGTGTTTACCAGAAGTCCACAGGTAACATCTGTAGGCACAGTTGAGCAACTGCTTCAAAGAGTCAATGAATCTTGTTCTTTTCAGTAATCCCTTTTGGTGTAGAAATTTATGGCCTGGTATTGATATCCAGTTATAGTGGTTTTATGTCACCTGGGCAATGGTGAGTCCAATTACAACTTTCTCACATTACTACCCACTGATGGGCAAACTTTTTCTCTATTTTCTAGTGGAGAGATGGAAAGTAAGTCTGCATAATGTCCTAGCAGGCTTTGAACATAAGATTCTGTACATGTCCTGTTTATATGGGGTTTTGTTTAATTAGTTTGGAAAGAGATACACAAATACTGGTGTCATTTAAGAACAATAGACTGCAAAAATCAGCGTGTTAATCCCATCTGCTTTTTATGAGAAGCAGCAATGTTCCGTGATGATGTCAAAGGACCTACGAGTCTTTCTAAATCTAACGACAGTCTCGATTCAGTCTTCTTGTATTTCTCCTCGCTGGTGTCTTTTCCACCACAAGGAAGCTTAGGCATAATGTTCACCTGTTAACACCTTTAACACAAAGTACTGGTGTAAGTACCCTAAATCTCTTTATACAGCTGTAATCTGACTTTGAAATAAGACTTTACTAAAGATTAAGTGTAGTGTTTTCTAAACTATGTATGATTGAGATATGAATAGATTTCATTTGGAAAAAGTAATGATCAGGCTTAAATGTTGGTAGAGGATATGCACAAATCAAGCATCTCATCCAGAATCCTCAGTACCGAGAGAGGGGTCATTACGGAAACAACATAGCATCAGTAGAGTAAAAACGAATCCTTGGACCTACACTGGGTAGGGAAGGTTAAGCTAGTTTTATATTATCTATCTATTGCTGCGTAACACATTAATCTTCATCTCAGCAGGTGGAAAGAGTACACATTACGATCTTACAGTTTTTGAGTGTCAGGAATCTAGGGGCAGCTTAACTTGGTGGTTCTGGTGCAGTGTCACTCCAAGACTGCAACTGAAGTGTCAGTCAGCGCTGCAGTCATCTCAGAGTTCTACTGGGGAAGGTCTGTGCATCACAAGCGTCTCTTCCCCGGGCTGCCTCACAATGTGGTAGCTGGCTTCAGCTGGTGCCAGTGTTCCAGGGAGGGAGGGAGAGAGAAAAACCAGGATAGAAGCCACAGTCTTTTAATAACCTAATCTTGGAAGTGACATCTCATCACTTCTGCTGTATATTATTCATTAGAAACAAGTCCACATAGAAGGGGAGAGGATTGTTTACACAACAGCATGTTAACACCAGAAAATTGAGGAGATTATTGGGGGCCATTATAGAGGCTGCTTACTACAAATTTCTTGACTGCAGGAATTTTTATTTTTATTTTTTTATTGTATCTATGACAGTTATCCCAATTTTCCCCTGTTGCTCTCCTCTGCACTGCTTACCTGCCTCCCCCACAGTCAATCCCCACCCTGTTGTCCATGTTCATGGGTTATTTATACTTGTTCTTTAGGCCCTTCCCCTTCTTTCCTCCCTTATCCCCCCTCCCACCCACCACCCACCTCCGGTCTCTGTCAGTTTGTTCCTTGCTTCTGTGTCTCTGGTTCTATTTTCACATTTGTTTCCTTTGTTCATTAGGTTCCTGTAGATGAGATCATATGCTATTTGTCATTCACCTCCTGGCTTATTTCACTTAGCTTAATACTAATCCATGTTGTCATGAAGGGTAGTAGTTCCTTCTTTCTTTCTTCTGCATAGTATTCCATTGTGTAAATGGACCGAAGTTTACTGATCTACTCACTTACTGATGGGCACTTAGGTTGCTTCCAGCACTTGGCTATTGTAAATAATACTGCTATGAACATAGGGGTGAATAGGATCTTTTGAATTGGTGTTTCAGGGTTCTTAGGGTATGATCCCAGCAGTGGAATTGCTGGGTCAAAAGGCAGTTCCATTTTTAGATTTTGAGGAAATTCCATACTCTTTTCCACAGTGGCCGCACCAGTCTGCATTTTGACCAACAGTGCACTAGGGTTCCCTTTTCTCCACATCCTCACCAGCACTTGTTAGTTGATTTGTTAATGATGGCCATTCTGACCAGTGTGAAGTGTTGCCTCATTGTGGTTTTAATTTGCATCTCTCTGATGGCTAGTGATGTTGAGCATTCTTTCATATGCTTATGGGCTTCTGTATGTCCTCTTGGTGAAGTATCTGTTCAGGTCCTTTGTCCATTTTTTAATTGGATTATTTGTTTTCCTGGCAATGAGTCATATGAGTCTTTATATATTTTGGAGATTAAACTGTTGTCCGAGGTATCATTGGCAAATATGTCTTCCTATATGGTTGGTTCCCTTTTCATTTTGCTGATGTTTTCTTTAGACACGCAGAAGCTTTTTACTTGGAAGTCCCATTTGTTTATTCTTTCCTTTACTTCCCTTGCTCTAGACAAGGGTGTCTAACTTGCAGCCTGCAGGCCACATGTGGCTCAGGATGGCTATTAATACAGCCCAACACAAAATTGTAAATTTACTTAAAACATTATGAATTTTTTTGTGTTTATGTGTTGCAGTGTATTTAGTATGTGGCCCTAGACAGCTCTTCTTCTTCCAGTGTGGCCCAGAGTTGCCAAAGGTTGGACACCCCTACAAGAGCGTGTATTGGTGAAAATATTGCTGTGTGGAATATATGAAGTTTTAACACTTACATTTTCCTCTAGGACATTTATGGTGTTGCAGCTTATGTTTAAGTCTTTTATCCACATTGAGTTTATTCTGGTGTATGGTGTAAGTTGGTGGTCTAGTTTCATTATTCTGTATGTACCATTCCAGATCTCCCTGCACCATTTGTTGAAGAGGCTATTTTTACTCCTTTTTATGCTACTGCCCCCTTTGTCGGATATTAATTGACCATAGAGACATGGGTTTATTTCTGGGCTCTCTATTTTGTTCCATTGTTCTGTGTGTCTGTTCTTATGCCGGTACCAGGCTGTTTTGATTACAGTGGCCTTGCAATATAATTTGATATAAGGTATTGTGATCCCCCCTGTTTTGTTCATCTTTCTCAAGATTGCTGTGGCTATTTGGGGTCATTTTTGGTTCCATATGAATTTTTGAAATATTTGTTCTATATCTGTAAAACCTGTCATTGGGATTTTAGTAGGGATTGTGTTGAATCTGTAGGTTGCTTTGAGTAGTATGGACATTTTAATGATGTCGATTCTTCCAACTGAAGGAATTTTTAAGTATTTAGTATGCACTTCATCACTGTGAACATCTAAGGGGGATAATATAGTAAGCTATATTTTCCCAACTCTTTGACCTTGGAATCTTTCCAACTGCCCTCATTCTGCTCATTTATCTATGGACCTAGTGTTCTAACTTGCTGCTCAAGGGCAATCTTTAGGCCACCAGTGGGTTTTTTAGATATTCAGAACCTCAGGCCTTTCCTTAGACCCACTGATTTAATGGGAGTATTCCTTGTTGTAGAGTGTACTTTATCTGCTGTTAAAATAGCCACTCAACTTTCTTTTGGTTGGTGTTTGGAATATCTTTTTCTGTCCTTTTCTTTTTAACCTATATAAGTATATTTTTATACTTAGGGTATATTTCTAGTAAATAGCATATAAATAAACTTTTCTGGTCTGACAATATCTGCCTTTTAATTATGGTTTTGAGGCCCTTATAGTGAATGTAATTGTTGATATGATTGGATTTAAATCTACCATGTTTTAAGATGTTTTCTATTTGTAAATTAGTTTTTTATTCTTTCTTTAAATTTTTTGTTATATTTTATTGATTATGCTATTAAAGTTGTCCCAACTTTCCCCTCTCCACCTGGTACTCCCCTGCTCTCCAGAAATCCCCCCTTAGTTCATATCCGTGGGTCATGCATGTAAGTACTTTGGCTTCTCTATTTCTTATACTACTCTTAACACCCTCCTCCAGTCTATTTTGTGCCTACCAATTATGCTTCTTAATCCCTGCACCATTTCTGAATTCTCCCCCTTCCTTCTTCCAGCTGATAACCCTCCAAATGATCTCCATATCTATGATTCTATTCCTGTCCTGGTTGTTGGCTTAGTTTGTTTATTTGGTTTTCTTTTTAGATTCAGTTGTTGATAGTTGTGAATTTGTTGTATTTTTAGTGTTCGTGGTTTTGATATTCTTCTTGTTCTTCAATAAGTCCTTTTAACATTCCCTGTAATAATGGCTTGGTGGCAATGAACTCCTTTAGTTTTACCTTGTCTGGGAAGCACTTTATCTGCCCTTCCTTTCTAAATGATAGCTTTGCTGAATAGAGTAATCTAGGTTGTAGGTCCTTGCTTTTTATCACTTTGAATACTTCTTGCCAGTCGCTTCTTGGCTGCAAAGTTTCTTTTGAGAAATCAGCTGACAATTTTATGAGAACTCCTTTGTAGGTAACTCTCTCCTTTTCTCTTACTGCTTTTAAGATTCTCTCTTTCTCTGTAATCTTTGGCATTTTAATTATAATGTGTCTTGGCGTATTCCTCTTTGGATTCAACTTGTTTTGGACTCTCTGTTCTCCCTGGACCTGTGTGTCTATTTCCTTTGTCAGATTTGGGAAGTTTCCTTTATTATTCGTTTAAATAAGTTTTCAATGTCTTGCTCTTCCTCTTCTCCTCTGGCTTCCCTATGATTTGGATGTTGGTAGGTTTGGAGATGTCTCAGAGGTTCCTCAGCCTATCCTCATTTTATAAAATTCTTCTTTCTTTTTTTTTTGTTCTGGCTGAATGTTTATTTCTTCTTTATGTTCCAATTTCTTGGTTTGAATCCCAGCTACCTTCCCTTCTCTATTGGTTTCCTATGGATTATTCTTCATTTCACTCAGTGTAAGATTTGTTCTTTCCTTTATTTTTTTATTTTTTGTTATATTCAAGGAGTTCTCTGAGCATCCTGATCACCAGTGTTTTGAACTCTGCATCTGTTAGGTTGGCTATCTCCATTTCACTTAATTCTTTTTCTGGGGTTTTGTCCTGTCCTTTCATTTGGGCCACATTTCTTTGTCTCCTCAATTTAGCAGCCTCCCTGTGTTTCTTTCCCTGTATTAGGTAGAGCTTCTTTTATTCCCTGTCTTAGTAATGTGGCCTATTTTGAACAGGCACCTTTACATTGTGTTGGGTGGGTACTTAAGTAAATGCTCAGTTGAGGCACCCACTTCATCCCTTTGTGGCTGTGTGGGGAGTACTTGGAGAGGGGACAGTGCCACCATCTGGCATCTGGGTGTTTGCCTGGTGCTTGCCCTGTTTCCAGCCACTTCACACCCTTCCCATGTGCAATTGGTGCATTCCAGAGTTGGTGGGTTTGTTACATTCTAAGACCATGCTGGCCCTTTAAATAGTGAAAATCTGGTAGTTTTTTCTCCTACCTGAAAATCCCACTGGTTTTTACAGCCAGAAGTAACAGGGATCTATCCTCTCAGTGCTGGACCCCTGGGCTATGTGGCCTGGGGCTGGGACCACTCACTCCAAAGTTATTCCTCCTGTCCTTTCTGCCACTGCCACCACCACTGCCTTCTTCACCACACCATCTCTGAGCAGCTCCATGACTCTGGCCCCTGCTACCCATCTGGTTGAATATGTCTTCTTTAACTCCTTGGTTGTCAGATTTCCATACAGCTCAATTGTCTGATGGTTCTCGGTGTTATTAGTTTTGAGATCTGGTTGTAATTCTTTTTATGGTTGCACAAGGAAGCAATTTGTGTCTGCCTACACCTCCATCTTGACTGGAAATTCGTTCTTTATTCTTATTTCTCTTACATTCTTGCCTTCTTTTAGATTTTTTTTATAAATATTTTATTTATTTATCTTTTTAGAGGGGAAGGGAAGGAGAGAAGAAAGAAACATCAATGTATGGTTGCTTCTTGTGCATCCCCTGCAGGGAACTGGCCCCTGCAGGAAACTAGCCTGCAACCCAAGCATGTGCCCTGACTGGGAATCGAACCGCGATCATCTGGTTCGCAGGCCCGTGCTCAATCCACTGAGCTACACCAGCCAGGGCTCTCTTTTAGATTTTTTTATTGTTTCATTTTATCTCCACCATTAGCTTATTAGTTATACTTCTTTAAAAAGATTTTAGCGGTTGATCTAAGGTTTAATATACATCTTTAATTTATCATATTCTATATTCAAGTACTATTATGTCACTCAGGTATAGTGAAAGGACCTCATGGTAGTATACTTCCATTTCTTTCCTCTCATCTTTTGTGGTATTGTTGTCATTCATTTTATTTCCACATGAAATTCCCACAAAGTACTGCAACTACTTTTGCTTTTGACAATTATCCTTTAACATGGTTAAAATAATTAAAACAATTATATTTACTTTTATCTTTATCATTTCTAGAGCTATTTTTTGTTTTATAGATTCAGATATCCATCTGCTATACTCTTCCTGCCTAAAAACTTCTTTTAACATTTATTGTAGTGAAAGTCTAGTGGAAATGAAAAAGTTTCATTTGCCTTCATTTTTTGAGAGATGTTGTAGGTGGGTATAGAATTCTAGATTGACAGTATTTTTCTTTTACTACTTCAAAGATGTCACTCCATTGTCTTCTGGCTTACATGGTTTCTAATGAGAAACCTACTCTAAGTTTTACTCCTCTTTTTGCAATGTGTCATTTTTCTCTGATTGCCTTTGAGGTTTTTCTCTTTATCGTCTGTTTTCATTAATTTTGAAAACTTCTCAGCTTTATATCTTAAAATATTTCCCCTGCCTCATCCTTCCTCTTCCTTCTGGGACTCCAGTTGTGTTTGTGAAACTACTTGACGTTGTCTCACAGCTCTTGGATGCTTCGATTTTTTTACAAATTTATTTTCTTGCCTAGAGTTTCAGTCTGGATAATTTCTATTCACATCTCTTAAATTCACTGGTTCTTTCCTCAGCAATACCTAGTCTTCTGAAAAGCACATTGTAGGAGTTCTATATGTCTAATGATGTATTTTTAATATTCTAGCATTTATATTTTACATTTTTGATCATTTTCATCTCTACTGAAATTCCCCATATGTTCACACATATTATCCACCTTTTCCACTCAATTTTTAATGTATTAATCATAGCTCAACATCTGGATCATTCCTGAATATGGTTCACTTGATCATTTTAGCTCTTGAAAATAGATTTTTCCTCTGCTTTTTGGGGGTGTCTTATGATTTTTGATTGAATAATGGATCTCATGTGTAGAAGAATAGTAAAGACAGGGGTAAATAATATCTATACCTAGAAATGTGCATACCTCTTTGGTCAGGTCAATAATGTGAGTGGTTGAGTTAACGTACCCAAGAGTTCAGCTGAGTTTGTGTTTTATTGTTGTTGCCGTTACCTTTGGTGTACCACAGGGTTCTAAGTCTTCTGCTCCTACCTTGTGCTTAATGTGGGGCCTGAGTGCTAGAGAGTTTTCCTCGGTGTCCCTCCGTTTTCAGCTGTTTTGTTATGGAAGGAATCTCTCCCCACACATTTTTTTTTTAATACTCAACCAAAAACTAGCATTGCTTGTTACTGGTGCTAGGCTTGTAGTGGGGTAAGGGGGCATACTCCTGATCCAGCTTTGGTCCTAGGCAGGTCCTGTGTACCTGAGCCAAGAACGAGGCTGTCTTAGCATTTCTGCCCCTCTGACCCATTGCTGCTGAATTCCACCATGTGTCTGTGATATGTCTTGAATGAGAGAGGGTTTCCTAGCAGTACCCAACCTTTAGTTTTCATCAGTTCAGAGCACTGAGCCCCAGTGTTTCCTGCTGCTTCCCAAGGGGCAGAGGATTTGTACTTCTCTCCCTCCCCCAGAAGCAGTGCATCTTTGCCACAGCCCTGTTGGTGACAGTGTTTTCTGCCCCTCTCTCAGTGACTTAAGGTTTTCGTATGAGAGGAAGATTTAGGGATGGATATTGGGAGGGGTTTCTTGACAGAACTATTACCTTCTAATATTCTTGTTATCTCTGGAAAAAATATTTATTGCTGTTCCATAGAGAGGAATGTGGTGTTTCAATTTAGCTTTTTCACAGATATTTATTAAGGATATTCTATATGACTGGCATTTTAAATATTAGTTTAGTATGCCTGTTCTTTATTTCTCTACCAGATACAGTTGCAGGAAAACACATTTGTCATTCAAGAATCTATCTGTTTCTTTTAGCCACTTTCCATAGTACCACCCGAAACTAAACTAAATCAAAATCAATGTGATTGGGAAGAAAGAAAAAATAACCATTGTGCAAGAGGCAAGTGAACACCTGGGCTCTCCATTTATCTGGAGACAGTCTTCAGAGTTGGGTAATAATAGTTTACTTGTGAAAATCATTCCCCAGAGTCCTTAACATGAAGATTTCTGAACTTTGTAAAAGCCATATATTGGTGTGCCGGGGTTTGAGGGCAGTTGCCAAATCTTTCTTTGAAGCCAGGAAAGACTATTGAGGCCTCCTCAGGCTTTTAGGGAAAGTGAAACAATTATTTTTAGAGGGTGATTACTGCCACAATTCGGTTCTCTGAGGTACCTCAGCAGATCATAATTAGAAAAGAGGAAATGACCATTTATTATAGTAAATGTTTGGTATGAAACGCTGAGTCACATTAATGGGCTCCAGAGCCAAAGGAGGGTATGTTCTAAAAAAAAAAGTCCAGTATAATATTAGTTAAGGTTGCAAGTTCTATAGTAGTATTCAATATTAATATTAAGACCTGTCTGGGTGGCTCAGCTGGTTGGAGCATCATCCAGTACATGAAAAGGTTGCAGGTTCAATCCCCAGTCAGGGCACATACTTAGGTCTCAGGTTCCATCCCTGGTCAAGGTGTGTGTGGGGGGCAACTAATTGATGTTTCTCTCTCTCCCTTCTTCTCTAAAATAAATAAACATATCCTTAGGTGAGGGTAAAAAATATGTTTCTATATTAGTATTTTTAGTTCTATGCTAATTTGTTTCAGCTTTATTGGGATATAATTGTCATATTGTCTTCATTTTAGGAGTACAACATAATGGTTTGTATATGTATATGTTTCACAATGGTCATCAAAATAAGTTTAGTTAGCATCCATCACCTCACAGTTAGAAAATGTTTTTCCTTGTGATGAAACTTTTTAAGATCTACTTTTCGCAGCTTTCAAATATTGGTGTTAATAGCTTCAGTCACCATACTGTACGGTAAACGGGAAGAACTTATTTGCAACTGGATGTTCGCACCTCTTGGTCACCTTTACCCACCCAATTTGCCCACCTCCCACTCCTTCCCTTTGGCACCCACTCATCTGTTTTGTATTATTTTTTTTTAATGCAAGGTAATTTTAATCGGTATAATTGGTGAAGGAACCCTTTCCAGACTCTTTATACTGAAATATGGGGTGTTTTTGAGCTTAGACATACAAGTCAATATTACTTAAGCAACCAAATTGCCAATTTGTTGTTGCGCGTTACAAAAAGGAAAATGAAAACCATGGAAAAAAAACTTTTACTTATGAAAAAGGAAGTTGCTGCACAGCCTCCCCCTTTATGGGATATCACTGACAGGAGCTCTGAGAACTAAGCCATAAATCCCCTGAGTCACGAGTCAGGCAAATTTTAAGCAAAACGCACAGAGGCGTGGCCCCTCCCTCCCACAACCTCCACCCGGGAGCCGCGGTCGCTGGGACGCGGCCCCAGCGCCCCCGAGAGCGAGTGAGACCCGGAAGCGCGGAGGCCGGAAGGAGCCGAGGGAGCCGCCGGAGCAGCGCGGGCTTTGGCCCTACGTGCCCGCGGGCTCGGGCGGAGGCGGGAGCGTTCGACGGCCCCTCCCCTGCCTCGAGAGGTGGGACCTCCGCCTTTCCCGCCCGAGAAACGCCTCGCCCCGCCCCCCTCCCCCTCTAGACCCCGCGCCTTTTCTGCTGCTCTGGGCCCAAGGGTCCCTCAGCTGAGCTGATCTCCGGGCGGGATGCGGTGGCCCCCGGGGCGGTGGTGGCTGCTGGTCTGGCTGCCGCCTTTGTCCACACTGCCCGCAGGCGCGGTGCACGGGGAGGAGGCGGTCGTGGCGGCGTTGTCAGGTAACCCCGGGCACTGGCGACAGGCGCGAACACGCCCTCCCCGGCTCCCCGGGCTCCCCGACCCCAGTCTGCCAGGTCCCCGCGAGGGCGACCCCATCCCCGGCGCGGCTAGGCCTGGGATGTCGGTGGGCGCGTCCCTGCTCAGCACGCGGCGCACCCAACCTTCCTTTCTGCCTGCTTGGCCTTCCCTGATCTCTGCTGGACCTTGGACAGTTAATGTTTTTAGGACAAGAAGCAACCGCAAAGTTCAGTGTCTGGCCTAATTCTCTCCTTTTACAGAAACAGCAACCTAAGGTCAGAGATGTTTTGATTTGTTCCAAGTCACACAGCTAGTCACTGGCGCAGCTGACCCTGGTCTGCCGGCCTGCAGCCCAGGGCTTTGTATGGTACATACAATTAGGTTGAAAACTTTATTCTCTATTTAGCTTCGGCTTCGGAATATGACTGAAGTTCCCCTGCCCCTGGCCAGCTCTGTGACCTTAAGCCAGTCACTTACCTGCTCACAAATAAGACTCCGATAAACAAGAAATGGTAGCTGCTCATAGTGTTGTTATAGGTTATACGTCCATTGCTCTCAAGATCCTGGCACAGAAATTGTAACTCTAGAACTGCTACTAATTTCCTATGCGCTTAACGTTTCTATTTCACTTTACTCCCATAAAATCCTTTAAAAGATTTCCTGGCATCACTGCCCACCAATTCTCTCTCTTTTTCTTTTATTGATTCCAGAGAGAGAGGGGGAGGGAGGGAGAAAGAGGAGAAGGCCATGCATGTGAGAGAAACATCAATCACTGGTACTAGGGATGGAATAGAAACCCAGGCATTTGACCTTTCAGGGTTTCGGGACTTCTGCCCAACCAACTGAGCCACGCCGGGCCATCCCATTGGCTGCCTGTAGTTGCAACCGAGGCAACTAGTGTGGTCTTCTAGCTGCCCAGCCATCCCCACCCTAGTAAATCAGAGTTCTTTGTCTAAGGATAAGGCGATTATGAGATTATGCCACAGCTGCCAACTAGAGGAAATCTTGGGGGATCACCTGGAAGAACTGTTTTATATCAGTTTACATTGAATAGACATTTGTGGAGTGTTTCCAATGTGTCCGGCAATGTTGAAGTGCTTTAAGTGCATTATTTTATTTGATACCCATAGTAGCCCTGGGTGGGGGTAGCATTGATAATCCCATTTTACACATCAGAAAATGAATGCTTAGTAAGAAATGTGGCCAGCATATACTGATGAAAAAGTAAGTCACAGTACTGCCAAGCAGGAGGCTTTTTGAGCATGGTAACAGCCGGAATAGTATGAGGAGCTCTGGACCAACACCCAGAACCTTGTGTTCTAGCACAGTTGTTACATTCAGCCACCCATTTGTAGAATTACCTCGGTTCAGGCACATAATATATTTTTGTAAAGATTTCATTTATTTTATTTTTAGACAGAGAGGACGGAAAGGAGAGAGGGAGAGAAACATCAGTGTGTAGTTGCCTCTCACGTGCTCCCCACTGGGGACCTGGTCTGCACCCAGCCAGGCATGTGCCCTGACTGGGAACCAGTGATCCTTTGGTTCACAGGCCTCTACTCAATCCACTGAGCTACACCAGCCAGCGCCAATCTTTACAGACTGTAGTTTTCTCATTAGTAAAATGAAGGCGTTATATTGCTGAATTTTTCCAGTATTTCCTCACCTCTTTATTTGCCTTAATGAATCTAATGTTTTTCGAGTTTTTGTCACCAAGTTGAGTGTTAACATTTCACTTCTCTATTTGGTCAATCAAAGCCACACCTACATGCCTATGAGAGCTTCTGCCTGACACATGCAGGATGCCCATTGAGCTGATAAAAGTGTAGCCCACAGCTAAAAAGAAAAAAAGCCATTTATGAGCCTTAGAGCGACATTTGCCATTCCAGATAGGCTTTCCAACACCCACTATGAAGCATCTTTGATCCTGTGGTGTGCCAGTGACACTGTTGGAACCTCTGGATTACACTAAGTCTAAGAACCACTGCTGCCCTAAAAGTCCTAGTTTTAATGAGGGACCATGAGATCAAACAGTTGGTACTTCCTTTTAAATAGGGGACATCTTTAATGTAGAAAGGCTTGGATTAGGTGATACTTCCTGCCCTAAATTTCCATCTCTACCACACATATACACCTTGCCATGGAATGGAGAACATTAGACTGAGGCCAGCTCTCTGTCACCCTATCTGAAATAAAGTGAGAGGCAGTTGGCATAGGAGGGGCAGGTCTGGCTGAGAGGAAAAGAAACTTCAAGCCGAGCATCACTGGTGCTTTGTGACCAGTGGGGAGGTTCCTAGAAACCGTGTGTTGTCCTGTGGTGAAGTTCAGGCCATTGCATTGAATTCCCAGGCTTGAACTATAGCAAGAGGCTATTTGAAACCACAGTATTCAAATTCATTTATTGGAGAAGAAAAATCAATACTTGAAGTTAAAATCATAACTAAATATGCATTAGCATGTGCTACTTTCAGTTTAATTCTCTATGCATATTCTTGGAGAAATAAGAAATTAAGACTTATATTGAATTCATATGTTAAAAAATCCTAGGGTTAGTGGAATAGAGAGGTTACCTTTGTAACTTTGGTGCTCCATACTAACTCCTTTGACAGTGTGGGGTTTTGCTTTTTTTCCCTATTCTCCTTGTTCCAAAAGAGAAGCAGTTGTAGTCCAACTAGAGGAAGTGACGGTCTAATAAGTGATTTCATTATTCTGTAATAGTTTCACCTGAAGATTTTTTTTCTCACATGAGGACCATGTAAGGTTACATTTTCAGGAGAAACATTGCTGAAATATTTTAATGTTGGAGGTTGGTTAAGATCTGCTAAGGTTTGAGGAGTATTTGTGCTTTTTATTTTTGGCATACTCGTATTCTACAATGTAAGTAGGTTTAAGTACCACCTGCCCTTTTCTGAAGTTTTGACTGAATTCTTTACCTTATGTATGACTAAACTCTTTAACCTAAATTTATCTTTATACATTTAGGAAAACTAATAAATGACAAAAGAACTACAAAGGAGTGATTTTCAATTTCTTAGTTAAAGCAGATGATATGTAGCTGTCTCTTTTTATATATGATAGGTAGTCTTAGATTAATTCAATATTTATAAATTGAGTGGTATTTAAAATAAACTAAGGGATCTCATTGGTTCAAGTAATCCTGACTTATGTCCTCTGAATAATTCTGCTCTGTCTTAGCAGTTGGGGCATGACTGTCCAGAAATATACTGTTCTCTATAATTCAGGTTCATTGAAAAGATAAGAGAACCTGCCAAAGACCGTAGGGAGTTAAGGAAGGCGATGCTCATTCTGTGGCTTAGAGATGCAGCTTTGTGGGGTAGCCATAGTAAGGATGGCATTCAGGCTAGGTCCCCAGGTACTCCTGAGTGCTTGGGAGATGAGCCAGAGCTGGGATAGCTCGTACTTCCAGACCTTTCTCCTGATCTGAATCAGGTTCGAGGAAGTAAATACCCAGATTATGGGGTACCCTCCAGGGTGGAGACATACTTCAGCCCCAAATGGAAGCAGTGGCTCTCCCTAGGCAGCTGTTCTCTCCTGACCAAATGAATGATTATTGTTGCATTTTTATCAATTCTTAGAAACTATTTGTTTTCTGGATTGCATTGTAAGGGGATTTTGTTGGTATTGTTGTGGGCCAGCAAGTCCCATCCTAGTGGAATGAAACCAGCTAAGACTGAGGCCACATGAACAAATGACACCTGGAAACAGCCTTCAGTGTCAGGGCTTGAGCTGTGATAGAATTCAGATAAAGCTGTGAACCTGGCTGCATTTCCTGTTTCCCACCCTCAGGTGGAGATAGAGGAAGTAGAAACTGAACAGTGAAATGTCTCTAGAATAAGATTGAGGAAGGGAAGAGAGGCCTAGGAAAGACATATCTTTGTAAACAGTCTAAAGGTGGTGATTTTCAACCTTTTTCATCCCATGGCACACATAAACTAATTACTAAAATTCTGCAGCACACCAAAAAAATGTATATTTTTGGCTGATATGACAAAAAATAGGTATAATTTTAATTCATTCACATTGGACAGCTCTTATTTTGGCTTTTGTCATTTTTTTTATTTGACAAACTAAGGGAAAAGAGGTCAGTGCCCCTGGCTGAAGAGTCAGGTATTGTGTGCTTTAAAAATTCTTGTAGCATACCATTGTGCCTCTTGAAGCTGATCTAAGATAAAAAGACCTGGTTCTCTCTAGGAAGGCAGTAGACCAGCCATGATAACAATCTTGATTGTTACAAGTCACTGTCTTATGTCTCATCCAACTAGCCTATGCCTTAAGGTTCACATGAACTCTTGGAGCTAGGTTTGTAGCTTCTTGTGGCTGTGACTTTCTAATTTTTTAGATATTTAGAAATTCTTGTGTGGGTTGATTGAAATGCATTCACCTTAGGAGAGAGGTGATAAAAATGAAGGCAGCCAGAGGACACCATGAAATGTTGACACATTATAATGTCTCGTGTATTGTATAAATTCTAGATCAACTACATCTCAAAAGCCTATGCAACCACACATTGATGTTTCTATAGGTTTCAGTAGGGCAACCTACCTCCATTAGTATTTGCCTTAATCTGGTTGAAGACTTAGGTGAGATCCAGAAATTGGGAGTGCCTTTGCACAAAATACACTGATGTATCGTATACAAGGAAACAAGTAAGAAACTTTGGGGCATCCTGAGGACACGTGGGTTGGTGTGGCCAGAGCGGCCAAGCGGGGGGAAAGTGAGAGAGGTCATAGGTGCTCAGGCCCTTGGAAGAGGGTGAATTTTATTATGGGGTCGATGAGAAGTTATGGAAGGTTTTAAATAGATCATTCATGTGCTCTGATTGATGTTTTTGAAAAACCTATGTGCTGATTAGAGAACAGGTTGTGGGAGAAATCATAAGTGCAATTCTGGAAGCAGGAAGACCAGCTATAAGGCCATTACAGTAATCCAAGTGCAAGAGAACTGTAGTTTGGACAACAGAGAAGCTTTATTCCTAAATTAAACTATTGCACTATACTTAAACTGCACCATCATGCTCTTAAGAGTTACAAATATCAATGATTTAGGAGACAGTCTTAGGACCAAATGGAAAAAAACCCTCAATTTGAAGATAGTATTTGTTTGCAAAGCTCAGGGCCAAAGATGATATTCCCACAGACCACTAACAAGAGGGCATTTTCTGGTTATGGGAAGTGATGCAGCCCTTGAAGTAGTGGAGCCCATTAGGAGAGGGGACAGCAGGGAGAGATTCTGGATGCCCCAACAAGAAAAGTCCCCGGCACTTAGTATTTGTGCAATAATAGAAGTAACTGAAGAAAGAACTGGCTGGAAGTTAACATTGCTATAATGGTCTGGGGCTGCTGGGGTCTGTGGACCTTAGACTTCAGGCTCTTCACCTGCCCCACTGGAATGTACTCCCTTTCCACCGATAGGTAGGACTTCCTCTCTTGTTGGGGTTCCCCAGCATAAAGTTCTTAATTCTAGCTGCCTGATTTAGTCCTGTTCCTCCTGCTCAGAGAGCCTACAGGAAGCTGGGTGGAGGCAGAACGTGGGATATTGGAAGGCGAATCCAGAGCCCTTCTTTCTCTGCCGCTTCTGCTGCTCACAAGTTGAGGATTTTGAATGTGTTTTGGTGTGTTCTCATCACAGTTGCTCAGGCTCTTCCAGGTGCTACACTGCCTTCTCTGACATTTGTCTTTTATACAGCTGGCTGCAGCCTTTTGATGTCCCTGAAGTGCCCTCTCCCATGTGCAGCCCTCACCCAGGAGCATCTGCATCTCAGATATACCTAAGGATACACCTCAGCATTGGTTGCTTCATGTGTTGGGATCACTGTGCCTACATTCTCCTTTTGGCTCTTATATATAAACAGATGTTGCAGTAATGCATTTTTAGTTGTTAGTGTCTTGTATTTAACAGCCTCTAAAGCTTTCTTTTCATGCCTTTTTAAGACCTGCCTCTTAAATTGGATCCTTGTGATTGAACCCCAGGCTCTCAGACTGCAAGTTTGTTGGTATATTTAAAAACATATTCATTTCCTCAAAATGTTAACATTGAGGCCCTGGCTGGTGTAGCTCAGTGGATTGAGCGCGGGCCTGCGAACCACACGATCGCAGTTCGATTCCCAGTCAGGGCACATGCCTAGGTTGCAGGCCAGTTCCCAGCAGGGGACATACCAGAGGCAACCATACATTGATGTTTCTCTCCTTCCCTTCCCCTCTAAAGATAAATAAATTTAAAAAAAATGTTAACATTGAGGATTAAATAATTTGACGGTGTCACAGTGGAAGATACTGGATCCTTGTGTGACTTTCCTGCTTTGGTAGCTTTGTGACCTCTATGCAGTTACGTTTCAGGAAGTAGTGGGCATTCACAGTGTCCTTTCCCGAAGTCTGTCTTCACTTTTCTCCAGCTTAATGCCAAGGATGCTTCTAGCCAGAACAGGGACCTATTTGGGTTTATTCAGTACTATTCCCCAAATGAAGGTAATCGTTGACTAGTTTTTACTGGTTGCTCAGTGCTTCCCCAACTTTGGTGCATCAGGTTGTGCTAACGTCATTTGAGGTTTTTCTGGAGAAATAGCTGACCACACTTTCTTTAGGGGGATGGGGAGAGGGTGGAATTGGGTGTAAGTACCATTTCTGTGTGCCCATAATCCTGTTGCTGTTTCCTGTTGACAGATGTAGTGGTTACACCCTATCCTGGATCTAGGAGAATTTATTATTTTCATCTCATTTCATTTCACAATAGATTCAAGTACAGCAGCAGATGAACCCTATCACTTTATAATTTTCTTGTGGCATTTACTATATTTGCCCACTCTAATATAATGCCTGTCTTTCTGTATTATGTTGTTATGTTATATTTTATTATATATTTGTATATTATATATAACATACATATATTTATATATACACACGGGTATGTACTCTAGTCATAGTTCTCTTGTATTGCAGACCTATCCATCTTCACTTAGTCCTACCAACCAAATTTCAGCATGTCCAAAATTGAACTCATCTCTCCATTCCCTGTGCAAATTTCACCCCCTATTCCTTATCTGGGTGAAGGACCTTGCCATCTCTCCATTTATCAGAGCCTTCACATCATCTTGTTGTTCCTCACCTAATGAATCTCTCAAGTGTGTTGATTCCACTTCCCAAGTGCTCTTCAGGCTGTTTTTTCTACCTCCTACTTAGTTCATGTCTTGCTGGAATTGTTTCAGTAGCCTCCTTAGTGGTTCTGCTTTCAGTCTTCTTCCTCTCTAATAATCTCATACTGCTTAAAGAGTGCTCTTTCTAAAACATGACTGTGTTCCTGTGACTTATTTATTGAACTGGTTATTCTCTCTTTGTTCCCACTGATCCATTCTCTGCCCTTCCCTCCCCTGCTCAGTACCTGGAAGCTGACTTCTATGGATTGTATCACCTGGGCTTCTTTGCCCCCTGGCTTCTGACTGGATTTGGCCAGTGAGAAACACTGTAGGGAGGGCAGGAGAGACAGGCTGAGATACCCATTCCCTTACCCACCATTCCACCGAAGTTCTGACAGCAATTACATTCCATCAGACTAGCTCACCCCCCAGCTCCCAGTAGCTCCAGTAAGGTCTGGTCCTTCCTCTACCATTTAAGCCCTAGGGCAGGGCTGTCATTTTCATCAGGGGCCACATCAGCCTCTCAGCTGCCCTCAAAGGGCCAAATGTAATTTCAACTCCTGAACAGGTAAGGAGTAGTTACATTTATACACTCCTAAAGTTATTTCAGCCCTTTGAAGGCAACTGCAAAGCTGCTATGGCCTCCAGTAAAAATGAGTTTGACACCCCTGGCCTAGGGTGTTGAAGGCTTTCTGTTGTTGGTGCCTTATCATCGATGGTTTAACCTACCGAGAGGTTGATGAATTCTTTTCAGTTAAATCTTTTTGAGTGTCAACTGTTTCTTGCTGAGTCTTTGGTACTTAACCTAAAATCCTTTATGCTCTGCTTTCAGCATGAAGCTTACATTCCTTAGTGCAATAGTAACCACTGCTTACCTCTCCAACGGCGGGTGTTGAAATGTCCTCATATGTTTCCTATGTTCCATCCTTGTGAATGGCTGGACCATTTCTGTTATTTCTCTCATTTCCAGATTTTGTACATACTTGCTACCCCTACCCCTGACTTCTGTTTCATTGCCTCCAACTTAATTATTGAGGGCCTCACTCATATTTCCTCTTTTCTGGGAAGCTGCCCTCAATTCTTTCCCTCTGCTTCAAGATTGAAGAAATGCCTATTCTTTGTGCTCTTATAGTGTCCTCCAAATGTTGTAAAAATATTGACACTGAACTGTAATTTTTGGTCTGTCTCCTGCAAGGTTGAGAGGACTGAAGTACTATAATTACCATGCAGAAAAATTTATTGGCCATTTTTTTATAAAAACAGCTATCATTATTCTTGTGAATAAAAAAGAAAAAATAAATTTCTGGGAAATTAAATATTTAGGAAATGTATTTTCTTTTCTGTATCTCAGTTCCAATGTGCAAAGCTTTGAAGGAAATGGATTTAATTAGTACTCCTGAATCACACTGTTACTGCTACAATCAAAATTCCCAAATGGAATGGAAGTGGAAATACATATGGTCAACTGTGCAGGTAAGACTGTTCTTTTAAATCATGTCTTAGGAACAGGGAATTAAAATGTACTGTTTCAAGAGTAGAAAGTAGCTTTTGTATGACTTAGAGCTGTGTATCAGTATGAAAGCTGACTTATGGATCATACACAGTGGCTTCAGAGGAGGGGTGTGGGGGAGGGGACATTTAATTCTTCATTTTCTTCACCAGCCTTTCTCCAAACCACTCCAAATAAATATACTATCTAAATAAGTACAGTGTACTTGCTATCTAGACAGAGGTCAAGAAAGATACTGTCTTGCCCAGGCTGGTGTAGCTCAGTGGATTGAACACAGGCCTGTGAACCACGCGATCGCGGTTCGATTCCCAGTCAGGGCACATGCCTGGGTTGCAGGCCAGTTCCCAGCAGGGGACTCATGAGAGGCAACCATACATTAATATTTCTCTCCTTCTCTCTCCTTCCCTTTCCCTCCAAAGAGAAATAAATAAAATTTAAAAAAAAAAGAAAGATACTGTCTTGCTTACTTTACAAAATAATTGCTATCCCAAGCCCCTCTAGAAATTCTGAGTTTACCTCTGATCCCAGGTATGGCCAAGATATAGTAGTTACTCTTGAAGCACAGCACTTTACCTTGTTGAACGTTTAACAAATATTTATTGAGCACCTACTAAGTACTGGGAATTTTAGGCCCCTGGGATATATCAGGAAACAAAACAGATACTTCCATAGTATTTACACTCTTGGTGGTGGGGATAGGGTGGGGTAAGCTATGAATGCAAAAGAAGAAAATTATAAAACTAGTTAAGTGCTATGAAAAAAAGAAAATGTAGAGTAAGATAAGTTGATTGGAGGAGATGGAAGCCAAGTTGCAGTATTTAAAAGGAGTAGTCAGGGTAGAAGGTGACATTTGAATAAGATTTCAACAAAGTGAATGCATTACCCAAGAAGGTATCTAGGCAAAGCGTGTTGTAGGCTGCGGGAATAGCTGGGATGTATTAGTAGGCACATGATGATGATTTATATTTTACTGATCATTTATACACCCTTTGGTCACTTGGTTAAGGTTGTACCTGTCAATTTAGAGTTTTACTGCTGTAAAATGTCTAATTTCACCTATGTAGGGAATGAATATTCTCAGCACATAATTTAAGACTATGCTGAGATCTGTTCCTCATCACCTGGTTTTATTATCCAATAGTGATGCTTGCCTGAATCAGTTATCATGATAGTTGTCAAAGGGTGATTTTTCTAATTCCATTATTTCTTCTACATTCATGAGTTTTTCCTCCTCCAATTTACTTATATCCACATAATCTCAGAGATTGCCAATCATTCATTGGACTAAAATCCATTACTTGGGCTTTTTGATATTTATTTTGCTATTCAAATCGCCCTAGATTTGGCTAGTAGGAGCCCCTTCAAACTAGCTCCTGTGACCTTTAAACTTGTGCCCATTATCTGAGCACTTTCTTACCTTCTGGGAAACAAGAAGTTCCAGGCTTATCTTGTAATTTCTTAGACCCAGTTCTGGAATCATACATTTTTCCAAGGAGCATTCAGTGTTGTGTTTATTGCTACTGCAATATCACTGTCGTGTGTGTACACACACATACATACCCATTCACCTGCAAATGTGTCTGTTTCTGTCTATGTGGAAAGCCATGAGTTCTGAGTTCTCTGTTACTGTTTATTGAGTTAATTCTAACCTTCCTCTTTTCCATATTTGTAATTTCCTTCTTAGAAAAACCTGGTTCCCATTATACTCAATATATTGATTTATTTGCCTAATCCTAGAATACACTGAAAATAATTTCATATTTGTAAGCTATACCATTGTATAAAACAAACCTAGTAATAAGAGTTCAATATTTGTTTACCCTGTGTTTTTATCTTTATTTTGAGGTTATATAGTATAAATACCAGGCTCAGAAGTTACTTGGGTCAATTTGTTTCCACCCATCTTCCTTCAATTTGGTTATATTATTCATTTGAGATATATTTGTTTTTATTTGTTCCCATTTCAGGGTTGATTTTATTATTTTTGTTATGTATAATATTAATATTAATAAGTAAACAAAGGTATTTTTAGAGAAGTGTCACTTCCCCTCATATTCCTCTATGCAAACCCTTCTTGGTAGTCTTCTTAGTTGCAGGTATATCTTTCCTGTGTTTCTTTTTGCAAAAGTGAGCAGCAATGCGTATTTATGAATGGTGCTTAAAGCCATGAGACTAAGGAGTGAGTTTAGATGGAGAAGAGAAGAGGATCGATGACCAAGCTTAGGTCAGTGATGAGGAAGAGGTCAGTAGAGGAGAGGGAGAAGAAGCAATTGGTGAAGAAGACGTCCAAGAAGCCCTGGGGGAAGGAAGTCTAACAAGGAAAAGGGAATGATCAACAATGACAAATACTATTGATGGATCAAATAAGATAACTGAGAATGAACTGATCATTTGAATGAGGAACATGGAGCCCACTATAAAGGACAGCCTGATGGGAATGAAAGCCTGACTGGAGTTGGTCAAAGAGAACGGGAGGAGAGGAACTGCAGACTGTGGGGGAAAGTGGAATCAGTAGAAGGCTTTTTTAATAAGAAAATGTTGGCGTATTTGTATACTGGTAGAAATGGTCTAGAAGAGCGGGGAGAAGTGTGGTGGGATGTTTTTGAGCAGGCAAAGGTGGATCAGATCCGGTGGAAATGTGGGGGCTTGCCTTGAGAACTGAACATGCAGTTATCTGGCAGTTTCCTCCCCATAGGGCCAGAAGTAGAACGTGTGCCTGCAGGTGCTGATGGGTGGGGTTATGGTGCAGGGGGTGGTCGACATTATTTTCTGGTGTTTTCCATTTGAAGTAGGAGGATCACCAGCCAAGACTAAGGAGGGGAAGGCGGTATTGGGAAATTGATGAAGGAGAAGTTGTGAAATTTTTGTGGAAAAGAGTAGAAGAGTGACTGGGTAGGAATAAGTGGTATGAATGCTTACAGCTTTCAGGTCCCATTCAGGTTCACAGTTATGGTATGTTTTGAGACCACTGTATGTTTCTCCAGCATAGTCAGTGGCACAAATGCAAGAATGGAATATGTGGAGGGTTGGACTTTGGAGGTAGACATCACAAAAAAAGAGGAATTCAAGAGTCAAGGGTATGTGTAAGGCAGTGGTTCCTAATCATACATCTTGGAATTCAGCTGGATGAGACGGGGCTGAGTTCATCATGAGGGTGAGGAGCAGGATAAAGATGCTTGATCTGTGGGGGGTGTCAAAGGCTTGCTGGGGTCGGGGTGCTAAAGTGGGTATGCTGGAAAGATAGGAGGTAGTGGTCAGGCAGTGAGATGTGTGAAACACAACCTGTATTTGGGGCTTCATTTGGGACTGACAAGATCTAGCATGTGGCCATGGGAGTGATTAGCTGACGTGGGTAGAGGACAAGAACAGAAGAGAAGAGGAGTTCAAGGAACTGAGAGGCCAGCATACTGGAAGGAGTTTGGTGTGTATACCGTGTATGTTGAGAGAACAACAGTAATCCAGAGACTAATCCAAGAGAAATGAGGGGTAGGTAGACAGTGGGTGATACCACCTGATGCCTGAGATTCAGAGCTGCTGCTCTCAGTCTCCTTTTCAGGCTTGCCCTGGTCTTGGACAAAGAAGAGAAATAGAGGGACAGACATAGGCAGCAGCAGAGTTGCCATTTAATGGTAACTGGGTTGTCACCATGGTTGGCATTGTACCTAGTGCTTTGCTGTGAGTCTTGAATGGGACCAGAGGTTGGGTTCTGGTCCTTCTTCAGGAAGCTGGTGAGAGAAGCCAGAATTACATGTGTTCAGCTGATTTAGAAGAAGGAAGCACTTGTTCTCAGTTGCCGTGGAAAATGGTGGATAGATAAACCCTATTTTCTTATGCTCATAACCAAATAGTTTGCCACCTATTACTTTCTGTCTCTTTGTTTACATGTTCCTTGGCCACAGTAACCTGCGAGAAGAGGAAGTTTAATCAATCACAACTCAGGGGAACACACATCCACTTTCAGAAATGTCTGTGTTGCAGTGCATGTAGGTTTATCCGTGGCATCAAAACAGTGCCACACACATCTGCCTGTTCTTTACTCACTGGTCTTGGGGGTCTCTTTACTCCTCTGTTTATCATTTTAAGAAACTCTTGTGTTTATGAATTGTGTATTTTTGTTTTATAGGTGAAAATTACCAGTTCGGACCTGCTCAGTATTGTATACATCACAGAAAGACAAAATTGCCAGTATCCAGAAACCATTCTATCTGTCATCAAATGTGTGATTCATAAATTTTGGGTACCAAATGACTCTCATGAAATAACCATAACCATTAATTCATATGGAGAGACTGTGTGCTTCGCTGTGAAGCCTGTCAGAAATTATACAATACACGTGAATCGAAACAGTAAGTCTGTTTTTATTATACTGGACTTTCTTGGGTCAGTTTTTCTAGAGTGACATTTCATTATATCGACTTTTCTCTTTAGTCACTAACACTACATTGATACAAAATCTTTGTTTTGTATATGTGTCTTTTTTCTCCAGTTGTGGATTTCAAACTCTTCCTTGTGTTTGTGGCAGGCATTTTCCTCTTCTTTTATGCAAAGACCTTGAGTCAGTAAGTATTCATTTTTACTTTCTTAACTTTGTGAATCAAAAAAGGTGTAGGACATATTGGATGCTATGCTAAATGTTACCACACTAGTTTGTCAGTTTTGCAAACAGTAGGTCTGAAACTCATGCTTGAAAAGCCTTTAAACCCAGTAATAGTTATTTGTATATTAATGATATGTAAACTTTACAGGATGCTTTCTCATGCATCATTTTGTATTACATAGTAATATATATTGTTTTAATTTATATGGGCCTCTTAACAACTATGTGAGGTCTGTATTATCATTCTCATTTTGTAGATGGAAAACAATTATCTGTCATCACATGACTACTTCTTGCCAGGGCTGAGATTTATACTCGAGTTTTCTGATGCCAGATGCCTTGCTCTCTGTGTTATATTTAGGCTGCCTTCCAGATTTGAGGTTCTGATACAGAAGACTAAATTTAACAAATTTCTGATAACCATATTATGCTAGTATTTTCTTTCTAACAACTTCATTAGTGAAAGAGGAATCCCTTTCCATTAACATTTTACTTCTTAGCTTGCTGTTCTTAACATTGTTTACTTTTGAGCTTTTCCTTGTGACATAGTCGCGTGTTTAATATCCATGGTTCTCATTAAATGGGATGTTGCTGTAGAGCTTGGACTCAGAGGAGCTGAGCTGGAATCCTGAATCCTCTAGTTAGCAGATACTGACTTAGGGAAGGTCTTTAACTTCTTGGTGCCTTAGTTTAGTTCCCTGTAAAATTCAGACCTGGATAGCTGTTTCACGGGACTGATGCGATGCATGTAAAGCTCTCAGACAAGTGTCTGCTACATGGTAGGTGCTCAGCAATCACTGTTGGACCAGATTCTGAACAGACGGTAGCCCAGACATTCTGTTTTGAGTTAGTGGCAAGCTATTTACCATAAATTTCAAGTAGAGATTTTATTTTATAAGACTATGGCTACTGTCAAGTTAAACATGTTTTTCATCATGAAAGTGGGGTGTGTCATTTAAATAGCTTTCATCTGCTTGTCTTTACAGAAGCCCTACTTTTTATTACTCTTCAGGGACTGTGCTAGGTATTCTGATGATATTTGTCTTTTTCCTGCTGCTGGTGAAAAGGTTTATTCCTAAGGTATGTATACTATGTGCAGATGAATCAAAATGGAAATCAGGATATTCACAGACATGAAAAATGGGTCAAATTAATTCACATTGATTATGATAATTCTTAATTCAAACTATATTTCTACATTGTATAAACTGGCTTTAAAATGTATCTTTTTCTAGAGATTCCATATTTACTTGTTACTGTATAGAGGCTTACATAGTAAGTCTTGGTGGCACCTTTTTTTGAGACCCTTTTATTTTCTAGATAATATCTAAAGATAATATCTAAAGATATATATCTAAAGATATATAAAGATAATATCTAAATATATATCTAAAGATAATATCTTTAGATATTCCCAGCATCTAAAGAAAACCCTTTTCTTATGAGTGACAGGGGCTCATTCTATGCTAAGTGAAAATTTCTCCTGTCTTGGCATAGCTGAGGACTCTCATGATGCTTGAATAACAGTGTTACTACATCTGGGGATTTCTTTATTATTATTAGTTCCCCAAAACAGAATGCTTTATGCTTAGTTGAGAATAAATAAATAGTTGTTCATGATGATAATGTTGTAATTTTTCTGATTAAAGCTTGCAATTCCAGCATTATTTTGAGATAAACTTATTCCTTAGAACAGTGTTTCTCCAACTTTAATGTACATGCAAGTCACCTGAGGATCCTGCTGAAATGCAGATTTTGACTCAGGATGCTGTGGGGGGGCCTGAGAGTCTGCATTCCAGCAAGCTCCCAGGTGATGTCAAAGCTGCTGGTTCATGGACCATACCTTTCATCAGATCCTAGAGAGTATTGAATTGACTTCAGTTCAGTGTGATGTAAAAAATGTCTAATACAAAGGGTTTATTTGTTTACTTCTATTTTTATGAGAGTGAATGAACCAAAAACTGTGCCATTTATTTTCTTCCACACACAGTATAGCACCTTTGGGGCTTTAATGGTTGGTTGTTGGTTTGCTTCAGTGTATATGGTGTACCTATTGATGGAAAATCTGAAGTGGCTGTGGTATGAAAACAGAATATATATATTAGGTAGGTAAAATTTTTTAAAAATACATTCAATTATTGGAAAGCTGAAAAGTACAACTAGAGGCAACCTTTTGGTATATATTTCCAGCATCTAAATTTTCATTTTGAACTAAGAAGTGCTATTAAGAGTAATATTTTATCCCCATAGTTGACTTTAGATCTTATTTTAGACTCTTTCCTTACGACATCCTACTTAGTTTTCTATACTGTTGATCAAAAGAGTGAAATATTGTTTGCCCCTTTTGACTGCATATGCTTTTGAATTGTAGTAAACTCTGACCACATCTAACTTGTAATGAAAAAATTTCTCCAAAATGTGGCTCTTTATATTTTTTTCTTGATGTACTCACTATGAAAGATGAAAAATCCTAAATATAAATGACTGATGAAAGCTTGACTTTTCAGGAACAGATTGGCTATTAAGAAACCACTTGGCCCAGGCTGGTGTGGCTCAGTTGGTCAGAGCATTGTCCTGTACAGTAAAAGGTTTGGGGTTTGATTCCTGGTCAGGGCACACGTCTAGGTTGTGGGTTTGATGCCCAGTCAGGATGCATGCAGGAGGCAATCTCAATTAATGTTTTTCTCTTATATCAGTGTCTTTCTCTCTCTTTCTCTCCTCCCTCTCATCCCCTTCCTCCCTCCTAAAGCAATGAAAAAATATCCTTGGGTGAGGATTTTTTAAAAAGAAGAGGAAAAGAAACTACTTGTTCTCCTTGTTTCCTGTTACAAAAAAAATCAACTTTTTCTAATTGTTTTTAATTGGAAAATAATGGAGAATGAGAGAATTAATTTTCTTCTATTCCCAAATTTTTCACATAAGTTTACTTATCCAAAACAAAAGCAGTAAATTTTTTGTTTCATGTTAAGATTTTATGTTTTCAGTTCCTTTTTTATGCTAAAGTATTTTTAAAGTAAATTACTGATATCATGATGTATTCCCCAAAATCAGTGATTTTCAACCAGTGTGCCACAAGAATTTTTTAAAACATGCCATACCTGACTGATTAGTCGGGGACACCAACCTCTTTTCCCTTAGACTGTCAAATAAAAAAATAAGAATAGCCAATACAACAATAGACATAGGGTGTGAATGAATCAAAATTATACTTATTTTATTCTTGTCAGATTGGCAAAAAATTTTTGTGTGTGCCACAAAATTTTAGTAATTGGTGTATGTGCGCCATGAGATGAAATGGGTTGAAAATTGCTGCCCTAAATACTTCACTAAGCATCTCTAAAAAAATGAGAGTGTTTTTCCTCTGTAGTCAAGCAAGTGTTAAATCTAAAAAACATTTAGTAATTAACATAAAATTATCTATTACCCAGGTTATGTTTAAATTTCTTAAATATCTTTGATGGTTGGTTTTTATAAGCTGGGATATAGTCTACAATCATATTTTGTATCTGTTATGTCCTGTATCTTTTACTCCATAACAGTTCTTTTTTTATCACAGTGATATGCTGAAGAGACCAAGCTAATTGTCCTATACAATATCTCATAAGGATTTCTCTGATTACTCCCTTGTGGCGTAATTTAACTTTGTTTCTCTCTCCCCTGTATTGCCTATTAGCTGGAAATGAGATCTTGAGGCCCGCTTAGACACAAATGAATCACTTGGTGGAAAACTTAAGAAGCCACGTACACTTTACTGGATCACCACAGGGGACACAGAATATCTTATCATCCCACCATCATTAGTGCTCAAACCAAGCACTGGATTGCGAGGGTGACAGCCTGATACCTCCACTGTAGAATTATATTTTTGTGTGTTTGACTAGAAAGTAAAAATGAAAAGTAGGCTTTGTAGCACACTGTGACATATGCTGAGGCTTATCCCTGACCGAAGCAATCATAATAACATTTGCCCTTTAGGACTCTGGACTGAAAAATAGACATATATTATAATAATGTATGATTATACATCCTTACTTATTGCAAGTCAGCCTAGTATCTCACATGGAAGGAATAACTAGCCTTAATACCTTTTTCAGTTTTACTCCTTTGGAAAAAGAAAACAAAAATAAAGATTTTTTTCTGGTATGTTCTTAGGTGTCTTAGGTATGTTCTTATGTCAGAGTCAAGGCTCTGACAGGTTTTTCACATAAATTTTCAAGTTCAGATTTATATTAGTTGACATGCTTTTGCTTTTACAGGCTATGTCTTGATAGCTGGGTTTTTCAGCTTTGTTCTTTGTTACAAACACGGGCCCCTTGTTGAGAAGAACATACGTCTCCTGACATGGACGCTGCAGCTCCTCTCCCTGCTTCTCATCTATGTGGGTGCCACCGTTCCTCAGTTCTCATATGCAGTTATGATCCTCATGCTGTTGTCCAGGAACCTGCACCGCCTCATGAGAGCATTCAGTTACATGATGCAGTATGTATCTTTTTTCTCAATGGATTTGACATTTTGAACTCTGGTTTTACTTATTGTTTGGGGGAAGTTTTGAACGTATCATATTTAATTTCATAATTAACAACATTTCATCTGGAGATTTCCCTGTGAGAGAGTGGAGGATAGAGAATGGAAACATCTGATCTAATCTCCATTGCAGTCTTTAGAGGTGTACCACCCACCCATCACTAGGTAATTACAGCTCACCCAGAATTCACTTAAGTCAGTGGCAGAATTACTTGGGCTCTGGGTTACCTAAAATTTCTACTTTCATCCTATGTTTCCTTGCATTAGGGCCAAACACTGCTTTAGAGTTATTTGTTGTGTTTATGAGATAAGAGTTAGGGAACAGAAATGAATCATAAATGGTAGAAAGATATTATTTATATTTTAGGACTTTCTTTTCTCTTAGGTTTTAAGTTAAGGCTTAAACCTTTTGAAAGTATAAAAAGGTGAAGTAACTTCTACTGTGATAGCTTTGTTATTCATGTCTGTCCTCATTCACTGAGTCTGACTGAACACCTGTTTTCATGTGAGGTGCACAGATTAAGGAAACTGTGCCTTCCCTTGAGGTGTACTTGCTGAGACAGGCGTACAGTGTCATACACTTGAAGCGTTAAAATAGGCCTGCCTAGGGTTATAAAGAGATGTAGCATATAAAGTTCAGATAAGTTTCTGTAGGTGATATTACTGGGTTGAATCTTCGTGAGTCAAAATAGCCAGATTCGTTAAATGTAGGAAGGGCTTTTCCAACAGAGAGAAAGCCCAGCTTGGCACCATCGTGAGGCAGGAGAACGAGATGGGTTTTGGGTGGGTCATGGAGGCATCACAGGCCATGGTAATAAATCTAGTCTATTAAATCTAATCTAGTCTGACCCTGTATACAGTGAAGGAGATAATGAGTATGCATTCTAGTCAGTGCACCCTGACTGACGCCTAGACAGGAGTTAAGTATCCAAATGCTCGAGGCCCCAGAGGGTACTGAGTGAGTGATACAAACAGGGGTAAGGCAGTGGGGTGACCATTAGGACTATGGGAAATTTTACAATGCAGCTTCATTGAAAATGGGGAAGTTACCTCTCAGCTTGAGCTGATTGTTGCCATGTGGGAATGTGGGCCCTGCTTTACCAGATCTTCCAGTTTTCTAGAAAAGCTAGGAATATATATTAGAATGTGAAATCTATTGATTTTTAAATGTTGGCAACTAATCTGAAAATAAAATTCAGTAAGGAAAAATCAAAGTTGAGGCCATGGTCACTCATCAGGCCGTGGGCTGTGGTCTGTCTGTCATCTGGCAGAGGGTGGATGTAAGGGGAGAATCTGGGGCAGGAGACCAGTCCTCAGACATCACAATGCTCCAGGCCAGAGAGGGTGAGGACCCAGAGTAAGGCACTGAGACCAGGGTGTGGGAGAGGGAGTTAATAAATGTTTCTGAGGTAGACTTGGCTGAAACAAAGGAGACTGTGGGTAACTGGTAGTTGATGGATCTCGTGACTGCATGTGTGGTGATGTCGCAGGTTCAACAGTGCACCAGTGTCAGGACAGAGGCCTCATGCAGAGGCTGAGAGGCAGCAAGGCCCGGTTGGAGGGGCTGTTCTGGCTGATCTCTCTGCCCTGTGTCAGGACCCGACAGTGACTGGGATACTGGAGGTCCCTCTGCCAGGAGGATGCTGACCACTTCACATCCTCCAGGCCGCTGGCCATTTGCCAGGCTTATATTTTGAGAAACCTAGGATAGAATTTTTTGTATTATGGTTCTTTTAAGCACTTTTTATGCATTTTGTTATCATGAACGTAGTAATCAAAATGTAGTATAACTTCATTTTGCTAATGAATAATTATGTGAAGACTTAGGAGATAAACAGGAATTTATTTATAGGTTAAATAATAAACCAGAGAAATAACATGTTGAGTTGTAAAGCACTTTCTAGTTTGCAAAGAGCTGTCTGAATATATTTTAATAATATATGGTGGCTATTTTTTATGTTTATTTTTTAAGCATATTTTATTGATTATGCTATTACATCCCATTTTCTTCTCCCCTTTATTCCCTCTGTCCTGCATGGCCCCTCTCACCAGCATTCCCCCACCTTAGTTCATGTCCATGGGTTGTACATATAAGTTCTTTGGCATCTCCATTTCCTGTACTATTCTTAGCCCCGCCCCCCCATCTATTTTATACATACCAATTACTTTTCTTATTCCCTGTACGTTTTTCCCCATTTTCCTCCCTCCTTTTTCCCACTGATAACCCTCCATGTGATCTTCATTTCTGTGGTTCTGTTCCTGTTCTAGTTGTTTGCTTAGTTCGTCTTTGGTTTTGTTTTTTTATTACATCTAGTTTTTAATGGTTGTGAGTTTGTTGTCATTTTACTGTTCATATTTTTTATCATCTTCTTTTTCTTAGATAAGTCCCTTTTAACATTTCATATAATAAGGACTTAGTGATGATGAACTCCTTTAACCTGACCTTATCTGGGAAGCACTTTATCTGCCCTTCCATTCTAAATGAAAGCTTTGCTGGATAGAGCAATCTAGGTTGTAGGTCCTTGTCTGTTATGACTTTGAATACTTCTTGCCAACCCCTTCTTGCCTGTAAGGTTTCTTTTGAGAAATCTGATAGTCTTCTGGAAACCCTTTTGTAGGTAACTGTCTCCTTTTCTCTTGCTACTTTTAGGATTCTCTCCTTATCTTTAATCTTAGGTAATGTAATTATGATGTGCCTTGGTGTATGCTTCCTTGGGTCCAACTTCTTTGGGACTCTCTGGGCTTCCTAGACTTCCTAGAAGTCTATTTCCTTTGCCAGATTGGGGAAGTTCCTTGTTGTTGTTCAGGTAAGTTTTCAATTTCCTGCTCTTCCTTTTCTCTTTCTGGTATCCGTATGATTTGGATGTTGGGAAGTTTAAAGTTGTCCTGGAGGTTCCTAAGCCTCTCCTCGTTTTTTTGAATTCTTGTTTCTTCATTCTGTTCCAATTGAATGTTTATTTCTTCCTTCTGTTCCAAACCGTTGATTTGAGTCCCTGTTTCCTTCAAGCCTTCACTGTGGGTTCCTTTACATTTCTCTTCATTTCACTTGGCATAGGCTTCACTTTTTCCTCTATTTTGCAGCCATACTCAGCCATTTCTGTGAGCATCCTGATTACCAGTGTTTTGAACTCTTCATTTGATAGATTGGCTATCTCTTCATGGTTTTGTTCTATTTTTGGAGCTTTGGTTTGTTCTTTCATTTGGGCCATATTTCTTTGTCTCACACATGCGTGAGACAAAGCCTTAGGCATTCACTATTCACTCACTATTCACGTGTAAGGGGCAGAGCCTTAGGTTTTCACTATAGTGGGTTAATTTATGTCACTGCATTGTGGAACTGTATGTGGGGGAGGGGTCCTAGAGCAGTGCCCTTGTTTGGCTCTTAGCCAGCTTCCGTCACTTCCCCTGCTACCCACAAGCAAATCTTGCACTTCTGGTGCTGATTCCCAGGTAGGTGGGTTTTTGTAGGTTCTAGGATCCTGTGGGTTTCTCCAGTGAACTCTCCTGTGAGGCTGGGAGTTTCTCCTGCTGCCACAACCCCCTTGGATTTTTACAGCTAGAGGTTTTGAGTCTTTCTTTCCCTGAGATGGAACCCTGGGTTGTGCAGTCTCTCCCACTCCCTGGTTGTTCCTCCCTGTTTATCTGCATGCATATGTGGGACCACCGGCTGCCATCTTGCCTGCCCAGTCCTCCAGCCACCACCTTGCTGTGTGTCCTCTCTGCCCTGGCTGCCCATCTTCACACCTCCTACCAGTCTGGAAGAATGTTTCTTTAACTTCTTGGTTGTTGGACTTCCATACAGATTGATTTTTTGGCAGATCTGGTTGTTTTTGTTTTTAAAGTTGTTGTTGTCCTTCTTTTGGTTGTGTCAAGAGGCACAGTGTATCTACCTATGCCTCCATCTTGGCTGGAAGTGCCAGATCCTATTTTTTTTATTATTATACTTAATTGAACACTTACTGTGGACCACTCACTGTGCTAATGGCACTTTATACAAAATATTTTATTTAATTTTATTGTGACCTCATAGGGTAGATGTTACTATTTTGTTGTGTTTTTTTTCATGTAAGCACACTGAGGGTCAGAAGTGTTAAGAAATTACCCCAGTTCACACAGTGGGTGAACCCCAAAGCCAGGACCACCTCAGTCCTCTGCTCAGAGGCTAGGGCTTTTCCTCTAAGGAAACCAGCCTAGACATTCAGAAAAGGAGAAGGGAATAATGTCAGCAGTTCCCTGATCCAGCATATCAACCACCAGACGATCATTAAAAGTTAAAAGATTTCATAGGACTCCATCCTCAAAAAAATATATGTTCAATACACCTGCTGATAATTCTGATGCTTATCTAGATTTTGGAATCTCTGGTTAAATGAAAATTTAAGCTACCCATAACCTTTTCTAAAAAAATTATGTATAAATATATACCTTATCATCATTACCATTTTTATGATATTGTTTCCTTTAAGACCTTCTTGTTAGGACAAAATTCTAGTCATGAGCCCTTCAGCATGTAGCAAAGCAAGAATTATAAGTTACTGTACATACATGACCCTTGTACAGCATTTACTCCCTCTGTCTGGATTAGTCAGAATCACCACCACTAGGTGGAGGTGACATCCCACAAATCCTTCTGCTTCTCTCTCTAGAAGATAAGTGGTGAATGATTACTGGAACTCCATAAGAGGACATGCCAAAGGCTTGCTTCTGTTAGTGCCCAAGAAAATCAGCAAGCCAAGAATAAAGAAGCCAGACTTTTAATTGTCCAGTTGTGTGATTAGATATCACTGAGGAAGAAAGATACAATGAATATTCTATTGGTAATAGATTTTTTAAGTATATTTTATTGATTATGCTATTACAGTTCCATATTTTTCTCCCCCTTATCCCTCCTTCATCCTGCAGCCCCCTACCCTCCAGCATCCCCCCCCTCCCCACCCTAGTTCATGTCCATGGGTTATATGTCTAAGTTCTTTGGCTTCTCCATTTCCTATACTATTCTTAACTTCATCCTATTTTGTACCTATTAATTATGCTTCTTATTCCCAGTACCTTTTCCCCCCATTCTCCTCCTCACCCTCCATTCGACCTTCATTTCTGTGATTCTGTTCCTGTTGTAGTTGTTTGCTTAGTTCGTTTTTGGTTTTGCTTTTGTTTTTGTTTTTTTTAGGTTCGATAGTTGATAGTTGTGAGTTTGTTGTCATTTTACTGTTCAGAGTTCTTTATCTCCTTCTTTTCTTTGATAAGTCCCTTTAATATTTCATATAATAAGGACTTGGTGCTAATGTACTCCTTTAACTTGACCTTATCTGGGAAGTACTTTATCTGCCTTTCCATCCTGAATGATAGCTTTGCTGGGTAGAGTAATCTTGAGTGTAGGTCCTTGCCTTTCATGATTTGAATACTTCTTTCCAGCCCCTTCTTGCCTGCAGGTTTCTTTTGAGAAATCAGCTGACAGTCTTACCGGGCACTGCTTTGTAGGTAACTGTCTCCTTTCCTCCTGCTGCTTTTAAGATTCTCTCCTTATCTTTAATCTTGGGTAATATAATTATGATGTGCCTTGGTGTGTGCTTCCTTGGGTTCAGTTTCTTTGGGATTCCCTGGGCTTCCTGGAAGTCTGTTTCCTTTGCCAGATTGGGGGTGTTTTCCTTCATTATTTGTTCAAATAAGTTTTCTATTTCTTGCTATCTCTCTTCTTCTGGTACCCCTACAATTCCGATATTAAGGTGCATAATGTTGTCCGAGAGGTTCTGAAGCCTCTCCTCATTTTTTTGAATTCTTGTTTCTTCATTCTGTCCTGGCTAGATATGTATTTCTTCCTTTTGTTCCAAATATTGATTTGAGTCCCGATTTCTTCCTCTTCACTGTTGGTTCCCTGTATATTTTGCTTTATTTCACTTTGTTTAGCCTTCATTTCTTCATTTTGTGACTGAGCTCAAGCACTTCTGTGAGCATTCTGATTACCAGTGTTTTGAACTCTGCATCAGATAGGTTGTCTATCTCCTCGTCACTCAGCTCTTTTTCTGTAGTTTTGATCTATTCTTTCATTTCTTTGAAAAGACAGGAAAGGCCATATTTCTTTGTTTCAGCACACCTGTTATATTGTAAGGGGTGGAGCCTTAGATATTTGCCAGGGCGGTGCTACCCTTTTGGCTGGGTTGTGGCGCTATCTGTGGGGCAGGGATCAGAGAGGGAACAGTGCTGCTTGCTCGATCCTCTCTAGCCCACTTTCCAACAAGTCTTCTGTGAGACTGGGAGTTTCTCCTGTTTTCCCAACTTCCACAGTATTTTACCACTAGAAGTTCTGAGACTAGTTTCCTGGTGAGCCAGCCCCTCCTCACCTGTGTGGTCCACTGCCTTACACGAGTCCTGTCCGCCCACCTAGCTGCCCATCTCAGCTTCCTCCTACTGGTCTAGATGAATGTTTCTTTAACTCCTTGGTTGTCAGAGTTCCGTGCAATTTGCTATTTTGGCAGTTTTGGTTTATTGTTTTACAGTTGATGGTTATCCTTCTTTTGGTTGTGTAAGAAAGCGAAACATTTCTACCGACTTGTCCATCTTGGCCGGAATTCCTTCATATTGTGTATTGGAAATTGATTATCAAATGCCTTAGGTCATTTTTTAGGATGGTCCAGAGGAAGGATAATGTACTCTCAAGCCCAAACTGCATATTTTAAGTACCTCATTCACAATAACAACAATAAAAAGTGTAGTATGGTATAAAGGAAGTTAAGAAATATTACTGTTACTGTCAAAGAAATGTATCTTCAAAATCTTAAGGGTTAAATTGAATAATGGAACATAAGGAATCTAGCAACCAAATGCCACATGTCTTAGGAAAATGAAGAAATTGTTTACATCAAAAAAGCTGGCAGTCAAGTATCTTACTGAGGATGAATACAGGGAGCAAGGTGATGCTGAAACAACCCGCGCTTTGGAGGAACTGCGCCAAGCCTGCCTCAGACCCGGTTTCTCGTCGTGGCTGGCCGTCTCCAGACTCCAGGCTCCTAAGAAGTAAGCCCTGTTCAGCTACTTGGACCACAGCTTGGGTTAGAATTACTGCGAAACTACCATGATGATTTGGTACAGTTACTCCAGATTAGAAACAGACTACTTCCCTGGATAACACATGTGGTGGCGGCTGTCAGAGGTTCTTTTTTTTCCCCAGTGCTCTGACTCACGCAGTAGAACTGGTAATGTCAGAATAAATGTTGATCAGATGTGTTTTATAGGGAAGGCTGTCTGATGACTTTCATATTGGGAGAAAGGGGGAATGGGCTTTGTCATCTTCTCATTCTACTGATGTGGAAAGTAGTTTGTAAAGGTCACTAAGAGAGGCATGTCTGCCCCAGCGTCTTTTCCCTCACTGCTTTCCCTTCTTCGTGGCTTTGTTCAAACACCAATACACTTGAATTATAGATCAGAGGGGGAAAGTATTGACACTAAAATAATAAATAATAAATCTAAGCTGGTAAGAAGGAGAGAAGAGAGGAATTAGGAAACAGGAGTGGGTACATTTGGCAGCACTCGGTGCTTATGCCTGTTTCTCTACTCTGTCCCTGAATGTCTTGAGAAGGCTCACATAAGCCATTCCTGTCTCTACACCCACTGTGTAAATGCCATTCTCTGTTGCTGCGAAGGCCGATTTAATTAAGGAGGATATGTAGCAAGGGAACTGTTATCTTTCGAATAAACCTTTTTGTGATAACATTAACTTTATTTAAAACTAAAACTTAATAGGTTTGCAGACTTCGTTCTTGGAGGAAGCCACTTGTCATCTGAAGAAATTAGTCTTCATGAAGAACTGTATGGCCCTGGGGGTTCCTTTTTGGAAGAGCAGCTCTTTAACCTGAGAGAACTACCTGACAGTCTGCCTGCACATTGACTTCATCTGCATGACGAACTGGGTAAAAACCAAGAATTGTCTTATAGTTCTGTGGAACGGTAGCAAAAACATTTGCTATGGAGAAAAACTGAGTCACATTGGAAAGGGAAACTAAACTGTATGGAAGATGACTGATCATTGTTGGCCAGTTCTGCTATTTATTGTACTGTGGGCCACCAAGATTCTATGCCTGTCATGACCACTTCCCTTGAATGAAGACTTTCATGAGGAACAAGGGAATTGTGTTGATCTTCAAGGGGCCCGTAAGTGTGAACAGGTGCCTTGTCAACACAAGGCATTAAATCCTCTCAAACCCCAGAACCTGTGTCAGAAGACTCTGCATTGCTCTTCCTAAATGTTTTCAATATAAGTGCTGGCAGAGACCTGAGATATGCTGGACGTATTGTCCACTGATGCTAATAAGTGTTAGTCGGTAAAGGGATTCTGAGGTCAGCTAAGATTGGTAAAGAGTAAGATTGACAAAAGTACTGCAGGACTTCTCAGAACATTTAAAAATGCTAATATACATTGCATATCTCCTAAAGAGGAAAATTGTGTGTAGAAGTTTCCAACTTAATTTGACCACAGAACCATTCATCAGATTGATATTCCTTGGTACTCCTGTTTAGAAAATGCTGGTGATGGAGGAATTGAGGTTTGGGGACGTTAAACAACATGTGGAAGACCACAGAGCTATTTAAGGCAGCACTGGAACTAGAGCTTCAGCCCAAGCATTTCTTACGACTCAGGTAGAAGAGACCTTTAAAAGGCAAGCCAAAAGGTCAACTCCCTACAGCCTTGGGTCTCACAGTATTAGTGACTTCATTTTTTAATAATGGCCAACTAGTTATTTGGTATTTGTGATAAAGAGAAACATTTCCTAAGACTCTATTTTAAAGTTTTGATAAGATTTTTATGGACATATAATAAGGATTAGAAATTAGAATTACTTTTTATATATTTTTTTGTATTTTGAAATTGAAAATATTTAATGTCTTATGACATTGCAAGCTGACTGGTTCATTTTTAAAACTTGTTTATTTGCATATGCTGGTAACAATTTCCTACAAAACAGATTTGTGATCTTTCTTACAGAGAACACATCTTTTTTTTCCTAATTCATAATGTTAAACTTCAGAGTGAAACTCTGAGGCTCTGACCTTTGACCCTGAGTAATGGGGACCTAAAGAGGTCTAAGAAAAGATATGAACATGGCAAAACATCTAAGTGTTAAGATGTTGCTAAATTGATTCTCTTTAAGAATTAAACTGAGGCATTTTTGCTGTGATGGGACCATAAAGAATAGAGGCGTAAAGAATGAGGGCTCTTTCACTAGAAGAGAGGTTATGGAGGTGGGATGTGTAGAGAATTCAGGCACTGCTTTCCTGAGCCACATTTAGTAGAGTTGTTCTAAATTGAATAAGAGCATGTCTACTCATTTGGAACTTTCTAGATTGATTTCCAAATGACATTTCCTCTTTAAGCCCTGTGTCAGTGTTTTACAGGTCTCCGTTTCTGCCAGACACCTTTTAATATTAGCAGCTTTATTTTTGTGAAATGCACTAAATTCAGTGTGTGCTTTCACGTAGACTCTGAATTTAGAAGTCTATTTATTTAGACTTCTGAATAGAAGAAAATATCTT
The DNA here is from genome assembly GCF_014824575.4 of Sturnira hondurensis. Lineage (NCBI taxonomy): Eukaryota > Metazoa > Chordata > Mammalia > Chiroptera > Phyllostomidae > Sturnira > Sturnira hondurensis. Next base: position 14,167,818 of record NW_028076767.1, read on the forward strand.
CTATTCAGATTTATGATCATGATGTTTTCTAAGTATAAACAGTTTTAACATCATTTTTATGATAGTTCAACTTGATTTTTTGATAATTACATTTATTGGTTACATATTATAAATATGTCAGATGCCTCAGTGGTTCTGCTCACCATGTTCGTCACCCAAGAGACAGTTTGTGTCCTACAAAATGTGTGTGAATAACCTATGAAGAGTCTGCTGGCATTCCCAGGAGACATCCCAGCCAAGACTGCCACTGGGCCTTACCTGTTTCAGGGTAGAGAGCTGCTGACCAAGCTAGGTATAACCATCACAATAAAAACAGCTAAAGAAAAAGAAAAAGAGCAACAGTCTTCCAGGATGTTTTTCATGTTTTTTTAAGAGGAAGTCATGGAATTGTCAGTATATGAGTACTGTGAAAAGCCAAACAATTAAAAGCGTTGCTTGTAATATATTTGGTATTATTTCTGTTGTGTTTATTTGATTTGGGGTTTATTATAGGGCTGATCACATACAGATAACTCTCATAAGAGATCTTTTGCTTTCCTTATCTTCTTCCTTTCCCAGTCTCTTTCTCCCTCCCCCTTCCTTTCTTTATTTAAAGGCCTTTAAAACACTTTAAATAACCATTAAATTACTTAGCTCTGTCCACAAAATAGCTCTGTCCTTCACAGGTGGTTGAAAGTTTGAGTTTCACACCATCAGAGGTGTGCAACTGTGGAGCCTAACAGAGCCTTTGTTGTGTTATTGCTTACACTAAGTGCCTCACAAAAGCTTACTGTTGTTAGCAAGCAGGACTATTTGACACCAAAAAGTGTAGGTGAGAAATAGTAGTGGTGGCCATGTTTAAACATTCATATCATTCAGTGCTGTTTTTAAAAGGTTTTAAAACACATTTTACATATCACAAAAAATGTTTTGTGAATTAGTTATATTTGTTTGCCAGTAATACTTAGGGATAAATAACAGGAGAGTGCCCATCTGACATTTAGGATGCTTGAACTTTTACCTTTTTATAAAATTAGAAATTTAAGAGATTTTAGATTTCAGGAGCTTTAATATAGATGAATAGGTTTTATCAATCTGTCTAAACATTTGGATGAATTAAGACCCATAAAATGATGTCAAGAAAAAGGATCTTACATTAACTATTCTATATGTGATTATTCCCCAGAGTTAGAGAAGTGCAATTTTTTAAAATCAGCTTTTTATCCAGCCGATAGAAGGATGCTGTGCATAGGTAACATAATGAATGTGGAATTCTGAAAAAGCCTGCAGTTACAGGAATTGTAGGCGACTCCAGAGCAGCTGCCTTCGGAGATGCCCCCTGGGGATGACGATGAATATGGATGTGACTCTCAGCCTCAATTGATTCAGAACCTTCATTTTTGCCATTGCACCCTTAGAAGACCTTTCTCACATTAGCCAGTTCATATAGTCTGTCCATTTAGTGATTCATAGCCAACAATATAACTAGCATTAGGATAAAAAGTTGAATCTGTATAACCAGCAGATTCTGTCTCAGAAGACAGACCTGCAAGGGGTCAAATTATAGTAAGAACATTGCTTGGTGACCAGAAAGAGGATGTGTTGTTATTCACGTTTAATGTCATGAAACCAAAAAGTCTTACGCAAACACCCTACAATGGGACTAGACTTGCTAAAGTGATAGATACCCAGTTTGTTGACAGAGACCACCCCTTCCTTTATGTAGGCCCTGACAACATTTTTTCCTCGTGACTGCTGTTTTTCTAATCTTGTTATTCACCAACATCTGAAACCCCTTCTAGTGGGCATGTTCATTAAAATATGAAAATCTTCAGTCTTCCTCTGGCCTACAATCCCTGAATGTAAATTTCAGGATTGTGTTGGATCCCCAGAGATTAGGGATAAGTATATATTTACCCGGATAAATCTTAGGAGGTGCAGTGGGATAGCTGTTCTTGTTTATTATTTGAATAATTTGGGGGAGGGGATTTTTTTGTTTTTAGATTTGGTCCATTTTCCTAAAAAGCAGTGCTGACAAGGAGAAAATGAAAGGGCATTAGTATTCATTGGAGATCCATCAGGCAGTATACTAGGCACTTGCGGTGCATCCTCATTTGAACCTCAGAACCACTCTAACTCTTTTTAGTACTGTGTCCACTTTACAGTTGAAGACAGACCCAGAGAAGAGAAGGTTGCTGAAGAACATACACAGCTAAAGTAGTAGAACCAAAATTTATGCCCCAGTGTGTCAGTGCCCATGCCCTTTCTACTTCCTTTATTGACATCTTTTAAACAAGTTAGTTAAAGAAGGGGCCTCTTAGCGAATCCATTCAAGGGATGTCTGTATCTTTTAATGTTACGCATGTGCCAGTGACCAGTGCCTTGTAGTTATGTGTACAGTAGATAATGGTCCACAACAGTGATTCTAAACAATCTAACAATACTTTTGTAAGATATACTGAAAATAAATTAGAAAAATTGATTCTAAAAGACATACCAGATATAAACCCTTCTTCATTTCTGGGTCACTGATCTTCAGAGTCCCTGCCAACCTCTTGAGTTTTCTCTGCTGGGCTGCCACACCATTCAGGTCACCTCGAGTACATGGGGTTTGGCACTCAAAACTAACAAAGCAGCTAGACTTCTAGGTATCTGAGACTATTTCGAAATCTTCCAGGGGTGTCCAAACTTTTGGCATCTCTGGCCACACATTAAATACATGTGACACGATCACAAAAAATATATAATATTTTAAGTAAATTTACAATTTTGTGTTGGGCCACATTCACAACCATCCTGGGCTGCAGGCGGCCCATGGGTCACAGGTTGGACACCCCCGTATGGAATACAGCCACACACATACAGCTACCAGGCACACAAGGAAGGGGTTCAGGCCAGGGCTGCTTTCCTGCTTACTCTACAACAGAAGCAGGAGTGGCTGTCATGCATCCCAGCATGAAGGAAGGCGCTGGTAGGCCTCTACTTTGGCATCAGTTTTGAGTTCCAGTTCTGGCTTTATGACCTTGGTCCCACAACTAACCTATGTTAGGTCTAGAAACTTCCTATTTAAACTGGGCATAGTGATAAGGATAAAATGAGAATCTCTTTAGCACAGAACAAGCAACCAGTAACTTTTGGGTGTGGGCCCCTTTTCCTGAATTCACTGCTTAACTCCATATTGGCTGCAAGAAATACCGCTGAAGTCATGGGCCCGGCAGTCCCACCCCATCCGTATTGGCGGTATGGGAAGCACTTGGCTGACTTTGCTCCATACGGCCAGTAAAGCAGTGTTGTCTTCCTATGGATTGTTCACGCTTTTCATGAGTTTACCGGCCACTGGAGCTGTATGTATTATAATCGTCTATTATTTTACTTAAGACTTTGGTTATAGTTTCATAATTAGCAGCTAACCTCTTTGGACCCACACAAGTTCAGCACTCTGGGCAACTCACTCTTTCTGCAATCATAAAGGTAAGAGTCATTACAGCAGTGATTAGCAGCCTGGGCTTTGTAACACCCCTGGGAATTTCCAAGGAATCTCAAGAGGGCTTATAAAATTCTCAAAACAAAATTTAAATTGAATTCACCTTAATATGTTTTAAAATGGCACTTGAGAGGACAGAAAAAAAGGTCACAAAGTCCACACACCCATGAAGATGTCTGCTCTAAAAGGATGAAATTTCTGCATTACCAAATCAGTTCTCTCAGGACAGGTTTCGTAACAACAGAGGCCTGTTGAATCTGGTTTTATCCGTTACAGAGTAAAGGACTTCTGTTGGTTTGTTCACATCTTTATCATTTAAGGAGTATTTTAAAATGGTATTTATTTTTGTCTCAACATATCAACTGTGCATTTCCAAAACAGCAGGCTTTTCAACGAATAAATGAGAACTGTAAACACAAGATACAGTATACATTTCTGACTTCTTCCTACAGTCAGTTTCACAAATCCACATACTGTACATTCCTAGGTGAGGTTCAGCCTGTCACACATTTCTTTATTTCTATAATTACATAAGCATAATAAATACATCTGATTTTTAAAGGTCACTTAAAATGAGTCATAATTTATAGTACAGTACGTTTCAGTTCAAGTGCAAAAATAATTATTTGCTTAATTCCATTTCTTTTCATTATTTGTTTTAAGCTGTGTTTTGCGGTGCTAGATATCCAAGTGTGAAATTTCTTCTCCCAGATACACTTTGAGATGGAAGGATGATATCATGGAGAAACTCTTACTTTACAGCTGATCCTGTTTAGTCAGGGTCAGGGGGTAAAGTGAATTGCTCTTTTTAAACTCTGTTCTGTTCCTTTCTGCTGTGCTCATCCACAGCTATTCTGTGCACTATAATTGACTTCATTCAGCTAGGGCAGCGTTCCCGTGTCCACAGCCATCTCCCAAGGCTTTCTATTAACCTTAACTTTCATGTTTAGCAGCAAGCTTCATGCCTGGTTCACCCAGCCACTGTGCCGACAGCAGCTGTAATATTTACGGTAGCACACCCATATCCGAACTGTCCAGTGTCTGACTGTGTCTTCATGGGAAAAAAGATACTGAACTTGTTTCTTTAGTCACTGAAAAGTATAGTTATTTCTTATTCCTGTCCTTTCATTCCTGGTTTCCACCTACTCCCCTCACCAAAACCACAACAAAAACTGACCCCTTTGATAATTTTTAAAAATTGTATCCCTCCCCCAGGCACTTAAATCTTATACTGTTATTTGTAAGTAGTACTGCTTAAAGAAACCTTTAGGAATTCAGTGATTTAAAAAAAAATTCCATCAGTTGATTAGAGCCTGAACCACTATAAAACTGTATATAGTGATATAGGCTACTTACAGTATCAATATATTTAGTAAACCCTGTCTGTTAGGTTATAGGATACTGAGTTGGTTTATTTGGAATATTCCCTCTGGTCTTAAAGCCCATTTAAAACAAAAGGCATTTTAAAGCTCAGCTTAGCTTGCAGTAGTCAATAACAGCTTTTGCTCAAAGAATGTACTATTTTCATTGTATACCGTACACATACAAAAATATATTTGCTAAAGATATGCCAAGTTTCTTATGAAACTTGTTCTAAACAAAAGTATATATGCTACTAACTTTTTCTGTTTACTGTATTTTTTTAAATCTTACCATTTTTAAATGGTTCTTTTTAAGAGAAACAAAATTATAGGTGTATTCTGTTTCTTCCTGGTTTGCATTAAGAACCAAATAATTAGAATAAATAATCAGAAGAGGGAAATTACATCAGCACTCACTTTGTAATGCTTCCCTTCCCTACACGCACTTAGTGTAGTTGCTGGCTTCAACTCACACTGCCCTGGCAGAGAAGTGCTGTAGTCCCTACCCTAACACCAAAGAACAGAAAGTCCTCACTGAACGCATTTCCTTTCCGTGATTCCAGTGGGCTGTTTCTGCCCCTGTGTACTGTAGCTACTATGTGTGTGTGTTTCCATGTTAATGAGTTCGGGTATCTAGAAGCGGATGTGGGGCAGTGCTCCTCAAGGCGAAGCGTGTCCTGGGTTCGGGACACCTCTCCCTCTGTCCTGGCGGAGGAGCCCAGTTCCATGCAGGGTGTGAGATGAGCGGGACCCCTCAGTGCCCCCCAGCGGCAGGCTGAGCCTGCTGGTCCTCACTTTCCTTTGCTCGCTGGTCCACACTGGGGTGAGGGGAGCTGCTCTGCGTCTGAGATGTTGCTGTTTGAGGGGATGTTTGGTTTCCAGATGGTTTGGAGTGAATCTCACACGGGACAGGCTGGGCTCCAGCAGCTGGAGAATCTCCCCGATTCTCACTGGTCCCCTGGAAGGAAAAAACAGCAGATGCCTCACAGTCCGTGTTAGCAAACTAATCCAACACCTTTTATATATGCTTTCCAGTAAGACATGGTAAACTTGAGGAGAACATCCTCAAGTGACCACTTCAGGGATAATAATGGAATAAGGACAGAATGTCTTACCTTTCATCTCTTTTCCTATGTGCAACTGCCAGAGCCGCATGAAAAACACAAACACTATAAGCAGACTTATCTTGTGGATAAAGGAACATTACTATCAAAATGCCTGTTACCACTAAGGAATACAATTTACAGCACAAATATTTACAGAGCCCTCACCAGCCACGGTGGCAGGTCACTGGGCAAGCAGCACAGACCTGAAACTCGGGCCACTTGCTGAGACCACAGAATTCAACAGCTGGAAGGGACCTTGTCTTTAAGGAAGTAAGGCCTTGGAGACAGGGCCCGGAAAAGAATGTCCTGAAACTAAGAGTCTTATGTATATTTGGGATTTAAAAGTATACACTAAAAGTTAAATAAGACAGAACATCCACATGAAAAAGGGAATGCAAACAAGCACTGAGATAACAGTGTACGTAACGGAGTACAGGCTCGAGCACAGCACCCGCAGTGTGGCTCCCTCTGCTACGATCCTGATTTTTGTAAGTCAGGACACTTTTTTTTTTTGAAGCATTTTCTTATAAATTAGTACCTATCACTTGAAATAGAGGAGCACCCCCAGAAAAGTTTGATTTCAGTGATTAATTCTACAATGAAAATGAAATCTTAGTATAATGGTTTCTTCATAAAAATAACTGAGCCATGCCAGCTAGATTTCATTAATCTTAATATATCAGAAAAAAATCTAATGATACTTGAGCCTCACAAGCTTCTGTGAAAATGACAATGAGCACCCTAAGTAAACACTGCTCTTCAAGTAAAAAACTTCCCTTCTCCTGCTTCATTCACTTCCGGCTTTGTATCTTTCATAGGCCCCTCTCACCCCAATATTCTCCTTTTTGACTAGGTAGAGGATTCGTGTGAGTTTATTATCTTAATAAGTAGGATCATGCATTGACCAGAATGCACTACAGTTAGTGAAGAATGAGGTTTGGTTTAAGTTTTAGAAATATTATGTTAAAGGCAAATATTATGATAAAGGCAATTCAAATCTTCTAAAAGGAAGTTACTCAAATTACTTTTTATTTTTATGTCTTATGTGTCCTCTGAAGCTGCTCTAGACATGACACATCAAGTGAAAGGGAGTGACTAACAAACACCAGGAAGTGGACTCCTTACTTCGGCTAAAGTGTTCATAGAAGTCACACTTAATCATTTCCCAAAGGCAGTATAGAGCTTTATGTACAATTACTCAGTTTTGCCAATAATGATTTCACTTTATGCAGAAGAGACTATACCTCTAAGGATAAGAAAAATCATACTTTTTATTTTTCATGTGAGGCCACCAGCAAAACTACACTTCCACTGAGTTAAATGTCTTTATCAGACCCATACAGAGGCTCAGTGTACTCATTAATTCATCAGATGTTTATTAAGATTCTATTACTTATACTGTCCCCACTAGAATTTTAAAATTATAGAGATTAATGCCCCCAAAGCAAGAGATGTACACACTGCAACTGGTATCCACCAGTACTAAAAATGTAAATACACAAAATCAGATTTCTTTCTTTCAAGAAGCAATTGTCTTCTCCGTGAAGCCTTCCTGCACTCTACAAGGCAGGGTTTTCCCTCTATGGGACCTTGTATGCACCTCTACAACGCACTTGTCACAGAGTACTGAAATTGTCTGCATGTCTGTTTTCCCCACCAGACCTTCCATAATCTTGTGACTGAATAACTGAATAATGAAGTCTGAGCCCACATATGGGAAGCCAGCAGAGGAACTTTACCTGCAAAGGCTGTATCTCAGAAGCACGGTTGTCTCTTGTTAGCTGCATCATCTCTTTAATTTGGTAGAGTGCGTAGACAAAGGTTACCCAGGGAGAGGAGCTGACTCCCCAGGCAGGCTTGTTCACGTCCTCCTGTTCTTCCTGATGCTTGGTTTTCTTGGGCGGAAGTCTGGGCTCAATGCGTGGCATGACATCTTCTGTCTGTTGTTGTACCAAGTCGATAGTTGCTATGGGAACAGGACTTGATGGAACAGGAATCCTTTCTGCCAACATTGTCTTGTCTTTAGAGAAAAGTATGTTTAAATCATTTTTAAGATTTCTACATATTTAAGCAAATGAAAATAAACTAAGCAGATAGGCCCACTCTAGTGTACTTGGCAACATTAACTGCTATGTAGTAAGGGGTTCTTCTTTACTTGGTACAAGTACTGAGCAAATGAACATGAGGTTATCTTGCAGGGTCTCCTGTAGGGCTTAACAGACAAGAATTTCTATTTACTTATGAAATGTATTTTCATTCAACTTAGATTTAACATCAGTGGGGCACAGGTTGCAGTGAATGGTGCTTTAGGTGCACTTAGGGGTTGAGATTTTAAAAATAAGCATCGAAAACAGAAAAAGTCACATGTCAGCTGTTTTTATTGGCCTTTTATTGGGTTGGCCAAAAAGTTCATTTAGTTTTTTCTGTAAGAAGGCTCCAGTAGCACTTAGTTATTTTTAACTTCATTTGAAACAATTTTGTTAGATTTTATTGTGACAGCTTCATGCCAGCATGCACTTAAAAAAGTTTACAAAAATTGGTGAATTTGTATATAGCCATTTTATATCGAAGATGAAGAAAGTATGCAACTTTTTTGGCGTATTATGCTTTACTATTTCAAGAAAGGTAAAAACACAACTGAAATGCAAAAAATGTGTGCAGTATACGGAGAAGGTGCTGTGACTGAACATGTCAAAAGTTTCATGCTGGAAATTTCTCACTGTACGGTGCTCCACAGTTGGTAGACCAGCTGAAGTTGATAGCAATCAAAACGAGACATTAATTGAGAACAATCACTGTTCTACCACACAAGAGATAGCCAATATACTTAAAATATACAAATCAATAAAGTTATTGGTGAAAAAGAAAAATGTGGCTTTTACTTTACAGAAAAAAGCATACAGACTTTTTGGCCAACCACATACTAAAGGCATGGAGATTAAGGCTTTTTAAGAGGTATGATCCAGTTAAGATTATAAAAGAACAAGAGTGAGAAAAACTAGAATTAGTCTTTCTTTCTTAATTATTTGTTGAAAATAAAAATCTGTCTCTGGAATTTGTGTAACAAGCTAGTTTTTCTAACAGAAGCACTTAAGGTACTTGAAGCAAATGCCACTCAAAGAATAGGACACAAAGGAAGATGAGCCCTGTTCTGGGACCTAAGAGCTTGGTAGGAATATTTCCATTCTATTGGTTGGCTGCCTTCATGAAAAAAAAAACACTTGAAAATGTGTTCTCATCTAAACATTATAGTTGATAAAACCTTTTTTCTGTATAACAATTTTAATTAAGGGAAAATTTAATGCCTAATTAAATTGAGGGGAAAATGCCTAATTGAGGGAAAATTTCAAAGTTAAGTTTTAGATACTTTTTTCCAAAGGAAGGTAAAATCATAAAGATTAATACCACTTCCTATCCCTAGTAGGAAAATTACTATATAGCCTTATATCTATTTGATTTGAATTTTAAATCCTTTTAGAATTCTAGAGAAATACAAAACCACCAACAAACCAAAACAAAATCAAGAACATTCTAAACCCCTTAAAATGACTAATATTCTTTTTAACACAGTAGACAGCTTCTCTCCAGCAGTCAGCAGTCCACTGATCTACCACTGAGGAAATCTAGCCAAGCAGGTCTGCAGTACACTCTGTTACTGCCTCTGGGTTTCTGAGGGCTATGTGTGGAATTGCCCAGGGCTTCAACTTTTATAACCACTAAGAAGAATGGACACATCTACCTTCTTCCTCATCTGGCACTGCCAGCCACTGGATCAGGGCAAAGAGCAGGAGGATCACCAGACAGGCCATGCCAATTCCTCGGAAGGTTGCAGCAGCCCCTGTGAAAACAAAGAGAACACTCTATAATAGACTAATTCTAGGAAATGCAGGTAGCCCTCATCCTAAACGATCAATGTTCTGAAGTTCAGGACAAAGGCAGCAGTGTTTGGGATGAATCAGAGAATGTCAAGTGGCCATTAGCTTCATATAGTGGAAAACACACACGTCTAGGTAGGTGTCAGGAGACTTGGGCACTGCTATTGGATCTGTCCTTGGTCAAACTGTAAAACTCCATTTATAAACAATGGTCTCTGATAGCCTTTTACCATAAAGTTCAGTAGTGCTTTCTTCTTCATAAAGACCATTTTCCTAACTAACTATTAAACAGCCCGATAAATCTGTAGTTGGAGTTCAAATAGTGCTATAAATTTAGATACCCCTGGGCCCACCTTCCATAGATGACTGAGCAATTAAGATCCGAGAGTAGAATGGTCTCATCTCCACCCCAGCCCCTGTGTTTCCAATAAAGGAGATCTGACAGGAGAGACAGACTGCCTTGTCACAGATACAGTGACATTACCAAAGCCAGCATAGTTTTTTCTGGTTCAGAATCTCATAATAGAAAAACAATGATGAATTTTCTTCCCTCTAGCATTATTATCAGCAGGTTTAGGATCATTTACTTCCAACCAACAGCATATGAGCTCATTTATTTGCTCGGCTCCTTTGAGGTATCTGTGTAGCATCTCATTAAGCTGTTTGTCAGAGAAATGTGCACAGTTACAGGCTAGTTCTAATCATCTTAACGACTTCAGCGCTCTGCTTTACAATTATGACTACCATGAAAGCTACAAAGAGAATATGACCACTGGAGTTTAGCTTCCGGCAGTCTTCAGTAATCTGAGTGTTTATTGAGGTGTTGCTAAAAAACCGTAAGTTTTCAACAAGGAAGAAAGGGAAAAAGAGAAAGGTCATTCTTACCGAAATAATTGACTAACACGCCTCCAATCATGGCACCACAGCCTCTCCCCAAACCCAGGTGGAGGCCCTGCAGGATGCCCTGAGCGGATGTCCTCAGCTCTGGGGGAACAGCTGCGCTGAGATAGGAAATGCAGGCCGCCCAGATGGCTGCGTGTGTCACTCCTGGAGAGGAAGAAGGGCAGGGAGGGTTGTCTGAGCAGTGCTCCTTACCTTACTCTTTCTTCAACTATGAATTGTGCATTTTTATCTACAGAAAACCAATATATGTACATTTACCTATAAAATATTTATTTATATACTTAACAAAACTTGAAAATTTTGTGTAGTTAGTTCATGCTAAGTACGTTCACGATATTATGCAACCATCACCACCCTCCATTTCCATGATATTTTTTATCACCCCAAACCGAAACTCTGTAACCAATATGTTAACTTTCCCCAGGCCTTGGGAATGACCTCTGTCTCTATGAATTCGAGTAGTCTAGGTACCTCATATTAGTGGAACCATACACTATTTGTCCTTTTGTGCCTGGCTGATTTCACTTAGCATAAGTCTTCAGAGTTCATCCATGTTGTAATATGTGTCTGAATTTCCTTTCTTTTTAAGGCTAATATTCCATTGTATGTGGGAAACATTTGTTAATCCATTCGTCTGTTGACGGGCGTTTTGGACTGTATCCAAGTTTTGGCTGCTCTTGCACATGCTATTGCTGTGAACACTGCTGTGCAAGTCCCTGAGCCCCTGCTGTCACTTCTGCTGGGGGTACACCCAGAAGGGGAATTACTAGGTCCGATGGATAATGATGCATTTAAAACTTTGAGGAACTGCCTGTTTTCCACAGTAGCTGCACCATTTTACAGTCCCACCAGAAATGCACAAGAGTTCCAGTTTCTCCACATCCTCGCCAGCACTTGTTATTTTCGTGTTTTTATTATAAGAGCAATCCCGATGGGTATAAAGGCTATCTCATTGTGCTTTTGATTTGCCTTCCCTAATGACCAGTGAGGCTGATGAGCATAGTTTACTCTTGTGCTTATTGGCCATTTGTGTATCTTCTTTGAAGAACGTCTATTCAGATCCTTTGCCCATTTTTTAATTGGGCTGTTGGGTTGTTTTTAGGGGTTTGGATTTTTTCCCCTTTTATTGAATTTATTGGGGTGACACTAGTTAACAAAGGTATAGAGGTTTCAGGTGCCCAGTTCTGCGACACGTCACCTGCACACTACTGTGTGCTCACCACCCCACGGCAAGACTCCCTCCGTCATCATTTATCACCCCACCGTTTTGTTTGTTTTGCTCTTGAGTTGTAGGAGTTCTTTATATATTTTGGATATTAAACCCTTATTGGGCACTTATATTGACATAAAATTACTTCCAACTTTTCATTATAATCAGCACCATGATTAACATTGTTGGAGATACCACTTTTTACATATTCCAGATTATTTACACTGGCTATAATTCTACAAGTGGGGTTAATTATTCAAAGGACATAACAGTTTTTATGCCTTTTAACAAATAGTTCCAATTTGTTTTCCAAAAGAATGTAGACTATTTACAATGACTCCTTACCAGTTTCATTGTATCTTCACCATTTGTTGGGAGGGAGGAGGGGAGAAAGATAACCGGTGGGGGAAAAATTGGTTGTTATTTTAATGTACAGCAACTCTACATTGTCTGAATTTAAATCTTTATTACAGTACTGCTTTAAATATAATAAAAAGATAATGATACCATAGGTTTTTATAAATTACAGGGATTAAGAAATCATCTGGTTCTGCCTAGACTGTCATGGACTTGCTCCCTGAAAAATAATCTCATTTGGAGAAAATATCATCAGACACTCTTAACCTGTGTTTCAGAATGTTAAACTAAAAGATTAATATGAATTTAAGATTTAATCTGACATGAGTCTGCTTTTGGCCAAAATGTAATTAATAGGGATTGGGTTGACCCCCCCCTTCCTAAAACAACCAAAACCTGGACAAAATATATGAAATAATAGTCCCCAAGGTATTGGACATCAGCAACAGGGACAGTAATCTCTAAAAAAAGGGGAGGGAAATATGAGGAGCCCCTGTTTACTGCCTGGTTAGAGTTTGAAAGCTTCAAGGCATAGAGGGGAAACCACTGGGTTGAGGAGATGGTGCTGAGTCTGAGGGGGACCAAGGCAGCTAGCGCTCCAGAGAAAGTGCCGGAGAGGGCAGAGCCTCCCGGAGAGGAACTCCAGAAGTCTGCAGACGGTTTGTTTTCCTCGAGCATTCAGTAGAGTGCGGATCAGTAAAGGCATGTGTCGCAGCTCTGCAAAGCAGGGAAGGAACCACCAGGAAACATAACAGAAGCAGCACTCAGAACCCTTACAGGGATAGGAACAGTACTGGTTTCACCGGCCAAACTGGAAAAACTCGATTCCTGGGATCGGCACTCTAAACCTGCTGCACTAGCATTATGAAAGAATCCGCCCCAGCGGAAACTCTGCTCCAGTTCCACTTAAGTCATCTTTAAAAGCAAGACTGTACAGGATCACACTATTTCCAGGTAATTTAGCTGTGTCCCACAACAAAGCTGAAGAATATAAGAATACAAATATATCCACCACCCAACAAGGTAAAAACTCACACTGTCTGGCATACAGTCAAGTTACCAGCGATGATCTTACTTAAGTAGATCCATAATAGAATGAACACTTTTTTTACCAATCACATTAGACTATATGCACTACAGTTAACAGGAAAACATCAAAATAGTTTTTCTTAGGTTTATATGTAGTTCTGTAATCATTTTAACTAGGTTATTTTTTAACTGAAAATATGGATTAGATTATCAGAAGTACTATGCACACTTATTTCATTTCCACAGAAGTCAAATAAAATATTTGCTTTATTTGGCTAAACAATTTCAGTACCTTAGATAATGCTGGCTTTCTCAGAACTGAGTAATGCCTGCATAGAATCTTAATTATAAAAGCTGACACAGTAGGATTATTAAATATATTATTAAAGATGCTGTCAACTGCATTTCTTTTCAGATACACATTTTTCCATTAACCACACTGAGGAAAACACTCGAAATTATTTCAGAAAATAAAATGATTTAAAATTAAGTTAGATTAAATAGTAACATTCAACATAGGTTTTAGAAGTAGTTTCTTAAAGATGAATCATCAAAAACTTAAAACCACATCAAATAATTATAAATAAACTTTAATGGTGCTACCAAATTTATTGTGTCTAAGAGCAACCAATTGCAGGATTTGCAAGTGGAGAAAGATGGGCGTGTGTATTTATGTAACCAAAACAGGAACAAATATATTTTCACTATAATCCTAGATCAACTATACTTTTAGCAGTTAATTCTCGTAATAGTGACAGCTTGGGCACACACAATCTTCCAATAATAGGGTTTTCTCTTCTTTTCTTTTTTTAATTCTAAGGGTTTTCTGAAATTTTGAGTCTTCTAAGATAATAAAAGTCTTTCCAGCAGGATGACTTCAGTCGGGATGCTTTTAATCTGTCCTTAGAATTTGTTGATTGGCATTAAGTGGCAGATAGAAAAGATTCTCTACAGTTAGATTGCTAGGGCTTCCTCCCAGCTTTTCGGGACCTGATTCGATAATGGAGCTACATTCTGTAAAGCAGGTCAGGGCATTAACTGAAGGAAAAACAGTACAGTGAAAAATTGACCCTGGTACTAAAAGCAGAAGAATGAAAGCTACTCTGCCTGCATTCCCCCGGCATTTCCCAAGGCAGATGTAGAATTCAAATTTGCTTCTCTGAAAACCCTGTTTCAAAATATGTAAATGGAAGAATCCATCTCATTTCCTTGAAAAGAAACTAGCAAGACTGAGCAGTCCACAAGAGGAGACTGGGTTGTTAATATCACCTTTGTACACAAAGACCATTGTCGAATTTTGGTTCTTGCTCTTAACTTTGAGTATACAGTCTTCTAGCAATCCTATAAATAATATGAAAACCTTGTCCATATTTTTACTATAGTTGTGCTCTCATCCTCTAATTTAAAATAAAACAGCAATCTAGAAATCTAAAAATCTTCCACCATCTTACACATTTGTAAGATATGAAAAGAAATCTTGACAACTATGCTGCCTAAAACAACTTACCTCTAAAACTTGGGGGGTAAAATATTTCATAAGCTGGGGAAATAAAATGCTTCTACTTTCTTAATTTTTCTTAGAGAACTGTGAAAAAGTAATACGTTATCACTTTCCATTTGATGAAGTAAATGAGCACATTTATTCAGTGGCATGGGTAAAGTAAGTTTACCCTGGACCAACAATTAAAAAAAAACTTTTAGTATGAAATAACTAAGTTGGTGGACAACACAGTAAGAATAAAAGTATCAAACAAGTAAGAATAAAAAGATGTTACACCACCACTAATAACAGTAACAGAAGTACACAAATTGACTCTCCTTGCAATATTTTAACCCCGACACTTGCCACAAAGCTGCTGCTGTCTGTGGATAATTCAATACCAACCCCATATACTAGGTACTTCATAAATATATTTGAGTGGCAGTTCAACACCATATGTTAACTGACAGTGAATGACTCTCAAAGACCACACGGGTCACACAAACAGCTTCTCAGGTCACGGAAACTTAGCTTCCCAGTCATTCCTTCCTTACCTTAACTGGGGTTCCTCAAGATTATCTACTACCACCTAACAGGAATATAAGAGATACCATATTTTCATACCATCTACTACCGAGACCTTAACTATTTGGGGACACACTAACATCTGAATAACTTAAAACCACTAGAAATGGTTATGACTAACATTAAACTTTTTCTCATTAATACAGCAATTTACTCTAACAAGAATTGTGCTGTGTTTTACACAGATTATCCCATTTATTGCTCCAGTAACAGGTACTATTTTTTCCCTTCATTTTCCAACAATGAAACTAAACCCTAGAGAGATTAAAGTCCCTCATCCAAAGCCACACAAGACAACAGGGTAGTAAAACAATACATGAACGCAAGGTGTCTAAGGAGAACTGCCGTGCTTACGTACACTATAAATCCTCCTAACGACTGAATATTCTGTAATAAGTGTAACTAACCATCTACCTGTATTTTGCTGTGTATAATGCACACCCATGTTTTTGGCCTAAACTTTAAGGAAAACTTTTAATTTTTTAATTCAATTTTGTATTTATTTATATTTAGATACTTGGTTTTTTGAATTGTAAAGGAATTTTAGCATTTATTTTAAAACATATTATGGTACAAGAAATTTTATATAACAAATAATTACAAAACACAAGAACAGATATAAGACATTTTAGGTACTACACATGTATAATGTGAATCCTTATTTTTCCCTCAAAAATTTGGACAAAAAAGTGCACATATACACAGCAAAATACAGTATTTTGAGAAGTTTTGTTGATAACATCAAACATGCCCAACAAGCTATCAATTTTTAAAAATGTGTATTCTTACTACCTTCTTTCTCTCCTTCCCTAAGAACTCACAATATACATATTATCCAATTTTCTATATGCCCCCAAGGAACTCTTTATCTTGTAATATTCGACACTGGTATCTGATTCTGCAACATGAATTTCAGTTCGTTTAGTCTTGGCCCACAAGAAGGCTCTACCACAATTCATGGCATATCTGAGCAAGAAAAAAAAAACCCTTTCTTCCCAAGTGGGCAGTTGTTCTTTGCAAAATTCTGCTTGGTTTGGGGAAATCACATAATGTCTGGGTGGGGGGAAAACTGACAAAGTATTGGCGAAGTAGAATTTTTTTAAATTTTGTTTTTCTTCTGCCACTGGCTTGAGCTCACTGAACAAAACATAAGTGCCCCTTTAGCGCTAGTACACTGAGTCAGTTGTGACAGCCCCTTTCCATGGAGGGACCAAAGCATGTTTCAGTTAGTTCAGTGTGCCTCTCAGATGCTGGGATTAAAAAAAAAAGCTGAGGTCCACACATTAGATGTTTTCTTCCCCGTATAGTCTAATGGCCTGGGGACAGGATGAGTAGCGGTTCTGCTCCTTACAGTCATTCAGGGACCCAGTTGCAGAAACGGTGCCCTTTCCAACCCCTGACAGAGGAGGGAGGAGAAGGTGGCACATGGGAACTTTCATGGGCTAGGTTTAGAAGTGACATACATCATTTCTTCTCACATTCCATTTCTGCAGAATCAGTCATACCTAATTGCAGTGGAGACTGGGAAACAGAATCTAGCTGTGTGTGTGTGTGTGTGTGTGTGTGTGTGTCCATGAAGAAAAGGAAACAGCAGGTGAACCAGCAAGCCAGTATCTCTGCCAAAGTCAGCCATCAACAGCAATGGACCTTTCAAAAATAGCAGAGGATCCTACAAGTAACAGACCTAGCAGCTGCTGCCTGAATAAACCTTTTATGTGTTGCATGGAAGAGACTTTATATAAGACATGCAACAATTACTTTTATGGTCCAGTATCTGCCAGTGCACAGCACTACAAGAATCTTCTTTGTGCATTCATTCAATAGCCCTTATTGAACACCTACACTGCGTGCCAGAACCCCTGCTCTGCTCTGAGAATAAGACAACATACAAAACACATCCCTAATCACCATGGAGCTTATAGTCAGGTGGGTGAAAGGGAGCAGGATTTCCCTGAGAGAGGAGCAAACCGAGCTCCTTGAACAGATCAAAAATATCCAGCACCTAGCACAAGGCTTGACATGTAATGACAGCTGAGCAGAAGAATGTTGAAATGAAACTAAGGTGTGGTCTGTATGTTGGAATGTGAGAGCAAAAGCATTCATGGATAAGAAGCACCCTGGGTGAGGTTGGAGAAAACATCCAAATCTCATGTATGAGTAAAAATTGACAGAGGAAATAAAGCCTCTATAAGCTTCACCTTGCAAGATTTCTTTTAAAAAGGATGCTTAAAAAATTCTGTAACTGATACAACAATGTGGGGGCCCTCATGAATTCTACATGCCGGCATTATGCCCTTGGTATACATTAAAGTAAACTGTGTTTACTTGACATTGCTGAGATTTTATTCTCAATGTTTCCCCATATCAAGCCACACATGAGAAGTGATTTTATAACAAAGCCAGTAAACATTTCACTTCCCTAGTGATAACTTTAAGAATAGTGGGCACTGACTAGTCTTTTATGACCAGGCTTTTAATAAGTAACTGTCATTTAACCTCTTAGAGTAAAATCTTTTTTTTTTTTAAAGATTTTATTTATTTATTTAATTTTAGAGGGGAAGGAGAGAGGGAGAGAAACATCAATGTATGGTTGCCTTTTGTGCATCCCCTGCTGGTAGTTAGCCTGCAAGGAACCGGTTTGCAACCCAGGTGTGTGCCCTGACTGGGAATCGAACTGCGATCGTCTGGTTCGCAGGCCTGCGCTCAATTAGAGTAGAATCTTATCAGTTATACAGGGTGGGGCAAACAGCTGTATGTGAAACACAGTGTTTATTCTTGTATTACTATTTATTAATCATTGTGTGTTTTCTACATGAACAACTATAAATGTACTTTTCCTCACCCTATATTCCCCTTGTACTGATTTTTATTTATAGTTTTTTAATTTTACTTTTGTAATTTTATATTACTTAATATTTATTGACAGCTAACTATATACCTGATAATGTGCTAAGTACTTTGCAGAGATCGGTTTAATACTCATATCAGTCTATTCTATAGCACAAGAGTCTGAGGTTTAGACAGTTAAGCATTTTTCCAAAGACACAGAGCTTTTACACTGGGGAGTTAGAATACAAATAATCTAATTCACATCTGGTCAAGATGGTAACTCGCCTCCTTGCAAAACCCAGTCAAAATTACAACAAAAATATAGAACAAACATCACTCAGAACCATCAGAAATCAAGTAGCATGGAAGTCTGACAACTACAGAACTAAAGAAACCACATCTGTCCAGACTGGTAGGAGGGCGGAGACATGGAACAGGCTGGTGCCACATCCATGTGTGGTAGATAAACATTTGGGAGGGATATCTCAGGGGTGAGGTATCCCAGCCCCACACCAGCACCCCCAGCCCAGGGTTCCAGTGACAGGAAGATAAATCCCCAAAACTTCTGGCTGCAAAAACCAGTGGGGAATGAGTCAGTGGAAGAAACTTCTGGAGTCCCAAGCAGTTCCCCTTAATGAACCCACATGTGGACTCACTCACACTCATTCTACCTGAGCTCTAGCACTGGGACAGCAGCTTGAAAGGCACCAGTGACATACAGGAAGGAGCTGAAAGTGTCTGGCATCAAGGCAAGAATTAGGGGACAGCTTTTCCCAGACAGAAATGTGGGTAGAGGCCATTGTCCCTTTTCTGAACCCTCCCCACACAGTGCCACAGAGCTGGGAGGTTGGTGCCTATCTGAGACTAACCTGGCTAACACTGTTTGCCCGACCCTGGAGATCCCCAGAGAGTCAGTCCCACCCAATCAGCTTTTCCACATGAATGGCTGGTCTTGGCTCATGCTTCATAACTTCCTAAATCTATTCAAATAAGCAACAGCTAGCTTTAGTGAGGCCCCAAACCCCATACCTTTTGCTAAGTGGCCTCAGGCCTGGCACTAGCAGCAACCAGCCTAAATTAATAGCTTGGCTTCACTTGGGAATCTCGAATCCCAAAACAAGTAGCAGCCATCTCAGATTGTTTTATACCTTAGGCAGGGTAGCCACAGAAAAAAACAGGTTGGTGCTGACCGTGGCCTGCACTACCTAGGAAATCCCAGAGCCTGTGAACCCAGTGGACAGCTACAGACAATGTCGGAACACCACCACCCTGCCTCCACACAGCTGATCCTCCACAGAGGGTAGAGGTTGGCAGTCAGTGGTCAGTCATTCCTTGCATCTGATTGGCCTTAGTAAATCCTTCCCATTGTCTACCAGGAGCAACCAAGGTACAACTACAAGAGGAGGGTATACGCAGCCCACATGAAGGGTGCACCGTAAGTACCTACTTGGGTACTTGGGAGGCTGTGCCACTGGGCCCTACAGGATACCTACTACGTGAGGCCACACTACTAAGACAGGGAGTCATAGCAGCTGTACCCAATACATAGAAACAAACACAGGGAGGCTGCCAAAACAAGGAGACAAAGAAACATGGACCAAATGAAAAAAAAAGATCAAAACTCCAGAAAAAGAACTAAAGAATAAGGAGATGAGCAATCTATCAGATGCGGAGTTCAAAATACTGGTTATAAGGATGCTCAAAGAACTTAGTGAGGTCCCCAACAGCATAAAAAGATCCAGTCAGAAATGAAGGTACACTGGGCGGGGGGGCGGGCAGGGTTGGGAATATAAGACAGAAAGCTGTACTTGAACAAAAATTAAATAAAAAAAATATTTAAAAAAATAAATTAAAAAAAATGAAGGTACACTAAATAAAATAAAGAACAATTTATAGGGAAACAACAGTAGAGTGGATGAAGCCCAGAGTGAAATTAATGATTTGGAACACAAGGAAGTAAAAAACAACCAATCAGATCAAGAAGAAGAAAAAAAAATTTTTTTAAATGAGGATAGTGTAAGCAGCCTCTGGGACAACTTCAAGCATTCCAACATTCACATCATACGGGTGCCTGAAGGAGAAAAGAAAGAGCAACAAGTTAGAAATCTATTTGAAAAAAATAAAAAAAATGTCCCTAATTTGGTGGAGGAAATACACATACAAGTTCAGGAAGCACAGAGAGTTCCAAACAAGTGGGACCCAAAGAGGCCCACTCCAAGACATATCATAATTTAAGTGCTAAAGTTTAAAGAGAGAATCTTAAAAGCCATAAGAGAAAAGCAGTTAGTTACCTACAGGAGAATTCCAATAAGACTGTCAGCTGATTTCTCAAAAAAAATTTTTGCGTGCTAGAAAGGACCAGCAAGAAATATTCAAAATCATGAAAAACACAGACCTACAGCTAAGATTGCAGATAGCAAAGCTATTGTTTAGAATCGAAGGGCAGATAAAGAGATTCCCAGACAAGGAGAAAATAAAGGAGTTCATCATCGCCAAACCATTATTATATGAAATATTAAAGTGACTTATTTAAGAAAAAGAGGATCAAAACTCTGAACAATGCCCTGGCTGGTATAGCTCAGTGGATTGAGTGTGGGCCTGCGAACCACACGATTGCGGTTCGATTCCTAGTCAGGGCACATGCCTGGGTTGCAGGCCAGTTCCCAGCAGGGGACTCATGAGAGGCAACCATACATTGATATTTCTCTCCTTCCCTCCTTCCCTCTAAAGATAAATAAATAAATAAACAAATAAATAAAATCTTAAAAAAAAACCAAACTCTGAACAATAAAATGGCAATAAATACATATCTATTAACAACTGAATCTGAAAAACTAAGCAAACAACAACAAAGACAGAATTGTGGATACAGAGAGCATTTTGATGGTTGCCAGATGGGAGGGGGTTTTGAGGGAATGGGTGAAGAGGTAAGGGGATTAAGAAATACAAATAGTAGTTACAGAATAGCCATGGGGATGTAAAGTACAGTGTAGGAAATGAAGTAGCCAAGGAACCTGTGCATGACCCATGGACATGAACAATGTGGGGGGTTGCCTTGAGAGGGCTAAGGGGGGCTGAGTGGAGGGGACAAATGGGGAAAAATTGGGGCAGCTATAATAGTGTAACCAATAAAATATAACTTAAAAACTTAATTCAAACCTAAACACTTTATGGTTTCCAGACCACTACATATTTTGGGTTAAGCTGCCTCAACTAATTGAATAGAATTATAGAATGAGGTAGAAGTAAATGATAAAATACACTGATGTTTTCACAGATGTACAATGGACGGTAGGGTGGTATCTTAGGAGAAAGCTGTCATATTAAAGGGTAGGCCCTTAAATTTAGCTTTCAGATTTTCTTCACATATTTAAATAAGTTTTTGAGATAGAACTTCCTGTATCACTAAAGGGCTTTAAAAGTTAGAAAACACCAACTATACAACAATAAAAATAAAGTTAGAAAAGATAATATTGACTACAGTACTTTTTTCAGGGTACTGTAAAATCAAGCAAGCAACAAACATTTACAGTGCATCTTCCTGTGTGTGTGTATTTTAGAGAATTCAAAGGGTACACGGTATGGTCTTTGCATTTAAGAGTTAAAACTTTTTAAGTCAGGAGTAAAACTAATAGTATTTGTAAAATAACTGGGTAGCAATGTGACACAGTCCAGAAGCTTGAGAACAATTCTGGAAAGGAAGAGCTAAATGTACAATACAATTACCAATAAAGGATTCTTGGAGTGGAAAACATTTTAAATAAGTTCTAAATGGACAAAATAATGTCTGTTTTGAATAAAAGGTTATATAAGAACTTTTACTAACTTTTAGCATGGCAGTGACAAAGAATAAAATTGCTCTATTATAATTTATAAGACTACTCCACTTAAAAATGAATTTTAGCAGTAACACCAATGGCTTTCATATGCCAGTTCATCAATTCAAATGCTTCACTTAGACCATTTGCCTATTTTATGTATTAATGTGGTAAGCTACTTGTGTTTCAAGGGTTAAGCCAGACAGAAAATTTCCAATATGGATGGTAACAGACTAGAATCGTGTGTAGAATTTCAACTCTCAGATAAGGGCGTCATACTAATCCTTTCACAATTTCTCCGTGTTCTTCCAGACATAAGATGAATAAAAACAAGTCTTACTCAGCTCAATAGGCATACAAAATAAGAAAGCAAGCTTCATAAATGTCAGTTCAAGCCTTCCTACTGATGACATTAAAAAACCGTCATTCATTAGAATCTTAATCCAGTTCCCACTGATCAAGCATCCTGCAGAGAAAGACCTGACATAGGCCTCATTTTTTTACACTGTGGTACAGGAGCCATTAATTCAAGCACCTCAGAAGACCTCTTCAGTCACAGCAGCCCCAGGCTGGCCTTGCTGTCCTTAAGTACATTGTAATAGCAAGAATAATTTTGATCACAGTCATCTCAAAGTCTTACCAGGATTTACAATCAATACCCACACAGGAACGCTCATAAGAAATTTGGGCTTGATTTTTATCAAAAGTGTATCCTCCTAACCACAATCAGGAATGATGAAATGTTTCTTGTACAAAAGTAAAGGAGAAAATTCCTGTGAGCTTTTAAAATGAGACCTTGAGAAATAAATATAAACTGTCCCACCCCCTCTACGCCACCCAGCAATGCTTTTAGGCACTTAGACTGTCTCTTTTTAAAATAAATTACAGCCTCCTTGTGGGCATTCCTGCTTCTTTATATGGCACCACCAGTTGCCTACAGAACAATATATTTGCTGCAAATGGTAGCCCGACTGCTTACGGAATAAGACTGCAGGCGAAAATTGGCTACGACACGTGAGAAAGATCCTAGGTAAGAAACATCCTCCTAGGTAAGAAACATCCTCACAATTCCCAACAGCATCCAACAGTCTTACTCTGATGCTCAAATAGATACCTGCAAAGCCTCCTTCCTAGGGGATATTTGCCTCATCCCCCCCCTCCTATCTGTTAATTATTCCCCATGTGGCCTGAAGAGACTAATGCAGATGATGGTCAAGAGCTTCAAGGAATAAAGGATAACAAGGAATCTTCTTGTATTAGTCACATGCAACACAAATGGAGAAGAGACTGGCAGCAGGAGATACTGGATGAAGCACCTCTCTCCTCCCCTTTAATTGCACACTAGGTGGTACCAGTTCTCGGAGTGTTTGGGAGTGAGGCAAGGGGTGACAGGACAGAGGGGTGAGGTAGACCCTCCTGTGTGAAGCTGGCTGAGAATCAAAGAACGGATGTGCTAACTGTTCCGTGTCCAGACTGGCAGGATCATTCATGATGACAGCCGCACGTCATCAGGTAACAATTCCAGTCAAAGGATTAAGGGACATCTATGATACAATAATTAAATCACTCCATGCTTTGTCATCATTTCTTGTCTTTACTGTGTTGTAAGTAGAGCTGCTTTAAGCACAAGGACTCTAAAGTCATTTGGATAAGTTCGTCAAGGTGGAAGGATCCAAACTGGCAAAATAAACCTTTTCAGGCTGAAGTATGTTCCTGTGACACAGGATTAATTCCACATGGATGATTTACTGTTTTCTGCGGGGTGGACGTGGGTCAGACAAAGGCAAGGGATTTTGTTTTTGTTATATGGCCAAAACCCTCAGCACTCACTTCTGCCAGGGAATGAGACTGTCTCCTCCAGTTTTAGACACAAAGAGCTCTGTGGGACTGGTCACAGAGCTCTCCATTACACAAGGAGACTCTGTTTGTATAGATCCCCTTTCTACTCGCTTCAGATCAGTACGAGGGTTTCTACTGGCGCAGGGGAGAATGAAATGAGGCGCAGATGTATAAATTATAGTTTGCCACAGAAGAGGAATTTCTTCCTCTTAGATTCGGTACATGACCAAGTCCCTAAATCCTGGGATAACGCCCTGAGGTACAAGTTGGTATTATAAAACTATGTTCTGGGTCGGCAGCTTGGAATGATGAATGCACTGAGCCCTGGCTGCGGCATACCACAGATTCCCTGGAGACCCTATTCTGCTTCCCACTTCTGAGCTTTGGCACAGAGCTCTTGGCTCTTCTCTTTGCCAAAATGCCCGCTGTCTTTAGGCCACCTGGTGGGTTCCTATTCGCCCTTCAAAATCCAGCCTGTATGTGATTTCCTTGGGGAATCTTTCAATAACATCTCCATTCTCGCACTTCCTGCTTCACAAAGCTGATCATCCCTTCCCCGGAGCTCCTTCTCCGTTACCTGGCACACTTTCTGACTCCACCTAACACACTGTATAGTAATGATGTGTTTACGCATCTGGTTCCTGGAGCAGATGGTGAGACCTTGGGGCCTAAGTTAAGAAATGGCTTTATTTCATTCCCAGCACTCAGCATGCTGCCTGACTCTTAGTAGCTACTTAATATATATTCTCTTTTCAACAGCTTTTTAATTCACAGCTGCATTTGTCTTTTTCCCCCATATAAAATTCTTGTTGTTCTTTTACCCATTTCATTAAAAAGCTTCTCTCTTTTACTCTTTTCTTGAGTCACTTATGCAAACTGTCCATCGCCATGCAATTCATATTTGAAAAAAGGAGCTAAAAGAGACATACATTATTACAACATACTTTCTTCTTTGTGGGTGTACCAGTGTGCGTTACTTTTATAGTGTCTGCACACTGTGGCATACCAACAAATGAAGCAGTTAAGGAAGGCGAGGACCCTGTCTTAGAACAGAATAGGAACTAGAGGCGAAAAAGCCTGAGAACTATGCTGCATGGACCTTGTTATTGCCCAATTCTTTCCTGTTTACTGTCTTGCTGTTCTAAAATGGCAAAATGCCAAGATGTACATCTCACCTCAAGACTCTCCCAGAGTTCTCATTTTTACAAACGATAACTTTTTACTTATAATACCATATTTCTATTTTCTACATATTTATAAACAATATCTCCTTTTGCCAATTACATCGTGTATCAATTCTAAAAAAGCATCTTTATGCGAGGGAAGGGGGAAGGATTTATAGGAACAATTATAAAGGACATATGGACAATAGCAAGCTGGGGTGGAAAGGGGAGGGAGGTGGGGAGGGGTGGGGTGGGGGGAAAGGCAGAAAACTGTACTTGAACTACAATAAAAACATAATAAATAGAGTATATATTTGAATTTTATAATTATAGTGTGACTGTAAATTCTATTTCCTTTAAATTAAGATATGCTCACGTCCCCCCCCCCCACCCCCCATTTCCATGATGGGATCTGATGAATGAGCTTGCATTTTGTTCAGATGTATAATTTTCTTTTTTCCCCCTGCTTTTATTTTTATTAGCATTTACTTGATACTGCATTTACTCCCAGGCCGTGAGTTTTTAGTTCTTGTTTCTTCAGGGGTATCTTTTTCTTCTGGGCAACCTCCTCCTCTGGTTTGGAACAATCCACTCCTGTTCAATGAGGATCTTCTCGATGTGTCAGATCTGGGAGCTCATGTTTGGGATCCTGCGCCCATGAGCTCTGTAAGTTCTGTGCTGAATCTTGGGAGCTTTGTTCATCCGGATGTGTTTAATGACCAGAAAATCGACATCTAAACCCTTAGGGTCAGCATTACTCTCTGCATTTTAAGCCTGTGCAACAAAAACTCCGCACTCATTCTGGGCCACCGACCCTGTGTCCAGCACCACTGTTTGGCCTGGGCATACCCGCCAACTCCACCATTGTAACGACAGAATGGCACACACTGCTTCTGTAAAGTGACATCCTTCGGGTACCTGGTGGTGGTTCTGATGTGCATACCCTTGATGGCCTGGGCAGTTTCACAAGTGTTTTTAAAGTGAACACAAAGACAAATACCATATGATCTCACCTGTAACAGGAATCTAAACAACAAAACAAACAAGCTAGCAAAATATGACCAATGACAATCAAATACGGAACAGGCTGACAGGGTCCAGAGAGGAGAGGGGAGAGAATCATGGGGGAAAGGGGGAGGGACTCACATGAACAAGTATAAAGGACACATGGACAATAATTAAGGTGGGGGGCGGAAATGGGAGGGAGGTGGGGAGCACTGGCGGGGGCAGGGCAGGGAATATAAAACAGAAAACTGTACTTGAATAAGAATTAAATAAAAATAAATAAATTGTGAAAGAAAAGTGAACACAAAGATTTGAACCTCTTGATTTGCATGATTTTGTGGGGGTTTTGGGTCAAGTGAATAGCAAACCATTTTCAGAGGTCACCTCAGGCCACTTACAGGAAAAGCTAATTATGAGTCTTTTGTCTTAGATATTATAAGAAGAAATTATGTTGATGTGCTGCATTTGCATCCTCAGGGTTAGGGAAAATGATAATAGCAATCTATAAAGCTAATGAAATTGTATATACTCACAGACTATTTAGTAGAATTAATGACTTAGGAGCCTGGGCTGTCCCAGAAGACCTCAACACCAATGACATTGTCCTGAACCTTATTTTAATCATAATGCCAACCACCAAGTGGTTTGGCCAAGCTACTAACAGGGGTTTGCAGGATATAGGTGGAAATATATGAGCTGACATAGCAATGAGCTTACACAGATACTATGTTTTCAGTGTTCTTAAGCCACGTGGAAAGAGCCTCCTAGGAATTTTTTTTAAAGTTATATGTTAAAGGAAAACAGTGCATTAAAGCAAATAGAAGAATTCAGGTCAGCATATTTGAGCAAAGATTTAAAGGGAAAACAGTAGCCTGACTAGATCTTTAGTTATAAATCACTAGATGTGACAAAAATAACTGAAGGTATAAAGTAACTGTGACAACTTTTTTCATTAAATGTACTTAACCTACAAAAACAAAACACCAAAATCTTTAAAAGATGAATCCATTAAATTTAAAAAACACTGATGTATATGCCTGACAACTGTATATGAGAGTTTATCCTAGAGTTCCTCTTTCTTTGTTTAATCACAAGGGTGTGGGTCAAATACAGCTTTGTTTTGCTCAGCAAACACAGAACAGAATTTAGAATAAGTGAAGAACCAGCCCCACTGATGTCATCTCTTCCTTAACAACCACCTCAAAATCAGATAAAACGGTAGGCCCACCCTTCCTTTGTAGAGTCAGATGCTGAAGGCCACAGACCTTTTACAGTCAGAGCTCAGTTGGGCAGAAAAATCATCATAATTCCAGCTGTTAACTTACCTTGAAGAACTTCCATGGGGAGAACAGTCCAGGCATTTTCCAGATAGGAAATATAAATATAGCGAGCTGTATTGCAAGCCAGGCCAATATACAGAACCCTGAAGAAAGCAAAAGAAAGTCAGTCAGGGGACCAGTATAGGAAACAAAAAGGCAGATATCACCTGTATTTCCCCCTGCCCAACCATCTATCATCCAGCAGACAGTGTTCCCAACTTGGAAGTGCAGAAACTCAAGAACAATTGAATTTAACCAGGAACTCTTAGTAATAAGAA
Source organism: Sturnira hondurensis (assembly GCF_014824575.4). NCBI lineage: Eukaryota > Metazoa > Chordata > Mammalia > Chiroptera > Phyllostomidae > Sturnira > Sturnira hondurensis. Next base: position 14,195,438 of record NW_028076767.1, read on the forward strand.
AATTGTTTCTACATATCTGCCCTCAGCCTTTCAAAGTGCTTGCTAATATAAAGGCGAGCACCACTCTTCCTGAAACTTAATTAGGAACAGAGAGGATGCTTTTTTTAAAGATAGTCTGGGCACACTGCCATCTGCAATGACATTGCTGGCTTCTTTCCAGGTGGCTGTAGGGTAAATGTGCCTGGGAGAATAGCTACTTTCTATGATAGGGAAAGGACGGGATACCATATGAATGTGAACGTGGGCCCACGGGCAGCACAGAAGACACCAAGCAATTTCACAAGGTCATCAAAACTCTCAACCAATGATGAACAATAAACTTCGGAAATCAAATGCTTTTTCTAATAGTTCAATTGTTACATGTTTATTTTTTTTAAGAAAGCATGAAATCATACGCTCACTTTTCCCCTTACAATCACCACCACTAAAATTATGAGTAAAAACAAAATAAACAAAGGCTCAAAGTGGTATTTCCAAACATAAGGTTCCAATCTCTCCTATTCTGTGTTGGATGGGGGGGGGGGGTGTTGGAAGCAAATGGCAGCAGCTTCTTTATACAAAACAACCTGATGGCAAGGATTTCTCTTTTTTTTGTTGTTTTCCATTTTCTGTTAATTTTCTCAGGCTTAATGCTTTTCTTTTTTCCTAAATTCAGGTGAATACTAGGACGTAAAAGAAATGAACCAATGTGACAATCAGTAGTATTTTCCTATCTTGCTTGCTCAACTGTATTTTTATATTAAAATCATTCTTATAAATACTGTCCCTTTTTCAAATATCGGATCAGGGAAAGGAAATGCTTTGAGGCATCCAACTGGTATTAACTACAAATACAGAACAGAAGGATGGGAGAAAGATTTAAAAAGGGGGGTAGTTCAGGGGGTGGGAATGAGATAGGAAATGAGTATTAGAAAGGATTTAGGAGATCAGCAGTATTGAAAAGGTCTGGGTCATCATATTCTGCGGGCATTATATTCTTTGTACTTATATGTTTTGAGAGAAAAAGAGTATGTTTCAATCCTCTTTGATAAAAAATGTGTTGAACAAACTTGCTACAGATCCATCAACCAGGGTCCCTCTGCTAGGGAACAAACACAAAAGCCCACAGGAAATGAAATGCAAAATACACTACACAAACACACGAGTTACACAAACCGATGTCTCCTTTTTAAGTTCCACACCAGATCTGTTGATGAGCTCAACTTAGCCTAAGTCAGGGATCAGCAAACACTTTCTATAAAGGGCCATAAAGTAACCAGCGCAGACCTTCCTTGGTCTCTTGGGACTACGCAACTCTGCTGTTGTAGAGCGAAAGCAACCGCAGGACAGCATGTAAGTGAATGAGCGTGGGTAGCTGTGTTCCAATAAAGTATGAACTATAAACACTGAACCTTAAATTTTATGTAATTTTCATGTATCACAAAATACGATCTTCTTGTGACTTTTTTCAACCACTTAAAAGTACAGATGCCATTCTTAGTTCATGCGCCGTACAAAAACAGGCGGCAGGCCAGATTTGGCCTGTAGGCCATAGTCTGCCAAATCGTGGCCTGTCTCATTAGCTGTTCTTAATTTTGGCTACACATCAGATTTACTCAGCTAACTGTTAAAAACTACAAATGTCGAGGCCCATGCCACTCTGAATGACAATCTCTAGAACTGGCACCCAGGCATCGTGCTTTTGAAAACTGCCCAGATTATTCAGATACTCAACCAGGATGGACAACCACTGATTTATTAGTTCATTCCAAGAAGCTTCCAGTAATACTTCCCTGTATTCCTATCATTTAAAGAAAAATTGGTAATACATCTTCCTTGTGTGCATATCACATTTTTGTGTTCATATCACTTCTCCTGAACCTTTCTTCTAAGCCCAACTTGGGTTCGGGGTTACCATGACAACCACTGTGTAATCCAGCCCACAGTCCAAGGGTCCTGGCCTAAAGCAACCCAGAGTCAGTCAGCCCAGTATGAGATTGTGGTATGCCTTCAAACCTCTACCCGTGTGGAATTCAGCTACTGGCGTCTGTAATTTCTGTGACCCTTAGATCTCCAATTGCCACCAACAAGCCAAGTGGCTATGATCTTGATATATCTTTCACTTCTTTCCCACATTCTAATCTCACAGTTGATAGTCATCCTTCAGGACCCAAGTGATGCCTTAGAGGAGAAAAACAAAAATAAGAAGTATCCAGGGTGCCCTGGCCAGGCAGGTCATAGGCTGGAGCATCATCCTGTGTACCAAAATGTTGTGGGTTCAATTCCCGATCAGGGCACATACCTAGGTTGTGGATTCGCTCCCCAGTCAAGGGGCATATGGGAAGCAACCAATTAATATCTGTCTCTCACATTGATGTCTCTCTCTCTCTCTCTAACCCCCACCCCCAGCCTTCCTCTATAAAAATTTTTTTAAAAAATCAATTTTTAAAAAAAAATCAATAAATATATCCTCGTGTGAGGATTAAAAAAAAGTATCCAGGGCAAGCTACTTCATCTCTCTGAGCCTCAGTTTCCTCACATCAAATAGGGATAACAATCTTCTCTGCAGGCTTGTTGTGATCATTACACCCCGTGAGTTGCCACAAATAAGCACTAATAAATGGTATTATTATTATTATTATTTTAAAGAAGGGTACCAAGTAACCTTTTGTTTTCTGACAAAAGTTTTATTCCAGAACTCCGAAAGAGAGAGGAGCACTAGCATTCCTTCCGCACCAACCACTCCGAGGAGGCCAGTGACTTCAAGAAGTCGGCAAAGGTAAGATCATGAGCAGAAAGGAAGTCAGCATTTTAATCCATGAAAAGGGGAAGGAGTAGACATATTTATTGACTAGTCATTGAAAAGTAAGCTCTTTAATATCTGAGTGCAGTATGCAAACTGCCATATTACTCACTATTCTGGGGTGAATCGTATGCCCCCCAACATATACTTATCTGTTGAAGTTCTAAGTTCTAAACCCCAGCACCTCAAAGTGTAACTGTATTTGGACATAGGGCCTTTAAAGAGATATGAAGGGAAATGGTGTCATATGAGTGAGTGCTAATCCAATAGGACTGGTGTCCTGATAGGAAGAGGTGGTTAGGTCACAGGCACAGAGGGAACACCAGGCAAAGATGACTTCAGGTAAGCCTGAAGACAGGGCCTCAGAAGGAATACCCCCTGCTAACACTCTGCCCTTGGAGTTTTAGTTTCCAGAACTGTGAAGAAATAAATTTGCTTTTTTTTCTAAAGTCTGTGGTGCTTTGTTGCCGCAGCCCTAGCCAATACATGTACTCTCATGAAATTAAAGATTTGCTAATAAACTGGAATTTACAATGTGATTTACTAGAGCACATGTTTAAGGTACTGACATTTTCCTGGCCACTGTGAAGACTGGAAATATACAAAGAGAGTCTGAAAATCTGTCTCAGTGAGATACAGATACCTACTGAACACCTGTAATGAAAAGGCTCAGAAACACCATCCCTTTCCTCTTCCCTTCCTACAGCAGGAAATCAGTAAGTAAAAAGATGGGCAAGACATAAAGAAATTTTAGCACAGGTGTTGGTTTAAGTGAACTTTTCTATAAAGCAGAACACAACTGGGAGGGATCAAATAATTCAGCAGAAAACACTGCTCCATGGAAAACCCAAGTTGCTTGTCACCTTGGTTCTGTATTTGGGCAAAATATAATAGTCGGAGAAAAAGTTTATGAGATTTGAATTTCTTATACAAACGCAATTCACAGGACACAATAGCAGAACAAACCTGGTGGTAATCTTACAACGGAACTGGTACCTTTTTTCCAGACAGTATTCAAATATGGATAAAATTAATCATGAGTCATTTTACAATTCCTAACAGAGTGTAGGCTAGTTATGACACCCTACTTTTCTAATTTTAACCATCTATAATAGGGGTGAATGCTTCACAAGCCTCTCTAAACCACAATGAACATGAATTTTGTTCAACAAACGTTTGTTGAGATACCAGTATGCGCCACACACACTATGCAGAACTCGAGGGGAATAAAAATGAAGAGAAATCTTCTTGGCCTTCAAGGAATGTACAGTCTAGTGGTGAAACAGGCATACAAGCAAATAAAGTGAAAATAGAATACTTTAAGAGGTGTGCACAAAGCACTGTGGGAACACAGGTGAGGCCGTTGGCTATCCCTGGGGATTCAGGGACACCTGGGTTAGAAATAATTGTAGAAATAAAAAAGAAACATGGGAGGAGCATTACAGGCCGAGGGAGCAATGGGAACAAAGGTTAACTGTAAAATCCCAAGTGTTTGAAGACAGGGAGGGTGTCTGAAAGATACAAACGTGAAAGATATAAAAAAGGTCAAAGTCTACGGATTTATGGAAAGATGGGTGAGGTGTTCCAGCCCAGATTCAATCTGGAAATTATACTTTATTCCAGAGCCAACACAGGGTATGAGCAGCAAAGAAAGACCTAAGCAGGACTATCCCACGGTGCTCATTTCTGACGGACAAAAGAGCAGGCCACGCGGAGAGAGCCTAGTCTCAGCCCACTGAGGAACTGGAGAGAGTATTTTGCAAAACCTCTGCTGGAAAAACATAAAAGTTCCTCAAAACCAAAACCAAAAACCACACCACTGGATAAAAACAAAATACCTGGATGAAGATTGTGTTCTTTCAATCAGAAGTGAAGTAGCTACAGGTTGACTGAAAATTCTCTGCGACCTGCATTACCAGATGCACAGGTTCCAGTGCATCCAGCTGTTGCTCGAGGGCAGGTGGGAGATGAAGGGACCGGCTACAAGACTCAGAAAGCGACAGTCTGAACAAGTTACAGTGCACCCAGACAACTTCCTCAGCCACCTGTAGTGAGTGTTTACCGGTTCTAATGAGATAGACTGGTCATTAGTACCAGATGCTTGGAGCACACACAGTCTAGAGTCTGCCGCATGTATGATTCAGCTTCGGTTTTCTGAATGGTAAACAGTATGTCTCACACAGGTTAGGTTCCATTGTTCCCAGTCATCCTGTTATGGTCTGTATATACTTAAAATACACAATAAAAGCCTCCTTCAGATATTGTTGCAGATGTCTGTCTAAACCAGGCAGACATCAGCTGCTAATTATAGTCAAGATTCTGGTGTTTAATGGAAGCATTTGATGTAAGCAGCGTGGTCCTCCCCAGGAATGAAGCTTATTTCCACCATAATCACTGATTCCTACTGATAACCTTAGTAAGATGATGTTCCCTATAGTTTCTTGAAGAAAGCAGGAAAAAAATGTACATCCGGACTCTTTAGAAAATAATTTAAAAACAAGGTTTAGGCCTTGAAAGAGTTAAATTTTAGTCTAGAAGAAAATCTCTTCTCTCATATCCACCCCCCTCCTCCCAACCAACCTCCATGATGTAATGTAACTATAAATATCCACCAGGGTTTCTCTATGTCTCCTGCAGAACAGGGTTTTATTGTAATGATCTAGAATCTCTTGTCCTCTCACTGTGGCATTTCCTGCCACCCTGTGTCTGGTTTAAAGGGAACACAGCTGGCATCCCCCGAGCTACCATCATGGTACTCTTTTCACACCCTCACGGTAGAAAAGCAGCCAGACAGGTAGAGAAGACGTGGCCACTTCTCTGTGGTGGGGTCGCCACGCCTCATGCCCAGACCGAGTACTTAGCTAGAATTGGCGGAGCTGATGACATATTCCTCTCTTGTTCCACAACATGTCTTCTGGAACTGCTACCTCTGATTGTGAGAGTCCTACCCTTGAAGGGGACCATCCCTTCCAAAAAACCTTCCCAGATGTCTCCATACAGTATGACTGGTTCGACCTGCCCCTGTTCCTTTGTTATACTCTGTTGCCATGAGAGTACCTGCCCCAGTCCACCACTACTGCACACAGAAGATGGTGAGCTCCTGGGAGGTAAGGATGCTGTCTTCCACCTTTGTACTTAAAAGGAGCCTGCCTTGCTCAAGTACTCAGTGACTCTATAGTAACGTAATTTAATACCATCTTATATAAATTGATAAAATGTAAAGGCAAAAGGCATAACTGTTCTCTTGAGAATAGTGTTTCTCATTTGGCCACTATTGTGGATGGCATAATTTTTTACCATATGGGACCTACCCATTCACTGCAGGATGTTCAGGATCCCTGACTCTCGCATGTTCGGTGCCAGTCTCTGAAACAACTAAAAAGGCCCCCTATCCAATTCTAAATGACACCCGTTGAGAACTGCTGAATGAGTCTCTTAAAACAGTGGCTTCCTGGTCATTGTGACCTAAAATGTTGTATGTGTGCGTGTGTGTGTCCCTCTTCAAGTTATATTAGTACATAAACAATTCTAGAAGGAGATAGAAACCAAACCATGTTGATAGTCATCTTGAAAACTCATTACAGGGCCCTTCATTGTCTAAAGAGTATGTTTCTGTAGATTTTTAGTTTGTGTAGAGAATTATGTACCTTTTGGTAATCATATAACAGTATCAAAAAGGTGAAAAAAACTGTCCAGTTAGGCATGGGAAAGACAACCATAAAAATTAGGATTAAAATAATACAAAACTAAAAGAATTCTGCTATCAGATTGTTTGAAAGGATCTTTAAATTCGTGTTCCACACTAAAGAAATTGAAACTGATAGAAACCATAGATTATAGGTATGGTTTAATCCATTCAGCAAAATTGTGGTCAAAGAAAAGGTTTGGCTCTACATCAAAAGATTAGCAAATGTCCTTATATTTTCGTGTTTTGTAAAGTTTAAGTTGTGAATATGTTACATTTTATCATTAATCCACTAACTACTTGGTGCTGTCACCGAAACCAAACTACAAGTCACTGCAGAATAGTATGCACAGCATTCCAACATTACATCAGAGAAGGAGAGCTATATATCTGGAAGGACACACCAGAAACTCAGATCACTGATGGTCTTTAGGGAGGGGAATTAGGGGACTGTCCCGGGTGTGAGAGAGGAACTTTACTGGATACCTTCTAGTACTCTGTGAATTTTCTTCCATGTGTATATCCACTTTCTCAAAGAGTGAGTAGAGATCAGTCAGGGTTTCATGTAGCTATAAATAGGCACAGTGAATGATATGTGATGTTTGAGCAATGGCTTTCCAAACTGAAGGGATTGTTATTTGAATTTCTATTTTGGCTTAAAAAACAACAGGCCCTGGCCAGGCAGTTCAGTTGGTTAGAGGGTTGTCCCAATATGCCAAGGTTGCATGTTTAATCTCCGGTCAGGAGAAGCAACATGCAAGAAGCAACCAATGAATGCGTAAGTGGGACAAGTCAATCCCGCCTTTCTCTCTCTCTCTCTCATTCCTCCCCCCACCACTTCCCTCCTCTCTCTAAAATCAATAAATAAAAATTATATTCAATATTCATTATCTTTTGAATCTGTTGTAAGACTGGCTGTGAGTGAACCACACAGTCATACAAATAGTTAGGAAAGGCACATGAAATAATTAGCACTGCCATTTTCATATTCTTTCTGGACAAAGAAAATGGCAGTCTGTACACACTGACTTCAAGAAACATGCTCATTTGCTTCATGAGCCACCTGCATCATCAGAAAGTGTATAGAATACAATGGGAACCTTTGAATCAACACTGCTAACAGGAAACAAGATTCCAGTACAAAACACCTTCCCTCATAGCCTCTCTGGCGCAACACTGTCTAGCTCTCTGTCCTCCAGCCACATGAATGCCAAGTGGACCCACTGGGCCACTGTCCCCGCTCATCCTTAACTGTGACCTGATGCCCTACGCCTCCTTCAGATCTCAGTCAGCAACTTTCTATGTAGCCACAGCACCGAATGCCTCTCCTCACAATCCTTATCCCACTTGTAACCGAACGACAGCCCGACTGTATGCTCCACACAGGGTGAGGTCTACTCCCTATTATGTTGGCTCAGCTTTATCTCCAGTCCTTGACACACAGCTGGCACTCAATAAATATTCATGGCTAGAGGGGAAAATATGAATACTTTAAATAGAACATCATTCAACCTGAACACTGTGTAAGTGCAGGTGAACAAGATTTAAATATAAACTATGTACCTATAATTATACATGTCTACATATTATGATATCTGATTATGATATAGGAATAAATGATGGGCATGGGAAAGCATGAACTGGCTTATAAAAGTGGCCTTGAACTAGGATGATTAAAAAATGAACATCCATATTTGGCAAATTTTTCAATTAATGCTTAATAGGCTATACTTGAAGATAAATATTAAGTCATTTATGTGGACGAGCAATAGTTCAGTGAATAGCTGACTACAGTTTGTTTATTTGGGGCACCCTGAAGCACTCATGCAATGGATCCTCAACACATGGATGCAAACAGATAGCGCTTATTGAGTACTCACAGGCCTACCTCAGCAGAAGAGCAAGAGTTAGCCTACAAGCCACAAAGCTCAAAGAGTCAGTGGCACTGACCAACCGCAGCAGGGCAGAATCACCAGTGAGATCCTGGAAGCCACCAGGCTTCTATCCCCAAGCAGGTCTGGCTGGTCACCAACCCGTCCTTGTAGAACAGAGCATAACAACCACACTGTGTGTCAGAAGAGTGGATGGGGGGAGGGTGTTCATTTAGCTGTGTATGTTTTGCACAGCTACCAATACTTGCTTTACTTTTTCTTCTAGAAAAAGAAAACAGTAAAAGTGAAATCTGAGTGTTTGGCTGTCTTAAGTCATTTGTTATTTTCTGCTTTCAAATCTTTCTTCTCCAAAGAGACTGATAAGCTAAGAGTATCATTAGGGTAACTATCAACCAGATTGCTATGCTGGTTCCATACACATTTACATCTCTCCACTGTTCTTTTAGTTTATCTGTATATTTTTTTCTTAAGTTGTATATACCTCCAAGTAGAAACATAAGGATGCTCAAAACAAAACAGAACCCTGACTAATGGAACCCAGCCACTTGGAAGATACACTATGCTGTTTTATTATTATAGTTTCCATGTGTGTTAAAGTGAAATGACCACACACACACATGCACACCATGATTCTGTTTAAAAACTTCCCTTGAGATGGCCTCAGGTATACATAAAATACAAATTCTATAATTTTCAGAAAATAATCATTGACATGTGTGGCAGAGCAATTAACTTGGGAAAGGCCTCAATAGTTTTAAGTGACCCCAAGGTAAATTTGAGGGAATTAAACAAGTTCATCCAAACTCAGGCTGAAAGAACATCATGACCAAACTGAAAGTAGAAAATAATACCATTGTTTTTGACTTTAACCACACCACAGAAGGAAGCGGGAACAATTAAGAGATCACTGACAAAAAAAGAGAAGGGAGCCAGAATAAGGATGGGGAGAGTGGGAGGAGAGTCTGGGGCGATGTTCCGGGAAAACCCCTCAGGGGACTGGAGGTGCAAAGCTGTAGGAGGGACACTCAAATATCTGAAGGGCTTTTCTGCTGAAGAAGTGGGCTGTGTTAACCCGAAGTGAGGCCTGTGGGCAGTCAGAACAGTAGATGTTGTTGTTTTAGCTGCTAAGCAGAAACCAAGGGAATGTAGCATTCTCTGTGTTGACCTGGGCTTGATCCTGGGAATATGTGTGCCTGGACCTGCCTAGGACAGGCAGGCCTGAGCATGAGGCCGACCCAACAGGAGACGGCGCTAGTAGATGGTGAGACGCAGATTCTGATCGCCACATTGAGACCTGGTCAAAGCTACACCTAAGACTTCCCCGTTTCACAGTACATTCCCTGATTTGCTTAAGCCGCTCTGGGTAAGGTCTTCTGCCACCTCATGTGAAAAGGGTCCTAAGTGACATAAGATCTTAGCTACCTCGTGAGGAAGTGAGTTCCACATCACGAGAAGCAGCCGGGCCAAGGCTAAGTAACTATCCTCCAAGCATTAGAGGGGCGGGACCTAACCTAGGATGAGGCTAGGCCTGTGTGACTATTAGTTGGGTGGGGCTACCATAACAAACACCACAGATGAGGTGGCTTAAACAACAGAATTTATTTTCCTATAATTCTGGAGGCTAGAAGTCTGAGACCAAGGTGTCAGCAGGATTAGTTTCCTCTGAGACCACTCTCCTCAGCTGTGGATGGCCATCTACTCCGTGTCTTCACATGGTCTTCGCTCTGTGTGCCTGTGTCCCAGTCCCCTCTTCCCACAAGGACACCACGAGTCAGGTCAGAGTAGGGCCCACCCTAATGAGCCCATTGGAACTTAACTACCTCTCTGAAGACCCTGTCTTCAAATACAGTCACATTCTAAGGAAACGGGGGTTAGGACTTCAACACGTAAATCTTCATGGGGTGCAATTCATCCCACAAAAATTACCTCCAAGTTTACTTACAACAACAGCATTAAAGCAAAACTTGGTGAAGGATGGTAGTGTTTTACTTAAGAGCCACTGACTCCTTGGACTGGAATTAAAACATGTGAAACAGTGGCAGGTCCTCGGGGCCTCTGGAGTCGGGGGAGGAGGCTGCAGTCTCCGAGGAGGACCAGAAGCACGGTGGGCTGCCTAATCCGACTCCAGGTCCCCATTTACATCACCGAGGGGCTTGCTCTTTCCTCTTCCAGTAGTTGATGTAAAATGAAAGCTTTTGGCACACAGTGCTAATAAATGCGTTTTCACAGTGGTCATCACGGTGGGGCCTGTGCTGCACCCTGGATGAAGTGGCGGAATCCATGACACGAACACTATTTCCAGGAACAGTCATAACTGCCTTGGTTATACTACAGACGTTTTGAAAAGATCAAATCAACGTGTAAGGTAAAACTGCAAGCATGCCAATATGTACTCTACCATTAAGTAAAATGCAAATATTTCAGTAAGAACAGCTAAGTCTTTTATAGAGTCTGTCTAAGCCAGTACATAAAGAACTGTCTAAGATGCAGGGTTCGAGTTTCCATTCAAGTCAACTAGGTTTTAAAGAAAGAAAATTCTCTACTCAGATCTCAGCAACTTGCCATCATCAATCACATCCCCTATCGGTGGCTAGACAGTCTGTTGTCAGGGCATGGCATGGACGAGTTTAGATGAATGGCTTTGTGCACACTTTTGACTTATCAGCAAAAACCATTCAAAGTCTGAGTCTTTGGGGTGGTGGGTGGGCAGGGGTGAGGTCTGATGTGTGGTTTTTCACATACTGAAACTAACCAATGTGGAGAGTCAGATCATTAGAGTCAAAACCAAAAGAAGCCACATCAAGCCCAATCCTCTTATAGACAGAAAAGGAAACAGAGACCCAGAGAGGTAGAATGGGGCCACAGAGCTGGTCAGCCAGTGGAAGTCAAGGCAACTGCCCCCTTGCCCTACAGTGCTCTCTGGGTAGGTAATAATAATGTGCTGTTCCTATTCCACGTTCCTTACATGAAGTCCAACCTGGACGAGGGCTTGAGGGAATACCTCCGGATTGGACCAGTGGAGACAAGAATTGGCCACGTAGCGGTAGTTACGCTTTTGGTAACAGCTGTGCAATTGGATTAAGAAGTATGGATGTATGTTTGCATTGGCTTTCAAAGTTGTTAACATTTTAAACTTTAATGAATCATTAGAGGATAAGAAAAAAGTAGAAAAACAAATACTACTCAATAGCTGCCCAATATCCTGGATTACAACAGAAAAGTTCGCTGAGAAGCAAAAATTTTTGTTATGAGATAAAATGGGCCAAAAGACCATTTCCCATGAGGCAGCCTGGAACCTCGGGTACTGATGCTGAGGTAGAATGCGGTGCAGGCCAGGACTTCCACCCCCGTGTGCAGGCTGGACGTGGACTGCATTAAGTAGGCAGACTTTGAAATCAAATAATCAGAAGCGGACTGTTTGGTTCAGGCTGGGAAAGGAGCAGAAAAGGGGGAAGGGCACAGCACACACACACATGCAAACACACTCTAACAGGACTGGGAGGGGGGAGCAAAGATGGGGGCTGTCCAGGAGTCTGTATCTTGGGGACACCCAGCCACAGGTACTGACCATGCAGGTGTCTGATCCAGCCTGGGAGCCTCTGAGACGGGCTTACTCCACCGGAGGGCGAAAAGGGGCCTGATCTTTTCCATTCCTTGATTCCTAACGTGGATCCTGAACTCCCCAGCAGTACTGGGTCTTGGGACATCTCCCTTTATTTCTTAAACTTTTACTAGTTCTCAGACTTAATTCAATGTGATCCCAACTCACAATGCTAAACAGCTTGTTGTGAATATTAAGGTATGAAATTTTCAAGTAAGGAAAAAAGAATACAGATACAACTACAATAAACTTCTGCTCCAAACACATCAACTAATACATTTACATGACAAAAAAACTTTGCTCTATCTTTTGTGAGACAGGGAAATTTGAGTGGTGGATTTTAAACAAATCGCTCCTGTCCCCTTTTTGTGACATTAAAGAAGAGCATCAATTTCAGTGGTCGAGACCTCTGCTTGCAGCAGGCCCCTCACCATATACATCGCTCCACACTAACCTTTCTGTGATATTCTCCAGTTCTTAAGCATTTCCCCCCTCAGCATGTCATCTATTCCTGCCAATAATCTTCTGAAATAGGGAGAACAGAATCATCATTAACCCTAGTTCACAGCTGAAGAAATCAAGGCCCCGAAAGATTGACAAAGTTTCCACAGCTAAATAGAACCAAGACTCAACCAGGTCTTCTACCTTCGAGTCTCATGCCTTTTCCATAGTCAGCAAAGCCTCCTCCACCCTGGTGATCAGACTTCAGGGAAGTTTAAAAGGTCTTCTTTTTCACACACAAAAATGTTAATGACTACTCTACCTTAAAAATCTTGTTTCACAAAGATTTGCTATAATAGTCTAACTGTATCTGCAACACACTTCTAACGAAATATCATTAACAGAATTAAGAATAAGCTAATTAACAGAAAACACTTCAGTGGAACAAAGAATACTAGTAATGAATAGTAACTGATGAAGAGCGATGAGATAGTATTCACCTACTCTGATGAACACTAACACTATTGTCGGACACACTGGAAAGAACGTGGGGTTTAGAAGCCGGAGACCCCGGCTGAGTCCCCAACCCCCCACCCCCCAGGGGTACTAGAGTGTAGTCGTCAAGACTCCACGTTCTGACTTTGAGAAATAATCTTCATCCCCACCGTAGCAACACCGGACTTGTCTCTTCCCAGCAGTCCTGCTCTGTGTCACTACTTCCGGAAGTAACGCTCAAACTGACATGGTTCCCTGTCTGAGGAAGATCATTCCCCAACATGGGTTCACTAGCTGAAGGGAAAGGAGGGAAGTAGAGGAGAAGGTTGACTGCAGAAAGCCTCAAATCGCGGTTTGCAGCTACACGTTCTTCCTACATACGTGCCACTGTTTCTCAAAAGGCATCTCAGCCTCATCATCTCTTCCGAGAACTAGGCTTATAAACGCAACTTCCCAAAGGGCATCCCCACCGTCTCACAGGACTTCCACCAGTCCCATACTTCAGGATCCCCTCCCCTGTCTGGACCTGATACCCTTCCTGGTCCCCTTCTTTAGTGAGTGGCGCCCTCACCCATCTGGCATCCAATCTGTAAAATAACTCTTTTCCATCACTCCGCCTGCATAGGACCGGCCCACTAGAATTCTCAATTTTATTTGTCTCACCCAATTCCAACTCTCAAAGACTTAGGTGCCTAAGTTAACATTTCTGTAGCACCCAAAATTCTCTTTTTTTGTTTAACTGTCTTCCACTCCCAGCCAGAGTGTGAAATTCATGAGAGAGGGACCTTGTCTGCCCTTTTCAACATTGTATCCCTAGAAAAGAATCGGGTCATTTATGAAAAGGTTCTTTAAAGAAACAGGGAATGAACATAATATTTGTGAACTCACTCTTTCTGTATGATAATCACCATTAGAAACATTAGTTTTTGCCCCTTATGTTCCATGTGAGTTAGTTTAATCTCATTCACTCCCATCCTAACACCGCTTGAGGACAGCTAATCTGTAGGAATGAGTTTCACTGGAGGTAAAAAGAATAATTTGGGGAAAGGGGGCATTTTAGAGGAATGGAGATCTTACCAGGAAGATAGAGGAAGGTGCCTGTGACAGCTGAAAAAGCTGTACCAGACACCGGTCACCCAGAGCCAAAAAGAGTAACATGAAGAGGTGAGACTAGGTTGCACGGAGGAACAGAATTCTCGCAAATCTAACGCTGTGCCAGTGAATCGACGGGCTTTGGAGTCTGAGTGGCTTGGGTTTGAATCCTGCCTCTGCTGTGTCCTAGTTACGTCATCACAGGCTTCTTGCTTAGCCACTGAGAACTTCTCTCTAAAGTGGACGTACCAGTGCTAACTCCCAAGGCTGTGGCAAAGATTCAGTGAGGGATTGGAGGTAGCCAAGCATTCAGCCCAGTGCTTCTGTACGCACTTTTATGTGGAAGTGTTCAAACGGTAGTATAACAACTACTATTACTTTTAACAACACTATCCTGTAATTATATTTTTTGTTAAGGTTGAATATTTATAAACTTTCATATTTTTTTGTTAATCCTCTAGATTCTATGGCTATTGTGAAATTTTGAAAGTTGCTTAAAAAAAAACCTTTATCTTGACTGGTGGAAGGCACTACATTCCAAAAAGATAGTGCATGAATTACCAGCTTATAACTCAAGAAAAAAAAAGAGAACAACTCATAATTCCTGTGAAACTCAGAGAATGAAGTAAAATAGGACCCTTCTAAAGCTGAGCAAGGTAAATAATGATAATAAATTCTCCGTTCATGTAATTCTTCTAAAAAAAACAAAAGCAGACATCTGTTCACACCACCCCTTGCTCAAACTCACCACTGCCTTCCCACTTCTCTCAGAATAACAGCCTATCTCTCAGCATCTACAAGGCCCTGCGGGGTCCCTGCCCACCTCACTGGCTTCCTCTTATTCCTCATTCACTCCTTAGTCCATTCATGCTGGAAGGTCTCCTCTGGCCCCCAAATCTTCACCAGGTAGCAACTTCAGATCTCTGCTCAAATGTCACTTCCCCAGAGAAATCCTCCCTCCCTACCCAAGCTAAAACAGTCCCCTCTCCTCAATCACTCTGGGATCCCACAACCTGCATTATTTTTGCCATATATCACTCATCATGATCAGAAATAAAATAATCTGTTTACTGCTTATTGTCTACCTCATGGGAATGTTCTTCCCATGAGGACTGGCCTTTGTCTATGTTATTATGCATTCCATATTATCTTACTATGCACTCCATATGTCTCCAGGGACTAGAAAAGTGCCTGCCACCTAGTATGTGCTTAATAAATACCTGTTTAAAGTATTTAATACTTAGCAAATACCTACTGTTTATAGTTGAGCACTTACTATGTGCCATGCATTATCCCATGAATCTTAATAACAATGCTATGAATTAGGTGCAATTATTATACCGGTTTTACAAATGAGGAACCTGGGGCTTAACAGAGTTAAGTGCTGACATATCCAAAGTCAGACATGGTAAGTGTGGGATTTGAATCTAGGTCAAGCATACATGTGCACACGCACACACACTCTTTATGGGTAAACAGGCAAAAAGAAGAATAAAAGAAAACAGGACAGCTACCAGACTACCCAACACAGCTTAGGAAGATGCCCGGATTCAAGGCTGGACCAAGTTGCTCCCTTCTCTTCCTAATTCTCCTAAATGGAATGAAGTGCTTGGCCAACATCCCACGATTATAACTAAGGACCATTCCCAACCCTCCATCAACTGAGGATTCCTCACTGTACTCAGCAGTCAAGGACAACATGCAGCAGCAAGGTTCAAAGATACATTAGACAGCGGTAACCTAACGTGGATTCTTTCTGATACAGCCTGAGCTTTAATCTACATGTTATCTTTTTAAAGGAAAGAAAACGTGAACACGTTACTGTTTGTTTTCCTATGGATTACTATTCAAAGACCCTGTTTTTAGCAGAGAAAAGGCAAAGAAAAGATGCTGAAATAAGAATGGAGTGGTGGTATTCTTGCTTCGAGTTGGAAAGATTTCTGCAAGGTATGCTATGAAATAAGCATCTAAGAAAATTTCTTTTCTTATCTGCTCTTCAAAGTATCCTTCAAAATTATATAATTGCAATCTACCAAATATTTCTATGGCTAAGTAGAAACATAATTAGCCAAATTGCTTAGGTTTTTGGCTTACACAAAAAAAGCTGTGTATAACTCAAGATAAATTAAACAGCTCATGCAACTAAGAATGTGATTCATACTCAGAATCACTGCCAGTAATAAACTTTATGATTTCGGGGATGTCACTTGGATTTTTGGTACCTTAATTTCTTTTTATAGAGAAAGAGATATTATAATTACTAACCAAATCAGGGCTGTTGGGTACAATTTGATAGGAGTTCCTAATGAGATCCTATCCATCTGCACCAGATCTCATGTTTAAAAGAGGGAAAATAAGACCTGAGACTATGATAATTATATAAAGCAGACTTTTAATCATTTATATTTATGCTACTTAGGGAAAATATATGGGCAATGTACATATTAGAGGCACAAAGTTTCAGTACTTACCTAATGTATTTTGATATAATAAGTCTCTTTAAAACATACACACATATGTGGTTCTTCTATATGAAGACAATTATGTCGACCCATTACACATAGACTTAAGCTTCAAGCTATTTTCCAATAGAAAATACTAAATAAAAACATAGAGACTACATATCTCTAGCATAAGAATGGAAAATTGTGAAAATTCATTTCCATATATACTTAAAGAAGTTAAATATTACAGATACAATGCAGGTTCTCCTTGTCCTATGTCCTCTTTGTCCCCCATGCCAGTTCCCTTCTTTTTACGTCCTGTCCAGAAAGCTAAAGCTAATATGAATTTGGAATGTACTTTCCCCCTACAAATGAAAATGTCCTTCAATACTTGTAGATGTATCCATAAAAATATGTATAAATTGTGTTCCACTCCAAAACTGCTTTTTCCCCCATTCAACATACTTTTGCGAGCTTTCTATGTTGACATATCGATCTAGTCTGCCTCTCCTAACTTCTGTGTAAGATTCTGTCTTACTACAATGACAACACCACACTGAACACATCCATTTCCCATTTGATGGATATTTAGACTGCTTCTCTTTCTCTCTGCCAGAAAGCTGCAGTGTGCAAGTAAGCATCGTTGTACAGGTGTGTAAGTGTTTCCAGGTACATACCTTAACGTGCAATTTTCGGGCCACAGAAAATGTCCAACTTGAGCATTACAATGGATTGCTGAGTCAGGCTTCAGAGTGGCTATCTAGGGAATGAACCTGTGGGGGCCGTCCTTTGTCTGGTGCACACTTCAAAGACCACCACTGTGGCCCATGAGATGGTGAGAGGGGCTTTCACAACCACAGAAGCTACAGTACATTCAGAGCTAGTCCTGTTCTCTTTAACTCAGTGACTGCTTCAGTCAACCCAGCTACCAAAAGTGGAAGAGAAAACAAACCAAATACGACGCCAATAACTGAAATCCCTGGATTTACTTGTACTGTCTTGCAACAGTGGCCTTTTGTTCTGAACTAGGAATAGCTCAATGATCAGCAATGTTCCTATTAAAGAGTCAAGCTAACAGCTATGACATAATATATTTCTTTGCAAAGATGTTCTTTTCAAGGAACTGTATGCCAGCTATTTACAGAGATGGCAGCTCATTGTCACTAAGCCCTAAAAAATGGCACAAAGGAGAATATAAAAAATCTACAGTCATCATAAACTGGAGTGGGGGAATCTCAATTTGATCAAGATGTTTTTGAAGGGGAATGCCAGTTATTTTAGAAGCCACATGCATTTTAACTTTGCAGCTTTAATGGTTTGTACACTCTGACATTGTAGTAAGTCACTATATTTTTATCAAATTCAATGGGTCTTGTAGTTATGAACAACATAATATATCAGAAGACTAACAAAGTAACAGTAAAAAAAAAACCCGAACTCTTACTACATATCACTCACTGTTCCAAACAATTGCTTTATCTCAATCAGTCCTCATTAAAAAACAAACAAGCGACTCCTAAGAGGTAAGTACTAGTGCTGCCCCACTTCCAGATGACAAAACAGAGTTATGTAATGGTCCAAGGCCACATGGTTCCAAGCTGCAGGGCCAGGTTCCCAACCAGGCAGTCTGTCTCCAAGCCCAACTCATGCAACCACTGTGTACCACTGCCTTTCACAGATAAGGACAGAAAGAAGCCTCCTAGGACGCATATGTATTTCCTTTTTCTACTTTCCATCTCCTTTCCTTTTCTTTCTCTATCTCTTTCCCTTCTATTCCCATTCCCTTTAGTTTTTTCCCTCCCATGACATGTCTTTGGACTGCTTACAAACACTCAGAGAAGGTGCCTGGTGCAGGCGATAGTCCTGGAGGGGTGCCCAGAAAGTCATTTGCTATTGAAGCAAGATGTGGACATAGGTTACAGTAAATAATATACGACATAATCCTTCATAACCCCAAACATTCTTAAGTATGAGGATACTTACTTTAAGACATAAAGCACAGACCAGCATTTCAATAAGATCAGAAACTTGAAGTAAAATCTTGGAAACAACCATAACTAATCTTCTTTAGCCCATTTCTCTTCTTCCACAATATTTATTTGTTGATCTTATTCATGTTTCTGGTTTTATCTACCCCAGATCTGTATCCCCAATGCTAACCTCTCCCTGAAGCTTCAGGCTTCGAAGAGTCAACTGTGCCAGACATCCCACCTAGATGGTCCAACTTCAAACTAACCCAACCCAACTCTGAATGCAGATGGCTCCCCCAATTCTGCATCCCCTTCCTGAATTTTCTCTACGATATAGTGAAACCCAAGCTGCAAGCGTGGCGGTCTCTCCTCGTTTCCAACATCCAAACCGTTCTGCCAACTTTACCTTCCAAATCCCTCTTCCCTCAGTTTCTGTTGCAACTGCTGCAGTTCGGGCCTGTATCACCTCCCACTCAGACTATTTTAAGAAACTTCTCAGTAGGCTCCCTGCTTCAAAGTTACCCACTGCATTGCAAATAAGTGAAAATCTATGCCTTCCCACCCCCGCTGTAAACTTTGCTCTGGTTCCCTACTGCCCGCAGGATAAAGTACGGGTTCCTCTTCCTCAGACCAGCACCCATCCGGCCTTCAGTCTCCCCTGTTTTCTCCAAACCCCATCCTTTTAGTGCTCATATCTGCACCTTATTAATCTGGGATTCTCGAAGCCTAAACAACTGTTCCACTAAATTAAGCAAATATGTAGGGTTTTGATTTTCAAATAACAGATTAATAGTTGCTCCTTTAGAGCATCTACAACTTATAATTTCAAATGTACTATGAAAATTAAGCCTTTAAAAATTTTTATTGTAGACCAGTAAAAGTTGTTTTTAAGGACGAAATAATACTCCATTAAAAAATAAAAAGGAAAAAAAAGTTGGTTAAGGTCTACCATCTTTTTGTCTTTTAATCAAGAATTGAGTTACTCTATTTCCATTCTGTTCCTTCACTGCGATAAAGGACGTCACTGCCATCAGAAGTCTGCCTAAGCAGGTAGGGATTGGGTATGAGTTGGGATCTAATAAAAGAACCAGGCAGCAATCTGGCTTAATTCAAGGGCTTGGTTAGATAGGTGATAAAAAGAGCTGAGAAGCCTGTGTATGGTGAGAGAACCACAGCAGCCTCCGAAGTCTAGGTCGGAAGGATGAAGGGGCAAGGCCACCGGAGCTCAGGGTCACCCTCTGTGAGAGGAGCCATGTGAGATGCAGCAGCCGTCAGAGACATCGACTGACAGGGCACAGAGACTCCTGATTTGAGGAGACAGGGCTGAGAGTCTGGGGCGAAGGGCAGAGTTCCGGAGTGGAAAGAACTACAGAGAGAGCTGCGGAGGATTCCGCCGCCGGAGTCTTCAGCTGAGGAATGATCGACACGTGCATGTGTGGAAACTAGCAGAGGCCAGGGAAGGAACCACCTGAAAGGATCAGAGGGAACATTCTCCTAAACTCACAGAAGACACCGCATGAGCTAGAGTTTCCTTCCATCTGTATGAACCCCCAGCTCAGTAGTCGTCAACCTTGGCTGCACATTAGAATTAACTGAGGACCTATTAGAAGCATGAATGCCTGGCCATGCCATAGAGAGTCAGACGTAACTGGTCTGGGTTATTCGCAGTTTTTAAAGCTCTCCTGGTGAGTCCGTTGGTAGGGCAGCGCCGCACAGGCTGGACCCCGACAGAAGCCAAGGAGACCAGGTCCTGGGAGGGAGAAGTAGCTTTGGAAATCAGCACCCAGCCACGCAGGGTGAGGAAAGGATCTGAGACCTGAGGATCCAAGGTCAAAATGGCACAAAGAGGTGGACAGACAGACACTACAGAGGGAATGAGAAAATAAGAAAAAGAAATTATAAACAAGACCCTCTCTAGATCCTTCAGTGGCAGCTCAAATTCCGCTTTCTCCGTGCAGCCTTCCCTGATCACCCCGGTTGCAGTGTCCTTGTTTTTATAATGCTGACTGCTGTTCCTCCAGTGGAGAACCCTGCATCCCTCCTCAGCGGGCAGCCCTGCATCTTGCTATCTGTCCTGGGCCTTCCTGCAGGGCCCCACCAGGAAGGCCTGTCTGTTCCTCCTCTGGCTCTCTGTCTGCATCAAGTGCTTCCTCCCTTCCCAGTGGACTGGCTGGCTCATTTGAATACTTAGCTACTATTATGTAGTAATTAATGGCTAATAATGGTTACTGAGATTTTCCTGTGTCCCTTAAAATGGAAATAAATTTAAAATAAAATAACATAGGTGGTGGCCTAATATTGGATAGTAATGGTTTACAAATTTACAGATGATTAATAGCAATGTATTTTTATCACAACCGTATTCATGGCTGTTGGAAACATTCAACAAGATATTGAATACACCCTTAAGATACATTTATAATTCTAGTTAAATTAACCTAGTTATCATCTTTACAAAAATTAGCTTAGGAAAATACTTGCTATAAATTCCAAAGTCTTGTATCTTCAGATCAAAAGAAATTTACCTTTTTTTAGTGGAGATACTAAGCATTTTCCTATTTGCCTGAGAAAGCTGCTTCCCAGAGGACAAAAATCCAAGGTCAAATTCAGAAATAATTTACTGTGTGTGTGTGTGTGTGTGTGAATGTAGACTTACAGACAGTTTATTCCCTGAAAACCTGGGCCTAAACTGTAAGAGGTTAAAATACAAAATGGATCAAAATGGTGATGCTATTTTTAAAAATTTATTTTCTGGTATGAACTTTTCTTTATTATGGATCTTTATAAAGAATTTGTGGAAAATCCACTTCTGACTACATTAGGATATTAATAATTTTTATGGTAGTGCTGACTACCACGCCCAAGCAAACTCCCAATGACACAGGCAACCCTGGAAAAGCATATATGCACATGTAAGGGCCACAGAGAGATCTCAACTTACGATCCAAAAAGGAAAACATAAAGACTGAATTTATAGAAAGATAATTTCCCTTCACCTATTATTGAGGTATGATATTACCACCACATTTTCAAACCCCCAAATCTCAGCCACCACCATCTGTCTGACTGGGTTCCCAAAATTTTCACCCCCAAAACAAACCCATATTCATTCTATCTGAATATGTGGGCATAGTCTCACTACAGCTCTCAGAATCTTTTAGAAGAGTTAAGATAATGTGCTTTACTGGACAGAATTAAAATCCAAAAGAGGTAATAATCACAGACTAATGGAAACCCAGTAGGCTCTTGGGAGCAACAATGTGACCACAAGAGCCTTCTTCCATCACATAATTAAGAAAAGGAAGATGCTTATTGGACATAAAACCAAAAAAATTAAGGTCAAGTGAGCCATAGGTTTTTAAATGATGAGTAAGAACTAATAATGCTTAGGAAAGAAAACCCTACATGTAAGCTCATGTAGTTACGAAAATAGGTAGTAAACCTTCTAGATTTCATCCTGTATATACACATCTCAGACAAAAGGCAAAGACAGAAAAGACATTTCTTTTACTGTCACTAAAGTGAGAAGAACCTAACAATGTCTTTGAAAACAGAACCTATACCCCAGGGGTGTCAAACTCATTTTCACTGGGGGCCACAACAGCTTTGCAGTTACCTTCAAAGGGCCCAAATAATTTTAGGACTGTATAAATATAACTACTCCTTAACTGTTAAGGAGCTGAAATTACATTCGGCCCTTTGAAGGCAACCGCAAAGCTGATGCAGGCCCCAGTGAAAATGAGTTTGGCACCCCTGCTATACACATATTCTGTCCTCAGTCAATATTCAATTCATTCTGTTAACTGATTAAATAATGACATCTGGGAACTCCTCTCACTGGGAAGACCTAAGTGGGTACCTTTCTGGAAATAAATGACTGATTTCAGTAGCTGAACTGAGATTACACCCGTACACCCAATCCGAAGAGAAGTGTCCGGGGCACCCTGGTCAATCCACATGGCTCAGAGAATGTAAACATGCCCTGGACAAGGTTAAAGCACATTCCAAGTCCTTGATGTAATTAAACTCTTTTCAGATCGTTCCCACTGAATGTGACTTGGGGACTCTGTGGATCTGGGAACCATCCACAGTGCCTGACTTTGTTTAGTGACAACAAAGGGGTCGGAGATTTGAGAAAGGGAAAAGAACAGGGCACGGCCTCCAAAAGCAAAACCAAACCAAACAAGAAAAAACATTTACAGTTGTTTGTGGGGAAAAGATGATTCTATGTTGAACCTTTACATTAGAAAACATTTTCTTCAGTGAGTTAAAGGGAAACTAGAAGAAAAAAGGTACATGTTTCTCGGATCTTGTCAGTGCCTATTTCTCCTTTCCAGTCCGTCACAGAAACAGCAGGCAGAGAGGCTACCACACAGACACAGGCACACCGAGCTGCTGTTTTCGTTACGGCAAACTTCCAGTTTGAGGGACAGACATGCCACGCTTTTCTGTGACGCACAAATGCTTTAAGTGTAGCAGCTCCTCATTGTAGAGCCAAAGACAAAGTAAAAGACATAAAGTGCAAGGCACTCCATCAACCTCATTAATGGTGAGAAACATTATACAGAAGAAACACTAGGCATTTCCATTTTTTGACTAAAAAGATTCCATGGAAAATTTGAGATCCAAGGAAGATTTTTAAATGCCCCATACCTTCAGGGGAGATAAAATACAGAAACTAATGTCATAATCAGGAAAAAAGGATATAAGAATTCTCATCCATGTAATACCATGAATTAGAGATTATGGTGGGTCTCATCATAGCCTTATTTCATATAATAGGCATCTTTGTACACAATACTTTCAGGGTCCATCAGTGTCATTAAGTGGCTGAGAATAACTGAAGGCTAAGAAAACATAATCCTCTCTATCCTCTTACACCTCCTTCACAGGTGCCAGAGATGGGCAGACCCTTCCCTCCAGGTCTGAGGATAACACAGCTCACTGAACTGGTGCTCCTGGGCCTCCACACATTTATTGAGTCTCTTAGCATACTGCCAGGAAGCAGCCTGTTTGTTTTAGATAATCCAATCAGGTTCATTACTTTCTCCCTTTTTTTTTTAAAAGGGAAAGCAACAGAAAGCCCCATTCACACCCCAATTATAAACTATAACCCCCAAATTATAAAATCCGTAAGTGGGATCAAAGGAACTGTAAAACTATGAAAAGACAAGGTCCAATTTCTATGGGGCAGATACAGTAAGGGTCTTACCTGATGTGGCCAATCAATTCAATAAGCTTGTGACTGAAAAAGTACGCCGTCAGCT
Organism: Sturnira hondurensis; assembly: GCF_014824575.4. Taxonomy (NCBI): domain Eukaryota; kingdom Metazoa; phylum Chordata; class Mammalia; order Chiroptera; family Phyllostomidae; genus Sturnira; species Sturnira hondurensis. Next base: position 14,219,107 of record NW_028076767.1, read on the forward strand.
CAGACACGTGACTCAGGACTGAACACACTCCAAAAAGGGTTGTGGTCCCATTCAGATCCTCCAAATGCCAGTAGAGGAAAGTGAACACAAAGCCGTATCCAAATCCCATAAACCATGCCACGAACAAGACCGAGCCATACTGCACACTGCAGAGCAGTCTGATTAAGTCCCAAAAGCTGAAGGTCTGTGAGTGGCCTGTCGTGGTTGGTGTCTCCTCAGAGGATTCTGTGGGGCTGTTCCTCTCCACATGAGGGATTTCCACCTCTTTTCCTTTGTTTTCATTATTTTTGAAGTGGTTGTAGCGAAAGCGGAACTGAGTAGCAACAATCAAGGCCATGGTCATGAGAACTCCGAAGACAATGAAGACAATCTGGTAGTTCCGGTACTCAGGGGGCTTACACCCCTTTCCATCAACGAGCACTTCTATGTGGGTGTAGTCAATCCCGATGCCCACGGACAGCATCGCCAGGCCCCAGCCCAGGGAGCCCCACATGCGCTGCAGTCCATAGCGGTCTCTGTGCTTCCCCAGGTACTGGAGTGTCACTGTGTCCACGATGGTAACAGAAGAGGCACTGAAAAATTCTCCTATTATGACAACTACCAAGATCACCAAGAATATAGCTTCTACTTCTTGTTGATCATAAACAAGTGTGACTTGGTCAGAAGGTAAAGATTTGGTGGTAGCAACAATAGTAGTGGTTGTCCCCCTGGTTACATTTCCTGGGGGGGCAGGGGTTCCAGTGCTTGGGTTCAAGGTCAGATCCGTAGTATGGTCTGTAATTTCATCTGTCTGAGGCTCCACAGTGGGTGCACTTGTCTTGTCTGGAGCTGTTTCGGTGATATTGAGCTCTGCTCCCAACATCACTGGCCCGGTGGGAAGAAGCAGGTTTCTTTTCTCACGCGTTCTTGGTGATGTGATAAGGGAAGAATTCGTTGGCAGAATGGTTAGCAGGTGACTTGAATTGGTGGGGTGAGCTGTTGGGGGAATCTTTGGTACGCATCTCAAGGTGGCAGGTTTGACAAATCCAATGCCAAGGTTGAATAAAACCCAACACAAAAGAGAAAAGAGGAGAACAATTTTGCCTTTTTTAAAGCGATCAGCAACTACACCCCAAAAGGGGGCACTGCAGAATTCAATGAAGTATCGAATACCTACTAGCAATCCACTCTGGCTTGGTGACATTCCCAGCTGTTTATAATATACAGGCAAAAGTGGGTAAAGAGAACCATATGCAGAATAAAAGAAAAAGTAAAAGACCTTGGAAATTAGAAGATCATTGTTTATCTTAACACAATGTTTCTCTATCCAGTCTATTTCCTCATCAGGAATAGCAGCTGTTTCTGTGGAGGAGGGTGTTTCATTGGAAGGTGGTTCTGGTTCCCTGGAAATCCCATTAAAAGGATCAGCAAGCACATATTTTCTCTTCTGTTCCTCCTCATCATCAGTTAAGATGGCAACTTTATCATCTGTCGCCATGGCTTGTCTCCACCATCAGAAAGTGTGACCTTCAAAATTTTGATTATTGATCTGTGAAGTAAAATTTAAAAGATGGCTTAGTAATGAAATTGGTAACATTCAAACATAAAGCTTCACCTTGCAGGAAACAAAGGAGTTTGAAACTACAGCTAAACAATGATAATTGTGAGAGTGAATTCTCATCATTTATCACTTACAGCCATATAATACTGATTTTTTTAAGAAAGCTTTCAAAATAGCAAATATTCTTTGTGGCCATTGCCTGAGTATATCATCCAATGGCAGGTTTATAGCGCAGGTTCATTCTCAGTCTTTTCACTGATTCCTACAGAAAATGTCCAAATGATAGTGATTATGTCTAAACCCAATGTAGAAACCTGAAAATAAATAGTATTTATAGTTTCTTGGTTTTACTCTTTAAACATATCCACTGAACTATGAAGTCTAGAATTTTTAGGAAATAAAGGCAGCTAAAACCATTCCATTTCTACAAAAATACAGAAAGCTCGTAACTACAACCACAATGCAATGAGAAACAGGGAGCCAATTTCACGTCTGCAGCAGGACCTGGTCGCTACAGCCACGACAAGGACATCCTGGTAAGGAAGTAGTCTACAGGCACTCATGTTATACACATTTCTCCAGATGCGTTTTTATGGATGGAGGTTTAAAAAAATGAAAATCAAAGACCATGAAGAAATCCTGAAAGCACTGAAACAGGAATTTCAAACTCACCATACCAATAGGGGTAAAACAATTCCAGTAATCACAACTGCTTATCAGAAACCATGGACGCCATGGACTTCAGTCAACATGGAGACGTAGGTAAACACGGCTTGCTTCCTCACACAACCACACCAAAAATTACAACCAAACTACAAAACAAATATCACTCACAACAGTCAGATAACTGAGCTGCATGGAAGTCCAACAACCAAGGAATTAGAGAAGTTACATTCATTCAGACTGGTAGGAGGGGCAGAGACACAGAACGAGCTGGCCCCACACCCATGTGTGGTGGATAAAAGTTGGGAGGGGTATCTCAGAAGCAAGGGATCCCAGCCCGACACAAGATCAACCAACCCAGGATTCCAGTGCCAGGAAGATAAATCCTCACAATTTCTGGACGTAAAAACTACTAGGATTTGGGTGGTGGAAAAAACTGCAGGCTTCTCAAGCATCTCCTCTTAAAGGGCCTGCAATGGGTTTAGGATTTACTCAGACTCACTCCCTTGGGGGTCTAGCACCAGGGCAGGAGCTTGAAGGGCTCCAGTGGCATAAGGGGAGGAACTGAAGTATCTGGCATCAGGGCAAGTGCTGAAGACAGCTTCCTCCGGGATAAGACTCTAGAGGCCAGGCAGCAGCCACTGTTCTTCTGAGCCCTCCCAGGCACAGTGCCCCAGAGCAGTGGCACCATATCTGAGATTCCATCAACCTGGTTTACACAGTTGCCCTGCCCTGGCAATTACTTAAGCTTCTGCCCCAACCAACTTACAGGCCCACCCTGTAAGCAATTAATAGTGGCTTTTCTACATTACGCCACACGACTAAGACAGGGCATCAAAGCAGCAGCTCTACCTAATACATAGAAACAAACACAGGGAGGCTGCCAAAATAAGGAGACAAAGAAATATGGCCCAAATGAAAGAACAGAACAAAACCCCAGAAAAAGGACTAAATGAAATGGGGATAAGTAATCTATCAGATGCAGAGTTCAAAACACTGGTTATTAGGATGCTCAAGGAACTCAGTGGGTACTTTAACAGCATAAAAATGAACCTATTAGAAATGAAGTTTACACTAAGTGAAATAAGGAAAAATGCACAGAGAATCAACAGTGAAGTGGATGAAGCTGAGAATTAAATCAATGATTTGGAACATAACGAAGAAAAAACTTTCAATCAGAATAACAAAAAGAAAAAAGAATCCAAAAAACTGAGAATAGGGTAAGGAGCCTCTGGGACAACTTCAAACACACCAAGATTCAGATCAAAGATTTGCCATACAGAGAAGAAAAAGAGCAAGAAATTGAAAATATATTTGAAAAAATAATGAAAGGAAACTTCCCTAATTTGGTGAAGGAAATAGACATACGACTTCAGGAAGCACAGATAATCCCAACAAGCTGGATGCAAAGAGGCCCACACCAAGACACATAATTAAAATGACAAAGGTTAAAGATAAGGAGAGAATCTTAAAAGCAGCAAGAGAAAAGCAGAAAGTTACCTACAAAGGAGCTCCCATAAGATCATCAGCTGATTTCTCAAAAGAAACTTTGCAGGCTAGAAGGGACTGGCAAGAAGTATTCAAAGTGATGAAAAGCAAAGACCTACAACCTAGATTACTTTATCCAGCAAACCTATCATTTAGAATCAAAGGGCAGATAAAGTGCTTCCCAGACAATGTAAAGCTAAGGGAGTTCATCACCATCAAGCCATTATTATATGAAATGTCAAAAGCACTTATTTAAGAAAAAAAGATCAAAAGTATGAACACTAAAAAGTAATAATTTCACAATTATCAATGATAGAATATAAACAACACACTAAGCAAACCAGCAGAAAAGAAACAGAATCATAGATATGAAGATCATTCAGATGGTTACCAGTTGGGAGGGAGAAAGGGGAGAATGAAGGAAAAGGTGTAGGGATTAAGAAGTACAAACTAGTTACAGAATATCGAGGGGGATGTTAAAAACAGCACAGGAAATGGAGAAGGCAAAGAACTTACATGCATGGCCCACGGACATGAACTAAGCAGAGGGGAGGGGGGATTGCCGGAGGGAATGAGAAGTGCTGGGTGGAGGGAGACGAAGGGGAAAAAATTGGGACAATTCTAATAGCATAATCAATAAAATACATTTTTTAAAAATGAAACCATGGACACCAGAAGGAAGGGGCAAAACTGGTCAACCCTCAGAATCCTATATTCAGAAAAAGAGACAGCCCAGAAACCAGAAAACTACAGAACAATACCCCTTATAAATGTAGATTCAAAAATCCCTAGCAAAATATTAGAAAGAATATTTAGTAAAATGTAAAAAGAATTGTACACTATGACCAAGTTGGATGTATTCCAATTTGCAATATTTGAAAGTGAATGTAATCCACCATATTAAAATGCTGAAGAGAAAAAAAATAAGGTCAACCGATGGCTAAACAGAATTTGACAAAATTAAACACTCATTCATCAAAAGTATCAGACAAACAGGAGGAGAGGGGAACATCACCTTGATGAAAATCACCTACAAAAATCTGCAAATAACTTTACACTTAATAGTAAAAGACTATGCACTGAATGCTCTTTCTCTGTATGAGGAAGAAGGCAAGACTACCTGTTCTCAACACTTTTCTGCAATGTAGAACTGGAGGTTCTAGTCAGTGCTATGAGGAAAGAAAAAGAAACAAAAGTCATGCAGATCCAAAAGAAGATATGAACCATCCTTATTGGAAATGACTGTCTACGTAGGAAATCCCAAGAAATCTCCAAAATCTAGAGTCAGTAAGTGAGTTCAACAAGTTCACAGGATACAAGATAAACATACAAAAGAATCAACTGTGTTTCTATATGACCATGTGGACACAAAAATTTAAAATGTAATACCACTTACAACTGCTAAAAGAATTTGTTATAAATTAACAAAATGTACAGGACTGCACGCTGAAAACTGCAACACACTGACAAAAGAAATCAAAGGTCCAAACAAGTGGAGAGACATATGTTCATTAATTGGAACAATCAACACAGTAAAGAGTTTTATTATACGATGTGTTTACTTTGTAAAAAGTCACTGAACTATATTATTCTTCAACAAAAAATGGTATTAAGAACTTTGAATATGAAGAAGAAAAAAGAACAGATGAACGTATGAGAGAAAAGATAAAACAACTATAAGATCACCCAGAAAGTTAATTATCTAAAATACAGGAACTCTAAGAAGAGAAAATTAAAAGAAAGAAATTTTTTTTTAATTCAAGAAAATTTTGCAGAACTGAAAGAGATGAACTATCAGCCTGAAATGATCCACCAAGTCCCCAACACAATGGACAAAAATGACCCAAACTTCAGAACACTGAGACAAACAGATGACCTCACACATTAAGGATCAGGAACCAGAATGGCTTCAGATTTCTCAGCAATAACACTGCAAGCTATACCCAACTAAATAATCATTCAAGTTTATGGTGGAATAAAGCCATTTTACATACGCAATTTCTCAGAAAAATTTACCTTTCCTATTGCCTTTCTCAGGTTGTGCTCCACCAAATACAAGAATAAACTGAAAGAGTAAGACATGGGATATAGGAAATAAAAGATCTAACGTGGGAGCAAGGCCAAGGGAATACAGGCACAGTGGTGGCTGGGGGTCCCAGGATGCCGGCTGCTCAGCAGACACAAGGCGCAACTAGCCTGGCTGGGGCAGGTCTGAAGGCTCCCCGAGACTGTCAGCAAAATGACGCTGGCAGAACACCCACCGATCTGAACGTCCGAAGAAGAAATTTAGACAATTGGTGAAGAGTTTAGAGATGAATTAGTGATAAATACTGAGAAAGTTAACTAAACAAAGCACTACAAGAAAACAAAAAGTTGCACAGGAAAAGAAAAATAATCACAGTCTACTACATGTCTCAACTATGATTACATAGTCACTGATGTAAATAATGAGTACCGAACTAACCAAAATTATCATACAATCACATTGGAAAGAAAGAGAAATGAGATGGTTGAATGGGCATAGAGTTGGGGCAGGAAAAAGAGTTAATTTCATGCCTTTCATAATGGGAAGGCAACAGATAATGTCTACATTTAAAAATCAAGACTTAAGAATACAAGCATCTTACTTAAAAACACACAGGTGAATATTAAAATAATTACCTACATGGCAGAGAAAGCAGTTGCCTCCAGGAGGGGAAAGGAGGAGGAAAGGCACAGAGTGGGTTTTTTTTTTCATTTTAAAATATCTTTTTACACGCATGCTGATATTTTAAAAAATCCAAACTAAAAAAGAAATATGCAATTATTTAAGCTTTGTCTTTGTAAAAGATAACAATTAAAAGGCACTAGTAGGACCCTTCTTCTTTCACAGACTAAAAATGGCTTCCAGAATTGTACAGAATGAATTCTGACTGCATGAATTCTAATCAGGTGGCCTGTGATTAATTATCCTCCATAAATCAACAGAGACTTTATCAAGTAGGTCAGAGAAGGCAATAAAGTCTTCTTAAAAGGGCATAGGTCCCTGAATTGTCTAGTGATGATGAAGAATCCATGTCCAAATGCTAATTCAAAGCTACAAAAATATATTATTAATGTTGATTTGAACCCTGATGGGTAACTTTCCTCCAAACCATTATTTCCTCTCTGTCTCATTGAAATTATTTATTTATGTATTTACTTACTTACTTATTTATTATATTTTATCCTCACCCAAGGACATTGTTCCTTTGCTTTTAGAGAAAGAGGAAGAGGCAGACAGTGGAGAGAGGAGCATTGATTGGTTGCCTCCCACACGCACCAGACTGGGCATTGCAGCCACATGGACTGGATCGTACGTACCTGGACTAAGGATTGAACCCACAACCCGGGTATTTGCCCTGACCAGGAATCAAACTGGCAACCCTTCTGTTCCCGGATGACACTCCAGTCAACTGAGCCACACCAGCCACGGCTAAAATGATTTTTGATTACCATAAGGTTATGCAGGGTTTCTCTTGTTATGTGAGTCCAGATGTTAAGTAGTTCTTGAAGTATCAACAAATACAAAATAGTTAAAGAAAATTTCCTGTAATATGACATTCAGTACTTGTTATATGAATGTCGTTCAGTTACTTTAATATGAATTCCAAATCTAAAAATACGAACAAATCTTTCAGTTTCAATTCAGGACATTAATGTTTAGACTTAATATTTTCAGGGCATATTTAGATTTTCATGAAAAGGAACCAAAAATAATCATATTATAAACACAGAAACAAAATGAAAGGTGATTCTAGGCATCTGTGTAATCATAGGATCAGGGCAAAAAGAACCCCCCAAAAACCTTTGTATTTTAATAAAATGAAAATATGTACTAAAGTAGGACATGCAATGGCTGACTTAGATTACATTTAATTTTCTACAAGCATTGACAGAACAAATATAAAAAGCAGTAAAATATTTATATGCTGGATGAAGTATTTAATCTGTTTACAAATCAAAGGGAAGTTCTGTTTATTAAGTACTCCACCAACATGAACCCAAAAGCTAATACTTTGTTTTACACTTGAGTTTTAAAGATTTTTTAAAAGAAATTTTTAAGGAAGAGAAATTATATTTCAAATTATACACAGAATTACACTTATGAAGTTCTCTGGGAAATCTCTATTGTAGGTTTGCAGTTAATCCTAATTGGATAGGGAGGACTTTTGTTTTTTAGAAAAGCTGAAAGGTTTTCTCACCTAGTACTCTCTAATGGTAGTAATCAACACCATTACTATAAAACTGTAACACAGACTTCCACAACCCGGATAAACGTTTTACCAGTACCTACACTTCCTCATTCAAATAGCAGGTATTTCTGAGTTAGCAACGAGAGGTGTCACTCTTGTTAAAATTGATAGCTTTATTAAGTATAAATTAAAACTGTTCAAATATGTATGGAGTTCAGACAAGTACATGAGTATGGAAAGGGAGACATCTTTCGAAGAAAAAAGACCCTGAAACCTGACTATATTATGCTCCTGGCAGATACTGCCTCTCCATGCACTTGAGCAGCGACTGAACAGGGAGGCCAGAAACTCAGTCTTGGTCCTGAGCCCCAGGGACTTGCTCTCTAGTCACAAGATGAGTCCAAAACACAAGCTTGAAATGACAGGTCAGAAGAGTAACGGAAGAGAAGCCACGGAGCACTGCATAATTAATAAAAAAAAACATTACTGAAGCACAGTAATGGGGTGCTTCTGGAGTTCAGAGTGGAAAACCTAAACTTCAGAGAAGAGTTATCAAAAGTATGAGGGACTTAACTTGAACTTTGAAAGATGTGTAAGATTTGTCTCAAAGATGATGGGAAACGTATTCCCAGATAGGGGAAAGAACAGACAGGAAGAGATCCTTCAAAGGTTAATAGTGGGGCCAAAGGGCATTTGAGGTTAGCAGACAGCAACATATTACAGCAAGCCCCATATATCAAGCTGAGGGATGATAGAAGGGAAGATAAAATACTATGTTAGAGAGTTATATTGAAGATAAAGACATTCATTGCTTTTTACTCCAACAAATATAAATTTAGCATCAACCATTGGGTGGGATGCATCCTTGGTGATCAATAATTCCAATGGTGAAGATGCAGTCCCTGCTATCAAGTCTAGTGGCTGGGGAGAGAGAGACAGAGGTCAACACAACCACAACATACATACTATGCTAAGTGTTAAAATGGAGCCGCTCAGGCGACACAGGAGTCTCTGGGATGGGGCCTTAAAGGAGTCTTAACGGGTGAGTAAGAGTCAGCCCCAGGAGGAGGAACAGGGGAGGGCCTGACCGAGAAGGGCCTTCTACACATCACTGGGGGTTACTGATAGGGGAGGAGAGGCTGGCAGAGACTGGGATCCTAGGTCCTTCACTGACCAGCTCTGTGACCAGGCCTCGGAAAAACTATTCGCTCCTCCAAGTCTTCACCTACAAAATGAGGACCGTGATACTTTCCCAGTAGGGTAGCTGTGAGGATGAAAAAGCATAACGCCTGTTGACCTCTTACTTAGTGCAGTGCCTGACAGATATAAGAACTCACAGGTATTATTTATTTTGAGCCTAATGGGGAGCCACTGAAGAGAATTAAACAGGAAAGTAAAATGATCACGTTTGTATTTTACAAAGATCATTGTAACATCAGTGTGGAAAATAGATTGGCAGGGTTTTGCTACTACTGCATCCCCTACCAAGGATTTCCTAGTATTTGACCTCTTATTTTAACACCAGCTGTAAATACTAATATCCTGCAATAAAACTTTACACAGTAATTTACTGATTATCTCTAAGCAATCTTTATAACACCTAGTAATAGAATAAACTTGCAGTATTTTCCTCACCCTGCCCTCTACTTCTGGAGAGTACTGTTACAGGATTTACGGGTGATTTTACTGCTCTTTGTATACATATTTCCTTTCTGCTCAAGTGGATTATAAACTCCTTCAGGGAGGAACCTAGTACTTAAGATGCTGCTCTGTACTCTTGTAAGCTCTCAATAAATATTTGTTATTTCTGGCAAGCACTTGATGACAATATACATATAAGGTTTAACTGAAGTTTAATGTGGCCAGAGATTAACTTTAAGAAGTATAAAGAGAAGGTGCACTTGCTCTCTTGGCTTTGACAAGTCAGTGCCTCTTTTAGCCTCTTTTTTTGTAAAATGGGGATAAAAACACAAACCCGAGTCACCTAACTCACAGAGGGGTTCCATGAGCTAAAAAGAAATAATGTATAGAAGCATTTTTCTAAGAAATTTGCTAACATATGAACATGTTATTGGTTGTGGTTGTGGTTTTGACTATTTCATTAAAATCCTGGGCCTTATTTTGTAAGTATTCTAAAGCATTCTTCCCAATTAGTGTTCTAGAATTCTCTGGCACCACCGTGAACTAGGCTAGAATTTTGCCCATCAGTGGTCGTGAATTTATATCCATGCCCGTTTCCATGCCCACAGCCTCATAAGGGGCGGGGCACACCGGCTCCCTAGAATCACACTGATGGGTTATGGGCTGCGCGATAGTAATCTCCAGACAAGAAATAACTATTCGCTTGAAATACAATCCCCTTTAGGAACATTTTATTTGGAATACAATAAAAGTGAATAAAAGGAGCTGAAATCCTCTCTAACATATTTCCATTTAACCTGCTACGAGGGTAAAAGGTACAAATTATTTAATCTCTTAAAGGGAAGAAGAACCTTTAACCCTAAACATGGCTTCAGTAATAAAAGCCAAGAGATTTTTGCTTTCACTTTGTGAAATTAGGTATCAATAAAAAATGTTGCAATTTAGGTCCTTAGACCTTATCAACCATGATGGACGTAGATTCCTATTTATTAGTTTTGTGCTTCTGATTAAATATTGTGCCAGTAGCATATGATATAAACCTGAAGCAGGCCCCAGAACCTCATTTCCTTCTCCCTCTCAAATCAATTTCCTGTCTTAAAACAAGCTCAGTGTGAGGAACAACAGTTCCTATTACAGCATGAAAAAATGTTTTTTATAGCTCAGTGGATTGAGCGTGGGCCTGCGAACCACACGATCGTGGTTCGATTCCCAGTCAGGGCACATGCCTGGGTTGCAGGCTAGTCCCCAGCAGGGGACTCACGAGAGGCAACCATACATTGACATTTCCCTCCTTCCCTTCCCCTCTAAAGATAAATAAATAAAATATTTTAAAAAAAAAGAAGTAGTCCCCCATTTAAAAAAATGTTTTTTAAATAATTATATCTTGTTTCTCCAACAAAAATATCCACTAGATGTTCTAAATATGAAGAGAAATTAATATAATATGCTACTAGTGATACTCTACATTTATTTGTCAAGAAGGGAAACAATGTAGGCATTTAAAGAGGTTAGAAGCTTTGAAAACACAGAACCAATCTGTAGTCATCTCTCTCTACACAATGAGCAATAATAGCCAGACAGGGCAAAGAAATTGTTCAGGATAACGAAACTGATAAAACAGGCTGAGTTTTCAGTATTGACTGTACTTCAGTTGCTGAAGCTTAGAAACCATATCCTCATTGAGAGAACATTTTTTTAATAAATAGTGGTAGTACCTAGATTACTGAACCAAGAGTACTAAGAGAACCTAAAGGTTCATTTCCTTTTAAAAGGACATCCTTTCTACTTTTCAATCTGGGGTGCCAGTAACACATCTCCCAAGACAGGCCTACCCAGAGCTTCCCCACTCACTTCCCTCCAGCCAAGGGCCAGGGCAGTGGGCGTGGCATCGCCAGCCACCTGCTTCCTCCCAGGCAATGGTTGCAACCTGCACAAGTATTTGAAAACTATATACATAACACATATGTATTCTACTCACTTTCATATACTGATGCTACCACCATACATTTACTTCTCTAATAAATGTTAATGCAGTTCTTACCCGCTTTCCATCTTTATGCATTTTCTCTGATGGGGGACCCTACAAGTGCAGCTATTTTCCTGAGGGAGCCTGGGACATGGATCAACATTGAAATTGTGTTTTCAGAACAGAAGAGGTACAGGGTGAGAAGAGAAGAGAAAGAGGGACGGATGAAACCTGGTCAGCCCCAGCAAGGGCCAAAGGTTTTACAGAAAGATTTTCCTTAAGAAATTATTGCTTCTTATGTTTTGGAAGCAATTTATATAGAATGTATTTCAGTAAAAAAAAAAAAAAAGAAAGACATTCCAGTTCTACTCAGCTGTTTTGGGGGCCCTGACCCATGTAGCCCAGTAGGCTGGGCATCATCCCGCAAAGAGAAAGATGGCCAGGTGGATTCCTGGTCCGGGCACATGCCTGGGTTGCCAGCCCAGTCCCCAGTTGGGATGTATAGGAGAGGCAACTGATTGATGTTTCTCTCCCTCTCTCTCTCTCCTGTTCTTCCCCATCTCTAAAAATAACTAAATAAAGTCTTTGAAATGTTTTTTGGTTTATTTTTAACCCTAGATATGGAATCTCTGTTTCATACCCATAGACACATGTAAAGCCATTTAAAACAAAAATTTAAAGATGCTTCTTTCTCAGACACATCTTTTAAGAGTTTAGTTTACAACAAAATATAGACCTCAAGGTTTAAGATATGTTTTTCTATAGATCTGTAGTTACCATCAATTATTTTTACTTATATCCCCTAAATACACTGTAGTTTAAAACAATAATTTATATTCTAAGCACATTCCAGTATACATAATCTAAAATAGTTTTATTTCACATGCTGTTAGAACTCTAAGAAGTTGAGAGTTACCAAGTGCTATCAATTTCTTTAAGAAAAAATATCCATTACATAGCTCATGAAAGACAAAAGATTTAATATAGCCCTGGCTGGTGTAGTTTAGTGGATTGAGCACTGGCCTGTGAAGCAAGGGGTCGCTGGTTCGATTCCCAGCCAGGGCACATGCCTGGGTTGTAGGCCGGGTCCCCAGTGGGGGACGAGGCATAAGAGGCAACCACACATTGATGTTTTTCTCCCACTCTTTCTCCTTATCCTCTCTAAAAATAAATAAATAAAATATAAAAAATACTTAATATAAATGCCATACCAATACTTTTGAAAATGAAAATATTCAATGCTGTTAGGATGAAGATTGACAGGCACTTTGATTAACTGAGAAGTATAAACTTTTCAGAAGACAAAGATTTAAGTGTAACAATGTTTATTTCAGTAGTTTTAAATGAAACAAAGTAAGCAGTGAGTAATAGGAACAGTTAAATTATGTTATATCCATATGAGAGAAAAACAGAACCTTATATCCATGGTGTAGAAGAACAGGACTTAATTAATAGAACTTAAAAGAACTTAATTTAAAAGAATTAACAATATGGGGGGGGGATTTTCATGCTCTTTGCATCACATTAAGTGAAAGGAAAGCAGGACACAAACTCCTATGTATTACAAGAGTTTACATTTGTAAGTCTATATACTTCATACTAAATACATTTTAGAAAAAGACTTGGAGAAAATAATACCAAAATGTTACTAGGGGTTATCTCTGAGAAGTAAAATTAGAGGAGTTACTTTAATTTTTTCTTATACTTCACTGGATTTTTTTTCAATGAACATTTTATCACTTTGAAAATACATACAGCGGGCATCCCTCTGTTTTTGTTTTTTTCTTCGTCTGTTTGCTTTATAAATTGAAGGCAAGACCCTCCACCAGCAAAAAAACAAAGAGAGACTTGCTTTATTGTGATACTCACTTCACTGCAGTGGTCTAGAACTGAACCAGTAATATCCCTGAGGTGTGCCTGTATTTTAAAAAGCATTGCTTTCATCTTTTTTATCCTCATCGGAGGATCTTTTTTCACTGCTTTTAGAGAGAGAGGAATGGGAAGGGGGAGGGAAGCAGAGAGATAGATAGACAGACATCAATGTAACAGAGAAACATCAATTTGCTGCAAAGCACTGTTGTGAATACAAGGCATTTTAGTGACAATGGGGACACCCTTGATCCCCAAGTTCCTGAAAGGTCTGGAGGAGTTGCTTAATTGAAGTCTGCTTATCCTGCAACTGAAGGAACCTGTTACGAGGGCTTTGAGGCATTCTTTAACAAGATTATACCTTCAAAATACAGGGAATCTCGTCATATAGGAAAGAAAATTAAAATGTGTGTCATCTTTGCCATTTTGAAAGTTTAACAATAGAGTCTTTTATTCAAACTCCCCCATAAAGGTGAGTTTGGGTTCCATTTGTACACAGGAGACCAGCTCCACAGGTATTATTCTGAAACAGAATTAAGAAGGCACTCCGTGATAGCTGCCAAGCTTGCCTATGCTGGATAAGAACAGTGCACGTCTCAAAAAGTCAGAGACAGTGTGCATGCCCCTTTGTGTGGTCGTGCTTTATATGTTTAATATGTGGGCTTCTGCCTTTGCTCTGTTGAGAGAGGCCTTGCTTATTTGGGGCCCAAGGGTATTTCACTTTAACGTAGTCCCGAAAAGTTCCCAGAGCAGCTATGAGCAGTGGCTTCATTCACAAAGCTCCAAAGGACCTACTCCTCCTCTGTCCGGGGCTCAGAGTTCCTCCGGGAGTCCTGGGCTCTCCTGGCTGCGTCTGTGCTCTACGTCGCACCTGGCTGTGCAATGGAGGTCTCTCCAGATAACCAAATGGGGAGTTAACCACCAACCCAGCCTCCTCACTCACTTTCCCTTGGCACAGTTAACCCACAAATCAGGCTTGTTGAGACAACATCAGTTCCTCTTCCTAGTTCTCCTTTTATGCTCTGTAAAGCCACACCAAAGCTCCCACTGGCCACTGCTGACTCAGGATGTCTGTCTCCCTCTCACCTCTTAGTCCCACTCTTGTTCTCAGATCAAACCGTTTCCGCAGTCATTCCAAGTCGGACTTTCCTGTTTCCTACTTGCAGAATATCCCTGAATGTCTCTGCTTCTCAAGTGCACACCAGAACAAATGTTACAAAAGGTGTCCGGCCATCCTTGACTCAACCCCATTTCATACCTCTGGAATATGGCTTTTCTAAGGGCCTAGACTGCCCCCTTATTTTTCATTCCACCCCACACATCCTAAAATGCTAAAGCACACCTGGTCACCAGGTAACACAGAGGAGCTCTCATTCACATTTCCAAATCTTAGCATCCCTTCAACACAATCACCTGCATGTCTATAGCTCAGCCACATTTGCAGGTGGAGGATACTTAATATACAACGGAGGTAGTTTTTGTGGGTGCCAAAGTGGAGTACATGTGTGCTTGTGTGCTATGTGGAGCCACAAACTAACAACCAATGTTCTAATACCCATAGCAGACATATATTAACATAAGCTCAGCGTTTAGGTGTCTTACATTTGCTTTCTTACTTGTTTTGGCTTGGTTTTCTGTTTTGGGCTCCACACCAATAAATCCTTGTCTTAGCAAATGACTCTGCTGGTTTCCAAAAGCTGCCTGGCCAACCAACTCAATTTAGACAACGCCACATTACAAAGCAGTGAATAACTATCTTCTAAACATGGAAAGCAAAAAAAAAAAAAAAAAAAAAACAGCTACAAAGCAAATGTCACTGAAATCCAAAAGCAGGGCTAAGTAGTAGTAACGTGTCATTCAGGATGTGGGACAACAAACCAGGCCGACACAGGCCCTTCTCACCCTCCCAAATGCTAGTAAAATACGGTAAATGGTCACAGACAGCTAATGTTAATTAACCACTGAGGAATTACACCCAAATGGAATGTTGTTAATGGAGACATTAGGGCGTTTTCATTGTCACACACATAATTCACATCACATGTATGTTTGCCTTTTCCAGGAATCCAAAATGCTGTGCCCTGGGAAATGCCACATTTGTTTGGCTTTGAAGAAAAAAGTTTTACTTAAACTGGCTTCGTAATAGGGAAGGATTTTGCCCTTGATTTCAAGGTTTAAAGAGAAGCTATTGAGCAACAGAGCTTCTTAAATCAAAAGGCTGAGATTTCCTTCTGCCCTAACTAAACATAATCGGTGCCTTAAACAAAATGTTGGATGACACCTAAAATTGTCAGAATAGCCCTCCTGCAAAATGACTTTACAGTTCCCATTTCCTCAGGATTGTCTATCGTATTTAAAATAAAATAACCTGGCCTGGCCAGCTGGCTGTCACTTGTTTGGAGCACTGTCCCACACACCAGAAGGCTGTGGGTTTGATTCCAGGTCAGGGCACATACCTAGGTTGTGGGTTCAATCCCCAGTTTGGGCATGTACGGAGGCAACTGACTGAAGTTCCTCTCTCATTTCGATGTTTCTCTCTCCCTTCCTCTCTCTCTAAAGAAAAAAATATCAAACATATCCTTGGGTGAAGATTTAAAAAAATGTAAAATAAACTAATCTTATTCAGATTCCCTTCATGTACAAAACATCAAGAAGAGTATTTTCTTGCTTCTAAAAGGTATGAATATATTTGCCTCTGGATTTCCATGTCTGAGCAGGGAAATGTATTAATTTTTCAGGATTCTAAGCAATGACTTTTGTTAATATTACATAAAACTGAGCAGAACAGTGGGACTATATATCATAACTACATATGCACATCAAATAAAATTGATAACTTGCTGCTCCTGAAATTATGTTACTAATTACTAAATATTAAAGATAACTACCCTGGAAGTCATACAAATGCCATGATTTCATGAAATGACACAGCAGGTAAACTGACCTCTCCTCCTCCTACCTGAAGAACAATCATGCATCCGCAGACAGCCCCCATCAACTAGCAAGACCAGAAGAAATTCTTACTGCCCGGACTAGCAGATAAATTCGTGTGTGCACCAAAGTATTCTTACTGAGGAGGAAAAATGGGGGTGGTGCAGGTCGAGCTACAGATACTGTTAGAAAAGGGAGACAGGCAGTTGTCTAAGGCTCTTCACCCTGTGTTCCAACACCTCCAATCCCTAGAACCGCCTTGCTCTTTGATCTCCCAAGTCTTATTTCACTTCCCCGACATTACAGAATTTAGGCACATTCCTTTTTTTTTCTTATTTTGGATTTACATGAAGTAACTCTATTTTTTTGTTTCTTTTTAGTTTGCATAATAAAATAATACGTGCTTGTTGCAATTTTTTTAAAGCCCTAACATCACTTTATAAGGTCAAAAGTAAAAGCACCCTCTTCTCTTCGTCTCATCCCACTTCCTTCAGGTAGCCACAGTCAACAGTCGGGGGACAATGGGTATCCATATGGCCTTATGCAGGTTTAAGGCAACTACACATCTCTTTGGCAATTTCCTTTTTTCACTTACTGTATCTTGATTTTTCTCAAGACAATATACCAAAGCAGCTAACAGGCACATTGACATTATTGTATTTCTTCTTTCCCCTACAATGAGATTGCTAAACCAAGATTCACTGAATATGGAAACAAGCAAAACGACAAATCATGTCAGCCTAAAACTAAATATATCTTTGGTTATATTAGTTTTTACACTCACTTTCAACCTAAAAAATGGTGATAACAAATGGGTAAACACATATATGCATTAATATGTAAGTATGTTGAAATGAGATTAATTTTCCAAGATAAGAAGCAGAGGGTGGCACCTGTGTAGGTGGTGAGGCTTAATGAGTCCTAAATAGGGAGGGACACCGTGTGGACATTTCCTGGGCTTCGGAGCCCACCTCTTACTGATGGTGTGTTTAAGTTCCTTAACCACTCCTACCTTATAGGCTTCCTTTTCAACATCAACAGACTGGGGGAAAGACTCATAGATATTTAGAAGGTAAGTGTTTAAGATGGTGTCTTGAACATAGTAAGTGCCCCCAAAGTGTTTTACTGTTAATAATCCAAAAACAATATGTGATAGATGAGGATTCACTACCCTATACCTACAAACCTTTCTATTTTGTTTACCCTTGTTTTAGTTGGCCTTCATGTTTTTATATTTACCTTATTTGTATAGATACATAAAGTGCCTTAAAATTAATTACTGTAAACATGCTTAGTGGCTTTAATGAATTACTGAAATATGATCCTCTCTCCTTCTACTCCCCCAGAGTGTCTTGCACTGGGCTCATTAGCTATGTCCCAGCCTTCCGCTGGCTACGCAATCCTAAATTTTACTCACAATTTGTGGTACACCATCTGACTACCACTAAATAACTGAAAATACCTTCCATTTCTGAGGACGACCAGCAGCTTGAGGTGTCAAAAGCCGACCTTCCCAATGACGAGGCTTCCTCTCCTCTCCTTTTACCTAACAAGGCCATCAATGATGCATACACCCCGTTAGCCTGCCAGCGGCCATGTCTTGGGAAAGGGATGCTCTGCAGACACCATGGATCTACCAAATACACATCTGTTTTCATCACATGTGGCTGGTCAACTGTCTGTCCACCCACTGTTTTTATTCATCCATACTTAAGATTTAGAGTAGATTGAGGTTTTAGATTTCAAAAAAAATCCTAAACTTCTAGAACAGTTTGGGGAAATTTTGGTCACTATGCTATCCAACCATCTCCTTTTACAGGGTCAAAACTGAGGCTCGGGCACATGTGACAGACCCATAGACAATTACTTAGCAGCTGGGATAACAACCTCAACTCTTTAATTTTACGTTCTTTCCTCCAACTAATCAGCACGGTTTTATCTGTTCCAGTAGCTGAGTAAGGTGTTCATTATATATTTTTGGACGAAAGGAAATGTTTGCAGTTGGCAATGTGTGTGGGAGGGTCAAAATGCACCGTGTACCAGCCTTAGGGTAGTTAACCCACCTGTTTGTCCAGGTGGGGATAGGATAGACGAGGCAGAAAGTTGCATTTGGATTGTCTCGCCTCCTACTTAAATTCACAAGGGGATGTTTAGGGAATAAATGGGACCCAGAAAGACTGGTAACCCCCATTACTATCCCAGAAGGTCTCTAAGGACATGTTACACCAAGTTGAAGAAGCATGAGGTGGGGGATTTCTTCTAGGATGGTATCAGATGGGAAGAGGTGTTTTTTTGTATTTATTCACCTGAGGAAGCAGACGCTGTCAATTTCCTCCTCTTGACACACAAGTGTCCACGTCCTTGTCACTGGGGCTGTCTGGTGAGTCTTGCCTCCTCCTTTCTCCCGGGGATGTTTACCGCAAGGGCGCGAGCGGGCCTGGACCAAGAAGGGCCAGGTCACTGGGGCCCAACCCTCAGTCCCCACCCACCCAGCCCCCTCCCCTGCAGCTTTGGGAGCCCCGCGAGGGCTCCCGCGAGCAGCGCCTTTGTTTTCCCGACTCCAGTTACGTTTGCGGAAGTGCCGCCCGCGCCCAGGGCGCAGGGGGTGCCGCCTGTATCTCCCCCAGCACCCAGCAAAGATGACAACAGACACAGAAGCCGAGGGGAGGGAGGGAGGGCGCGGCGGGCCAGGGGGACGGGAAGGGGAGACACCCTTGCTTCATTTCTACTTGCAGGCACACCGCCTGCCTCGGGGCCCCCCGCGTCTAACACCCCCCTCCCCCGAAAGCAGGTGTGCGCGCCGCACTGAGTAGGGGGCCCGGTCCAGCAGCCCTGCTGGTCCCCCGCGGGGGAGGCCGGGGTGGGGCTGCCGGGCCGCCAGCGCCGAGCGCGTTCCCTCCCCGCGCGCCGGGCCCGGACTCACCTGCTGCGAGTGGCGGTGGCGCTCAGCTGCGCGGGGCTCTCCGGCGCGGAGCGGCAACTAGGGGCGCCCGGGTGGCGGCGGTGCGGGCGGCGCGCACCATCTCTGGCTCCCTGGGGGCTGCGGCGGGCGGGGCGCGGCGAGGGACGCGGGCCGGGTGGGGCGATCGCGAGCGACGAGCTGTCGCACGCACCCGCGCGACTTTGCTCCGTGCTGTTCTCCTCCTCCCGCCGGGCCTCCGCCGCTCGCTACCGGCTGGACCCGTTTCAGGGCCGAGCTCCGAGGACCCGCCGCCAGGTGCAGCGCTCCGCCTCCTGCGGCGGGTGCGTCGGCGGCCGCTCCTCCCGGCCTCGCGCCCGCCCTAGCGGCCCCCGGGGACCTCAGGACCCAGCCCTGCTGGGGATGCCTTCCACGGAGGGGAAACCGGACCGCGAGGTGCTCTCCCCACCCCACCCCACCGTGCTCCCGGCGGAGACCCGCCTGCCGGGAAAACGAGGCAGGCCTCGCTCCGGGGGGAGGAGCGGGGAGTTGAGGGCCTCCTGGCTGGGAATTGTAATAATTGTAGAAGAGGTTTATTAAGCGCTCTTTAAGGCCAGGCACAGTGCTAACGCTATTGTGCGTTACCTCAGTGTCTCTAGAATCGGCCTTGACATACTGTCCTCAGTTGACCCCGGAGAGAGGATCTGGGCGGGGACGGGCGACAAACAACAGGGTTTCTGGACTCACCGGGAAGGCGATACACCGAGGCTGCACCCTTTCCAATTTGGAAGGTGCTTCTGGGTGTATCTGCCTGGTGCCTTGCTGAGGAGTTAACCGTGTGTGTTGCACTAAGAATGTAAAGTTGTATTTCTGGTTAGACAGAAGGAGCAGATAAATAGGTGTTTGTAAGAGGTGTCGTTCCCTCAGCAGATATTTGTGTGTGTTTCTAAGGGGCTTCATGGATGCCAGATCCTGTTCTCAGGGGGCTTGTGGTCTTATTCTGGCAATAACAACAACACTAATAATGGCAGTAAACATTTATGAACGTATCGTATATGAAGCACTAGTTAAGGTTTACCATAATCCTAAAATTATAGGTGGTATTCCCATTTTACAGCTGAGAAAACGGAGACTGAAATTTAATGTGACCTATCCAAAATTACTAAACAGTAAAAAGGAAAGAAGTCTTCCTTTTATCTCCGGGATTTTTTAACCACAAAATCATGTGGTTAAAAACATTCATTTCGATGAGTGTTTTATTATAGGCCCCGAAGCTGTAGGATTTGAGGTCCGTCTTTAGGAAGAGTAAAACAAAATCCCAAGTACAAAGTGCCACTGGCCACCTCCTGGAGCTTAGGCAGGGTCCCTGAAGCTGAAGCTACATATGTCTTGTGATAAATGCACTTGCAATACTGATCAAAGCAAAACAAATAAAGGTCATGAGTGCTAAAGTTTCAAATGAAAGAGGTGGAGGTGGCTGTTGGACTGAGAGAATGACAGATTTTGGTCTGGGGTGGCCGTGCATCAGCTCCCCACCGAATTATCTGAAACAACAGCTTCTAAAGACCCATTTAGGAGCTGTCATAAATAGAATTATCATTTTTATTACCTGTCCAGACATTAAAGAAGCAACTTTTTAAAAAAGAAAAGAAGAAAAGCAAGAAGGTAAACAGATGCTAGGTCTAATAGGAGTCAGGTCTGTCCTGCATGTGGAAGGGGTGGGGGCAGGTAAGGGGCAAAGGCAATTCTTTCTTTTTTTAATTTAATTCTTGTTCAAATACAGTTTTCTTTCTTGTATTCCCAGCCCTGCCCCCCCCAGTGCTCCCCACCTCCCTCCCATCTCCACCCCCCCACCCTTAGTTATTGTCCATGTGTCCTTTATACTTGTTCATGTGAGTCCTTCCCCTTTTTCCCCTGTGATTCTCTCCCCTCTCCCCTCTGGACCCTGTCAGCCCATTCTGTATTTCAGTGTCTTTGGTCACATTTTGCTTGCTTGTTTGTTTTGTTGTTTAGATTCCTGTTAAAGGTGAGATCATATGGTATTTGTCCTTCAACACCTGGCTTATTTTGCTCAGCATAATGCTTTCCAGTTCCATCCATGATGTTGCAAAGGGTAGGAGCTCCTTCTTCCTTTCTGCAGCATAGAATTCCATTGTGTAAATGTACCATTCTTGACTTCTAGCTGCTCAAAGGAAACTCCTTGTTGAAAAGTGAGGCCAAATCTTCCAGAGTGAAGCTGGTGATTCTGTTTCGAACGAGACAGGATGGCCTCAAGGGCCATCATAACAGAAAGTACTTTAATTGGCCTTGTTAGGGCATGAATTTATTCCTGGCAGTCTTTTTCATTTTCAGTAATAACTAAGGAGAAGATGCAAACTTGCATAAAGAAAAAGTGATTTGCTACTTCTCCAGAATCTCCCTGCCCACTGTGAGGTAACTGGTGAGTGTGGCAGGCTATCCCAAAGGTCGCTGACAGAAAGACTCAAATTGAAATTAAGGTGTTGAAATCACATGGCTTATTGAATCCATTCAAAATGCAGAATAAGAAGCTGGGGGGAAGGGAGAGGGTAGATTAACAACACAGAATAGCTAAGGTACAGCAGGTGGCATATTTTATTATCTATGCATAGAACCTGTATTTCTCTCTCTTTCTCTTTCCCCTTCTCCCTCTTTCCTTCTCCCCTTCTCTTGCCCCCTCCCCTCTTCTCTCTCTACTCTATCAGCCTTCCCTGTGCTAATGGTGTGGTTACAAGGTCCAGAGTTGAGGTTGAGTAAGGGGACTTGGCAAACAGAGGGTGCCTGGTGCCAGAGCCAACACTTGCTTTCTCTACTGAGAGATAGGAGTAAGTGTGCCTGACCACCATTTAGCCTCATGAGTAGCTGTGGATTTCATCTGCATTTCTTAGCAGAGAACAAATGTGTAGGTGTGTCCCCGGTGAGTAGTCATTTTAAGCCTTCCTGATGAACACTGAGTGCCAGATAATCTTCATGAATATTTACTGAATCAAGAATATTTGTTGCCTACTTGGACTTTCCGACCTTCCTCTTTAGGTTCAGCTCATATATGTACTACTTACTTTATCTCACAAACTACATGCTTCTCCTTGCTTCATTTCTCCTTAGAATGTTTGTTTTTCTTATCTCCTTTGGCAGAATTGATTGTTTTTATCTTTGTTTTTTAGAGAGAGAGAGGAAGGATGAAAGAAACATTGATTTGTTATTTCACTTACTTGCACATTCATTGGTTGATTCTTGTATGTACCCTGACCGAGAATCGAACCCACAACCTTGGCATATTGAGATGACACTCTAACCAGGTGGGCAACACGCCCAAGGCTAGAATAGATTATTCTTAAATAACAAAGCAAACACATTACTCTAGGCAATAATAATAACAATTGAACTAACACTTATAAGGGATTTACTCGGTGCCAGCCACTGTTCAAAGCACTTTCCATATGTTGATTCATTTAATCCTTACAATGACTACATACATGTAGGTACTGTTATACCAGTTTACAAATGAGGAAACTGATGCCTGTAAACGTGAAGTAACTTCACAAAGGTCATTTTCCTCATAAGTGATGGAATTTGCATTTAAACCTAGCAGGCTTACCCTGGCTGGCGTAGCTCAGTGGATTGAGCGCGGGCCTGTGAACCAGACGATCTCGGTTCGATTCCCAGTCAGGGCACATGCCTGGGTTGCAGGCCAGTTCCCGGCAGGGGCCAGTTCCCAGCAGGGGATGCATGAGAAGCAACCATACATTGATGTTTCTCTTCCTCTCTCCTTCCCTTCTCCTCTAAAGACAAACAAATAAAATATTAAAAAAACAAACAAAAAACCTAGCATTAGCTTCAGAGCTCTGGCTCTTAACCATCCTATTCATGCTTGCTCATGTAAATAATTACAAACATGTATGTTCACATATGAAAAGGTAGGGGTTTTATTTTTATGCAAATGATCTCTTCCACTTTTCTCTCTATACCTGTCAGCCTCATTGGACACTATTGGTGCCCAGCTCCCCCTCTGTCTCTGGAAACACTCTTTTCCTCTGGCTTCTATGACCCACAAGCCTTGGGTTGCTCTTCCTCTCTGATACCCCACTCAAGTTTTGTTCTAGGTCTTCCTCTTCCTCCTCCTCCTCCTCCTCTCTCCTGCCCCTCCCCCTCCTCCTTCTTCAAATCCAAAATGTGTTCATTGGGGGGGTTCCCCACTCATCTTGACTCAGGTTGCCTTTAGTGTTGCTTCCTTCTGAAGGAGCATCCTCCGTGAGCTGAGCTTGTCCTCCTGGAGGCTGACAGAGGACAGTGGGGCAGCAACATACAAAACACTATTTGTGTGGGGCGAGAGATGGAGATTTTACAGCATCCTGGGCATTTCTCCATGAAGTAGGAATTGGGGCTCCGCACCAGGCACTTCTTTTTTTTTTATCCTCACTCAAGAACATTTTCTCATTGGTTTTAGAGAGAAAGGACTGGAGAGAAATAATGCAAGAGAGAAATACCGATTGGTTGTCTCCCAGATGTACCCGGACTAGGGATGGAACCTGCAACCTAGGTATGTTCTGTGATTTGAAATCAAACTTGCAACCTTTCAGTTATGGGACAAGACTCCAACCAACCAACGCTCCAGGAAGGAGCCACACCAGTCAGGGCCCCTTCTTGTGTTTTCTCTTCCTTTCTGGAGTGGGATGAGGAGACCCTTAGCAAGAGGCATGTTGTCACAGGGAGTTGTCACCACCAGAAAGGCTGTAGGCCAGCGATTTTCAACCTTGTTCATCTCACAGCACACATGAACCTTATTACTAAAATTCTGCAGCACACCCAAAATATATTATCCTTTTGCCAAAAAATGGCATAATTTTGATTCATTCACTCTGAATGGCTATTATTTTGCTGTCTGTTATCATTTTTTTATTTGACAGCCTAAGGGGAAAGTGGTTAGTGTCCCTGACTAAATAGTCAGGTATTGCATGTTTTAAAAATTCTTGTGGCATACCAGTGTGCCACAGCCCACCAGGTGAAAATCGCTGCTCTAGGCCCTTCCTTCCTTCCTTCCTTCCTTTAGTTTTGATCTTAGAAAAGGCAGAGAGACAGAGAGAGAGAAATATCAATTTGTTGTTCCACTTATTTATGCATTCATTGGTTACTTCTTGTGTGTCCTGACCAGAAATGGAACCTGCAACCTTGGTGTATTGGGAAGATGCTCTAACCAACTGGGGCCTAGGCCTTTCCTCTAACTGTGTTTTTTCTGTGATTGCTCTCGCTCCCTGCCTTGGCTTCAGTCACAGACTATTTGAGGATGGCCCCACATCCCTTTCTCCAAGGCAGCTTCTCTCCTACGTGCAGATCCACATGGCCAGGCGCCGGCAGGTTGCTGCACAGGCACTCCAGCCTCAGGAAGCCCCACATGAACGCTTCATGATCTCCTGCTCCGCCCCCCCACTCTTATTTCTGGTTCCCGAACTATTGGGTTGGCCAAAAAGTCCATTTAGTTTTTTCTATAACATAAAGACACATTTTTTTATTTTCACCAATAACTTTGTAGATGTGGATATTTTGAATAAGTCAGCTATCTCCCACTATTAGCTTCTAGTGGGTAAAGGCCAGGGATGCTGCTAAACCTCCTCCAATGCATAAGACCGTCCCACAGCAAAGAATTATTTGACCACTTCGCAAACCACTTTTGACACGTTCCATCAGTCACAGTCCCTTCTCCGTACACTGCACAAATCTTTTGTGTGTGTGTTTTACTTGAGTTTTTACCTTTCTTGAAATAATAAAGTATAATATGCCAAAAATGTTGTGTATTTTCTTCCATCTTCAATATTAAAATGGCTGCACAAAGATTCACCAATTTTATAAGTTTTTTAAGTGCATGCTGACATGACAGCTGTTAAAATACAATATAACAAACTTATTTTGAATGAAGTTGAAGACAGAAATTCCACCATTAGGAGTATATCCTGAGAACCCTGAAACACCAATACAAAAGAACCTATGCACCCCGATGTTCACAGTAGCACAATTTACAATAGCCAAGAGTTGGAAGCAACCTAGGTACTACCATCAGTAAATGAATGGATTGAAAAACTATGGTACATTTACACAATGGAATTCTATGCAGCAGAAAGAAAGAAGGAACTCCTACCCTTTGCAACATCATGGATGGAACTGGAAAGCATTATGCTGAGTAAAATAAGCCAGGCGGTGAAAGACAAATACCATATGATCTCACCTTTAACAGGAACTTAAACAACAAAACAAACAAGCAAGCAAAATGTAACCAAAGACACTAAAATACAGAACAGGCTGACAGGGACCAGAGGGGAGAGGGGAGGAATTTCAGGGGAAAAGGGGAAGGATTCACAGGAACAAGTATAAAGGACACATGGACAAAAACTAAGGCGAGGTGGGGAAATGGGAGAAAGGTGGGGAGCACTGGGTGGGTGTGCTGGGATGGGAGTAAAAGACAGAAAACTGTACTTGAGCAATAATAAAATAAATTTTTAAAAAAGATTTAGAATTTTAAAAAAAGGCAACTAAGCACTACTAGAATCATCGTACAGGAAAAACGTAATGGATTTTTTGGCCAGCCCAGTGTCATCCCAGTTGTACAAGGCCTTTTGGACTGGACACCCCCTTCACCTTCACCCCTATACTCAGTGTATTAGTTTTCTATTGCTGCAATATGAAGTCACCACAAAGCGAGTGGATTGAAACAACACAGATTCATTATTTTACAAATCTAGAAAGCTGAAGTCCAAAATGGGTTTCACTGGACTGAAATTTTGGTGTCTGCAGGGCTGCATGTCATCTGCAGGTGTTAGCGGAGAATCCATTTTGGCTGAGTTTTCCAGTTTCTAGGGGCTGCTAGCGTTACCTAGCTCTGGCCCCTCCCTCCATCTTCATAGCACATCACTGCAACCTCTGCTTCAGGGGTCACGTTGCCCTTTCTGACTCTGGCCTTCCTACCACCCTCTTATGAGGACCCTTGTGATTACGTTGGGCTCACTATGATAGTCCAAAATATCCTCCTTCAAGAGCCTTAAGTTAAAACTAAAGTCTTTTTGCCATGTAAGGTAACATCTATATAGGTTCCTTGAATTTGGATGTGAGTATTTCTAAGAGGCAATGATCTTGCCTGCAACACCCAAATGCCAAGCCCTCTGGAGTCCATCTTTCAAAATATCTCTGGAATTTGTTCTCCGTTCCTGTGCTGTGCTAATCCGTGAGGTTCTCTCTGCTCTGCCTTATGGCAACCATTTCTCTGGCCTCTCTGCCTCAGTGTGTTCTCTCACCCAATCACTTTTCCCTATTGCAGCCAAAATAATCTTAAAAAACCCCTGACCACATGGCCCTGGCCAGGTTGTTCAGCCGATGAGAGCATTATTCTGACACACCAAGGTTGCGGGTTCCGTCCTGGTCAGAGCACTGCCCAAGAATCAACCAAGGAATGCATCAGCAAGTGGAACAACGAACTGATGTTTCTCTCTCTCTCCCTCTCTCCCTCCCTTCCTCTCTCTCTCTCTGAAAGCAATACAATAATAATTTTTTTAAATCTGTGTAATTTCTTTGCATTCCCACAGGGCTGCTCACCACTGTGGGGGTGGCATTCACATTGTGTTGCGCCCCCAGACGTGCTGCCAGCAGACCTTACTCCTCTATTTGAAGGGGACCGACCCATCCATGGTCCCCTTTATTGTAACAGCGAGATTCAAAGGTCTAGTAGACAAATGGGATTACAATTTTTTTCTGCTCTAACAGTCTCAAGCAGGCAGGCCAAGGCTGATAGTGAGGCCCCACCATCCACACAACAACACACACATTGCACGTGTGGCCCACGGCGAGTGCCTCCAGTCTCACCACCTGGGACGAGGAAACTATAAGCCTAGTCACTGAAAGGGAAACCCTAGCATTTGCACACTTGACCCATTTGTGTCCCTTTGGCTGAAACAGTCACATGTCCACATCTGGATGCAAAGGCAGGAATCACAGGCTTCAGCTGAGAGGCTGTATGTCCAGCTAAATTCTACTATTACAAAAAAAGGGGAAGAATGGATTTGGGGAGTCAACTAGCAGTCTTCCACGGGATGGAAAACTAGGCGCTACATGCACAAGAAAAATGAAGGAATGTAATTTAAACGAGAGGATAAGCAAGGCCTCTGAGGAAGTGACAGTAAACTGAGCCCTGAGATGTAAGTAGGAGATAGCCAGGGAAAAAAGCTCTGGAAAGAGCAGCCCTGATGCAGCAAAGAGTGAGGCACTGATGGTTAGAGCAGAATGAGTGGTGAGCGAAGGGGAATGCTGAGAGATGATGTTGGAGAAGTAGGTAGGCGCCCAGTCAGACAGACTCCTGTGCGTCATGTTAAAACATTTGGAATTCTAACTTGCATTCAATGCAATCCGTTGAAGGATGTTTAGGAAATCTGATGTGTACCTTTAAAATACTGCTATGGCTGCTGTGTGCGAGTGGCGGGGAGACCCATTTAGAAGGTAACCTGCAGTGAGGAGAGAGGTGAGGTCCAGTGGCTTGGATCAGTGGTGGCAATGGGGATGGAGAGAAGTGGATGGATTTGAAAGAGAGTTTGGGAAGTGTATCAGCATCCTTAGCCACATACTGGGTGTGGGGGCCAAGGGAATGAGGGGTTAAGAATGACTTAAGTTTCTGGCTCCAGCAGTGAGTGGATTGTTGATAACCTTTGCTCAGAGGGAGAAGACTGTGGGAGGAGCCGGTGGAGGGAAGAAGGGAAGAGCTCACGTTTGGGCAGAATAAGTTTGAGATACCTGGGAGACTCGGCAGGTGGAGCTGGGATGCAGGCAATTAAATAGGAGTCCAAAGCTCAGAGGAGGGGGCTCGCCTTGGCAGTCATCAGCATGGAGGTGCTGTCTGCAATTGTGAGGATGAATGGGATCACTCAGAGAGAGAACATACTGAGAGCTCTGAAAAAGGCCAACCTTTGGCCGTTGGTCTAGGGGGAAGAACTAAGGATCAGTCACAGGAGTCAGAGGAAACTCAGGAGAATATTGTCTCTGAAGCCCAGAAAGAAACTTTTCAAGCAAGAGTGAGTGGATAAAACTCCATTCCTCCTTCAGAACCCAGCTAAAACATCATGTCCGCCACAGACTAGGCTTGTTGCTACTCTGTAACTCCATACACCACGTGGCCCTTGTTAAATGTTAGTATAGCGACTTCCTTTCCATGCTGGACTATGAGCTCCTCAAAGATGGAAACAACTTTGTCTTGTTGAAGATTTGTATTATTTGTATTATTCTGTCTTGTTTGTACTAGTTTCATGTAGCAATCCACATCCAGTGGTTTAAACAAGATTAAAAAAAGTATGTTTCTCTTTCATATAACAATTTAGGCAGTGGCTTGAGGACCGGGGGATTTATGCTCTTTTGATCTTACTGTTCTGTCATCTTCAGTGTAAAGCTACCATCTCAAAATCCCACAAGGCTGCTCCAACTCTTCCCGTTATGATCACATCCCCATCATCAGGAGAGAGAAAAGGAGGGGAAAGCTCCTTCCTCTTCTCTCACACGTCGGTGTTTCTCTCCCCCTCTGTCTCCCTCCCTTAGCATAAGAAAATAAACAAATAAAATATTTTTAAAAGGAAGAACATAACCAGAAGTTGTATATATTACTTAGTTTTCAATCCAGTGGCGGAAATCTATTGTATGGTGACATCTAGCTGCAAGGAAGGCTGAGAAATACAGTTTTTAACGAGTACCCGTGTGCACAGATAAAAATTCTGTTGCTGTGAAAGGAGGAGAGAACAGGACCTGGGTGCTCCTAGCAGCCATTGTAACTGTATCACAGAATTCGGCTGTCAGAATGTGATTGTGCAAGTATAGGGAAAGTCATGGAAGGAATGACATTGAGCTCTTGACATTGATTGCCTCGTGTGGGCAGAAATGGAAGGGTCATGGAGGGAGAGTTGATAAGTATTTGTTGAATAAATGGATGTTAATAAAATGCATAAATTCAATGGTGACAATAGTAATGAAGATGGTTCCTTTGAGCTTCGCCTACCAACCTCCCTTCTTTGCTTGGCATTGGTAAAATGGAGAAAATAGGACTCGTACTGGACTTGAAAGATGACTTAAAATGTAAACAGGGGGCTATCTTTAATTCTGGTGTCTTTTTGCTTAAACCTCTTGAGTTTTCCAGAGATGGATGATTCTGTCAACCTACAAATAATGATACTCTGGTGTCCTTTCCAATAAATATGTCTGTTTTTTTAAATATTATTACATTGGCAAACCAATTATAAATATTCAGGGTGATCAAAAGTTGTCTGCTTGTCTTACTACTTTCTTTACTATGAGTGACTCTATTGCTTTACCTCTGAGTGTGAGGCTGGCTGTTGCTTTGAATACATAATTTTTCTTTAGGTTACTAAAGTATATTTCTATACGTTTAATATGAGTCTCTAATACATTAAAAATGGGTGTTTTAATTTCCTTCGTGTATTTTCTAAGACATTTTCTTGTCTGTTCCCAATCCAGTTCCACATCTTACGGTGTTTTTTGTCTTCTAATTATTGTCATCTTAAATGACAATCTGCTGTGGTGGTGCAGAGGGTTAAAGAAATGAGATAGCAGATAGAAAACCAGGTCTCTTCCATCAAGAGGCTTATAATTATAACAGAAGGTAGCATATGCTATGGGTGGTACATGGTTTAACTTTTCATTATGGTCCTCCCCTCCTAAGAAAAATTGATGACATCCTTATAGCCTAAATGCATAAAGTTTCAAGTCATTAACTACCTTCAGTCGAACACTAACATCTTGCCAGTTTTTTCTCCTTGGTGTCTCTCCGATATGTTTCCTCTTACCCCTCCCTACACACCCACTCCGACCTGATGTTCATACAACAGTCTCCATAATGGGTTCCCTGCTTCCAGCCTTGCACATGTATCCGGTAGAAACCAAGACACCTAAAATGGAACTCAGTTACATGATTTTTTAAATGTACTTACCTTTTAATTTATAAAATTTTATTATAATACAAATACATCCAGAAAAGTGCGTAAGTCATAAAGGTAAAAAGTCATGAGTTCTAATAAATACAATACAAAATTTGTGTAATCATTTCTAATACCAAATGTTTAATGTACCAATTGAACATTACGGCGCTCCAAAGGCTCCCCTTGTGACCCCGACAAGTTTCTGCCCCTCCCTACTACCCAGAGGGGACTATCATCCTGGTTTCTAACCCACAGATGAGTTTTGTCTGTGTTTGAACTTTATGTGAATAGAATCAAACAGTATATAACCTTTCATGTTTGATTTCTTTTCCTCAAAATTACATTGCTGTGTGTAGTTATTTCATTTCCAATATACAAAGAAATCACATAATTTTCTTCATTCCTCTGTTGTTAGACGTTTGGATTATTTACATTCTTTGGCAATTACAAATAATGCAGCAGATGAAAACATCCCTGTGTCTGTCTTTTGGCACAAGTGGATATGAATTTCTGTTACCTAGGAGTATAACTGCCAAATCACAGGATATACCAGTTTTCAGCTTTATTAGTTAATACCCGTTTCCCAAAGTGGTTGCAAAAGTTATACATCTACTCTCAGTTCTCGTTCCATATCCTTACCCTCACTTGGTATTATCAGTCTTCTTTTTTTAATCTCTTATTTTGAAATAATTTTATACTTACAGAGAAGTTACAAAGATAGAAGAGAGAGCTCCGCCTACTCCAGCTTCCTCTGATGTTATCATCCTACACAAATGTCCTACAATGATCAAAACAAAGAAATTGACATTGAGATTGGAGCCCTCACTAAACCCTGACACAGACCTGATTTTGATCTCATCAGCCTTCCACTGAAGCTTTCTGTTTCAGGACCGAACTAGGATTCCACAGGACGTTTATATCTTAGCTTCCTCCAGTCTCTGACAGCTCTTCAGTCTTTCCTTGTCTGACCTTAATACCGTTAGAGGGTACTATGTTAGAGGGTACTTAATACTGTTAGAGGGTACTAATCAGGTAGTTTGGTAGAATGACCCTCCAGTTAGTTTTACTGATACTTTCTCATGGTTAGATTGAGGAGATATATTTTGGAGAAGAATGTCACAGAGGTGATGTGAGCTTCTCAGATCACATCAGGGAGCACACACATCATACATCCCATGACCTGCATCCTTAACGTTGACCCCTTGAGTAAGGTGCTCTCTGCTAGGATTCTCTGCTCTAAAGTCACTGTCTTTTTCCTTCAGAGTCAAGGATATTCGGGAAGAGACACTTTGATGATATGTAAATATACCATTTCCTCTTAAACCTTTATTCTTTAATTTTAGCATTTATTGGTTGTTCTTGCCTGCAGCTATTAGTGCTGTGACATTCTAATGGAGATTTTCTATTTTCTGCATGCCTTCCATATTTATTCATTGGAATGCTTTTGTACAGAAATGTTTTCTTTCCCACCTACTTACTTATTGAATCATTTGTTATGTCAGTACTGACTCATGGATACTTATTTTATTCTTTGCCTTGAAATTCAGTACTATCATTATTTTTCTTTCTCAAATGGCTCTTTTGCCATTGAGTGTTTTTTTTTCAGGTTGATTTGTGTCTCTTTTTTTTTCAGGATGGAATTTGAGTAAAATTTCTTCATTTCAGCAGAATTTAAAATATGTAAGTAGAATAATTTTGCCATGAACTTTGTCAAAAGATCTTCTAAAGTTAATCTTTATATTATTTGCTTCATAAACTTGTTTTCATTATAGTAAAAAATATATGACATAAAATTTACCATCTTAACTATTTTTCAGCATACTGTGAAGTAGCATTAAGCACATTCACATTGTTTTGCAGTGATCACCACCATCCACAAAACTTATTTTTTAATTTTAAAACATTTTATTAGAGTATAAGATATACATACAGGAAAGTATACAAGTCATCAGGGTAAAATTCAATGAGTTATAATAAATAAAATAAAAACACTGTATAAATATTACTAGCACCCCAAAAGGTTTTCTTTTTTTTAAAGACTTTTTTATTTTTTATTTTCATTTTTTTAAAGATTTTATTTATTTATCTTTAGAGGGAAAGGGAAGGAGAGAGGGAGAGAAATATCAATGTATGGTTGCCTCTCGTGCATCCCCTGCTGGGAACTGGCCTGCAACGCAGGCATGTGCCTTGACTGGGAATCGAACCGCGATCGTGTGGTTCGCAGGCCCGCGCTCAGTCCACTGAGCTATACCAGCCAGGGCCCAAAAGGTTTTCTTAATATTTATTTAAATATTTAAAAATACAAACTATAAAAAAATAAGTAAATTGGACTTCATGAAAATTGAGAGCTTTTCCTCTTCAAAACATAATGTGATCAAAATGAAAAAGCAAGGTACAGAGTGGGAGAAATTCTTTTCAAGTACAGATGCATTAAATGACTTGTATCTGGAATACTTAAGAACTTGCAGCTCAACAAGGCAGACAATCCAATTTTAAAACTGTACAAAAGGTTTCAAAATACACTTTACCAGAGAAAAGATATAGATGGCAAATAAGCACACGAAAAGATGTTTGGTATCCTCAGTCAGTAGAGCCGTGCTTTCAGCGGGGGCGGTTCTGCCCCTACACTCCAGACTTTCCTGATCGTCACGAGGGCAGGGAGGACGCTCCTGACATGCAGTGAGCAGAGGCTAGGGATGCAGCTCAACTTCCTGCAATGCACAGGACAGCCTCACATGCAAAGAATTATATGATCTGAAATGTCCATAGTGATAAGGTTGAGAAACCCCGCCTTACAGAAGTGCACATCCAAAGCACAGTGAGGCACCAATACATGTGCAACAGAAGATGAACAAACAGGTACATAAAAGACTGAACATGCCAACTTTCGAAGAGAGTGTGAAGGAACAGGAACATCATCCAAAGTTGTGGGAATATGAAGTAGTTATGCCGTTTTGGGCAGATAATTAAAAAGTGAACCCTAAATCCACTTTAGCTATTCCACTCCTAGGTATTTCCCCAAGAGACATGAAGGCGTATGTTCACACAAAGACTGGTATATGAATGGAAATAGCCGCTTGATTTGTAATAGCCAAGAACTGAAAGCAACTCCAATGTCCATCAAGACATGGAGAGACAAATTATGGTTTACTCATACAGTGGAATACTAGTCAGCAACAACAAGGAACAAACTGTTGATATTCATGAATGAATATACAAACTTACAGCCCTGACTGGTGTGGCTCAGTTGCTTAGGCATCCTCCCGTGGAGCTAAAGGTCACCAGTTGATTCCCGGTCAGGGCACAAGCCTGGGTTGCACGTTCCAATGGACTCATGTATCTCTCTCATCTTAGTTTCTCTTCCTCTTTCACCCTCCATTCCCCTTCTCTAAAAATAAATAAACATTTAAAACTTTAAAAATATATATCCAGCTCTGGCTGGTGTGGCTCAGTGGATTGAGTGCAGGCCTGTGAAGCAGAGGGTCGCTGGTTCGATTCCCAGGCAGGGCACATGCCTGGGCTGTGGGCCAGGTCCCCAGTGGGCGACGCATGAGAGGCAGCCACACATTGGTGCTTCTCTCCCACTCTTTCTCCTTTCCTTCCCCTCTCTCTAAAAATAAATAAATACCATATTTTAAAAAATAAAATAAAAATAAATATCCAAACATACATGAGTAAATATCAGAATAATTAGCTTAAGTGAAAGAAGCCAGTCACACCCCCTGCAAAAGAAAAGGAGTTTGGTATAATTCTACTTATAAAACTTTTAAAATGCGAACTAATCTGTAGGAATCTAAAGCAGGTCAGTGGTTGCCTGGGAATGGGAGTGGGGTGGTGGGGCAGAGATGGGAGAGAAGGAAGAGAAACAAAGGGACATGAGGAAAGTTTGGAGGATGATGGATGTGCTCATTATCTGGATTGTGGTGATGGTTTCAGTGGTGGTTTAATCAACGTGTGCAGTCCAAATATAGGCAGTTATCGCATGTCCATTATAACTCATCAGAGCTGGGGAGGCAGGGAGGCTGTGGCTCATGTTCTGTGTTACTTCTGGGTTAGTTGTGTCTTGTCTCCTGGTCACCACTAACTGGACACCTCTCCGTTTGTAAGCCAACTGCAACTCGTCAGTGCTAGACAGAAGGGAAGTCGGTACTTCAGAAGAGTCTTGACTTTAACACTCCATGCCGTAGAAGTACCCTGTGTTGGGTGCTTCCAAAGAGCCCAAGATATCGCGTAGAAAATTAGGAAATTTCTCTTCGTTCCCATATGAAGCTACTGTTTATTTTTATAATAAGCTGTCATTACTGAGAATAATCCGTACATGTTAAGGAGCCAGAAAAGTACACCTACTTAACACTTATCCTCCACAAGCTTGCTGAAGCACTCTTCCAGAACTTCTAGCCAATGCAATAAGAAAATAAAAGGTGGGTTATACATGCTAGAAAGGAAGAAACAAAGTCATATTATTTGTACCATTCGATCATACACCTAGAAAATTCAGGAGAATTGGACCAGAAAATTATTAGACTAATAGGTTTATGTAATACAGCAAAGGTAAAAAAATTTAAATACCAAATTCAGTATTTCCCTTAAAAAAAAAACAGTGTAGGGTGGGAAAAAAATGACACCATTCAGAATAACAAGAAAACCTTTGCTAATCTGGTCACTGCCTCTGAACGTTGTCTAGTTCTCTGTATCCTTCTCAAAGTGTTATCCTGGGAATCAATGAACATGTATTTATGCCTTTCTGGAGAAGCTGTCACCGTGGGATCCAAAGTGTCGTCATTTTCTCTTGACTCGGTGTAATACCTTGGTTTCTATTTCATTCAGCAGCTCAGTAGAAAACAATGTTCTGCATGACCTGACCCATCTTACCATTTGGTTCTCTGGGACTTTATTAATACTGTAACTTCAGTGAAATGGTGTTTACTGTTAAAAACGGTCCAACTGTTCACTGTGGGACCCTGCATCCTGTGGGCATTAGCTCCATCACTCTGTGCAGATTACTGAACCTTGCTGTGTGTGAGAGTCTCTTCTAAAAATGAGTGAGCTAGGAATCTGTTAACTTTCAGGTCTCTTTAGCTAAACAGATTCCCTATAATCTGTTTACTCATAAGCCAAAGGTTTTCATCTTCTTGCTTTTTAAATATTATGCAATAAACAGTGTTTTACTTTAAAACAAAATGTCCTATGGAGTAAACCTAGGTTTTTATGTTGCTGTTATTGAAAATTTGATCATAACATCACTGTTGTCCTGCATGTCCTACATTAAAAATATTATGACATGACACACAGAGAATATGAAAGGAGCCATAATTTTATCTTCACTTACCTAGATTAAAATTTGACTCTATTAACTTTAATATTACTAAAATAAAATAGGAAAAAAGTTTACTTCCTTAAATACCAGGTCATCATTTTTTTCACTGATAATAAATAAGTAATGAAATATCGATAATCGAGTAGTTATTCAGTTAACATTTATTAGGAACTCTAAGTTCTGTCTTTACTGAAATGTAGTGGTACAGAACACAGGCAGAACAGGCCACGCACGGGATTAGGGAACTTGTGGACCTAGCAGAGAAGTAAGTACATTAAAGTGTATTTCAGGAATGTATGTTGTTTGAGGAGAAGCATATGTCCACATTCAAGTGATCCCCCTTACATTTTTCCATGATACTACATGTATATACTCCTTTGGAGATAACTAGATATTTGAAACTAGCTCCAGTGTCTTAACATGTTATCAAATATTTTGGGGCACATTCATTTAACCAGTACTTACTGAGTGTTTACTTTGTGACTCAGTTCTGGGTGCGGGGACACAACCACATATAAAAATGTCCCACTCTCATCAAACTTACATTCCAGAGTGTCTTTGTACCTTGTAGCCCAAATACTACTATTGTCCCAAAGAACTATTGTATCAACTTTATTTTACTGGTTCCCCTAGTTATAAAAGTGATTGTTGTATATTGAAAACAATGTGTGGTGATACAGAAAATGAAGATTCTTTTGTAATCCTACCCCTTGGCATTTACCATGAATAGTTTAATGTTTATACTTAGCAACTATAAAAATATTTTTCAATTTGAAAATTGGATCACTGTTCTATAAACTATTTTTTTCACTTAGCAACACAGTATACCAATACAGTATACCATGAGTATGTTTTTATACCATTGCATTTAGACCTAACTCTTCCTTTTTATTGGTTGCATAAATGCCATTATGTATAGACTATAATTTATTTTAACCATTCTTCCATCGATATGAATTTATTTCCAGTTTTTCCATTATGGTTAGTGGTGTATTTAAGAATTCTTTGCTTAGCTTATTTTCAAACTCACATTGTGGGACCTATAGCGAGACAGAGAGA
Organism: Sturnira hondurensis; assembly: GCF_014824575.4. Classification (NCBI taxonomy): domain Eukaryota; kingdom Metazoa; phylum Chordata; class Mammalia; order Chiroptera; family Phyllostomidae; genus Sturnira; species Sturnira hondurensis. The sequence goes on from NW_028076767.1 coordinate 14,255,667, forward strand.
ACTCCAGTTGGCAGCTGTCTCGCTGGACTGAGAAGACAGAAATTGGAGCTTAGAGACTTTGGGCAGCCAATTCCTAGGGGCTTAAGATCCCAGAAAAAAGAGTGGTATAGAGCAGCGAGCCTGGGGCTCTGTGTGCCATTTCCCGTCAAGGCTTTTCCGGTTCCTAAATTGCGCGTGCTCAGGGTAAAAGGCCGAGAATGAGAAATCCAGCAAAAATCAGCTCAATGCTAACAATCTCAAAATCTAAGGAGTGTCTCACCTGCTTTTCTTTCTTTATTTCCTTGGGGAGGTGGGGAGGCAGGAAGAAGGCCTTGAGTGCTGAGCTAAAGCCTAGGAGCCAGCAGGAAGCTCCCAGAGGGTTGTAAAGGAATTGAGGGCCTGGCTAGGAATGGGTTCATCAGTGTTGGCCTGGAAGAAAACCTGAGACTCGCCTGCCAATGAAGAGGCTGCAGCAGGGAGTAGTGCGCCTTCACAGTCACAGTCACCCACAGCGGCTTAAATCTCCTGCAGGCGCTTCAAAGCCACATGGGTCTTGTGGGTGCAACAGCGGGTCAGTATCAGGAGAGGTCTGCCCAAAGTGGGGAGTTGGGAATTTGAAAAATGAAAGGATGGAGGTGAGTTGGAGGCCAGGAAATGGGGAGAGAGCAGGAAAGAAGAGTTCAAGGATAGGAACGAGACCCAGAGTTCTCCCTCAGGGGAGAACTTGGAAGAGAAGACCTGGAATCAGAAAGTAAGAAGGCTAGAGGAGCCTGCTGGGGGTGGGTGGCGGGCAGGATGGCAAAGCCGACTACTGTGGGAGCTGCTGAGTTTCACGAACTGCAAAGACAAGGAGGTAGACATGGCCAGTGGGCAACTGGAAACAAGGGCCTGCAGTTTAAAGGAGGTTAAGGCTGTTGCCTATGCCAATCCGTTCCTTCCTTTGTTCTCTTCCTTGTGTTCTCTCATCTTTCCTTTTATAAATTTGGAGATCAAACATATAATTGAAGTTGCAGAAATGGATGAGATCTTTAAGTGAAAAAGCAGATACAGAAAAAAAGTTTTAAGCATGGTGTATTTGTTTTGACTATTTTTCAAAACCCCAATATGGATCATCTGATTCATCATGAAAGTTAGACATCATGGCTCGAATCCCAGAAGGGGTCATCTGGATATTCCGTGCCTGCCTAGTGCCCACAGGATAAACAGTAGGTAGAACGCAGTCCCCTCCATGCCTGGGCATCTCAAATTTCCGAAAGCTTGTGTTCAGTTCAAACTCGCTTATTTACAACACTTGCTCATTCATTCTATAATTTAAATATTTAAACTTTTATCTACTCTTCACAGTAAAATCGTACAGCTTATGGAACATAGTAGGCCTCACTGACTACTTACAATTGGCCAACTAATCATCAGCATATAATTATTTCCAAAGAAGAGCAAACAACCAGATCTACTTTTCTCATTTACTGGATTTGAAAGACCGATGCTATGTTTCATCAGCAAGGACGAGGGAACCAAACACCCTCACTCTCTGTGGATGAGGTACCCCTGACCCACCTGTGCCGGAGGACCCTCTGTCAAAAGGCCCTCAAGTTTAAAATGTCCATTGTTAATCTAGCATTTCTATTTCTAGGAATTTATCTTAATGAAATGAGTAGAGAACTGTTCAAATATGCACATTCATCAAGTATATCATCCATTGGCTTGTTTTTATTGTAAATGTTTTCATTGAAGTATAATACACCCATTATAAATATATGAAACAAGTGTATAGCTCGATGAATTTTTACCAAGTAAACACACTCGTATATCTGCTATCGAGGTATATAGAATGTTACTGGCACCCCAATCTGCCACACACATGACCTAGCTTATAATATATTAGTATGGTAAATTGATAAAGCTATTTGTCCTAGGGAAAGATAATATCAAAATTATGTCTTTCCCACTTTAATGGTCCTCTACTATTAAATGAATTATTGAATCTAATGTATGCAACAAAATACTATTAGAAAGAGTGACTTATTTTCATTCATTTTCAATTGTCAAAAAAAGATGCTGCAGGAATATACTTTGGCCCCCAGAGGGCGCAGGATGGAAAGAAGTCAGACCTGAGCTTTGGCGCCTCTAGATGGCAGCACTGCCTCCTTCCCAGGGCTGCTGAAGAGAATAGGAAGTGGTCTAGGACGTTCAGTAAGGGCTGCTAGAAGACGCAAGGACTGTATATATTTAACTCGACCTGTTTTTTTCAAGCTCCATGTCCAGTGTTTTTTTTTAAAGAAAATATCCCATGTCATCTTAGATATTAAGTAGCTAATTCATTTCTAGAAGGGTGTTGTCCAGAGCTGAGCAGAAGAAGGCTGTTGTGGGTCATCCTGTGTGTGGCAGGGTGAGTGCAGGCTGTCCTCTCACTTTCTCCAGGACCGTGTGCTCTGTTGCCGGGTGTGTGGGCGAGGAGTGGGGAGAGCGCGCGCGGCTCCCAAGACCTGGGTTCCTGGGGGGAGGGGGGCTGTACTTCTGGTCTTTGAAGTGTAGTACCTATGCAAAAATTGCAGAAACCTCTGCTCTGTCCACTATCTATAACTACCAAAATGGAGTGTGCGTGGAGAGTGTTAAAATTAGAGAGGACAGTTGTATGTGTATGTGTAAGAGCATTCCAGTATGTATGTGTGAAAGAGGGTGTGAGAGTACGTGAGAATGTGTGTGTGTGGCGAGAGGCGGGTGGTAGCAGGAGGCTCCCAGCTTTAATTCCTACAGCAAACACAGGGATACTGTTGAAAGTTCATGAACTTGGCTACATAATGCATCAAATTCACAGTTCTAAATGTTCTGCCAAAGGCTGAAGCTGCAGACTTTCCCTTGAAGACAGGAAACAAAACACAAGCACAACCCCCTCTTGTGCTCTCCCGGTTTCAGAAGCATTTTATTTATCACAGATGTTTAGAGGAGTTTTTCTAAGTGGGCAGGTTTTCTTTCTCTTTCTTCAATAGGTTAATGAAATGTTTCAAGCAACACTGACAGCACAATATTCACTATAAGGATTTCACACATCTATTGTTGCATGAATGTCATTTATTTATTGAAATAAACATTATTATGAACACATAATGGACAAATGCTCCTCACAAGAGGAAGGTGAACACTGACCATCAATAGGACAAAGCTATCTTCAAACGACAGAGATGTTGGGCAGTTTCACAGTTTGGTTTATCGTTACACTGAGGAAAAGGTTCATCTATGTGTGTGTATCCACAGGGGCAAGGTTTTGGAGGAAGAGGCTCAGGAATGTCTCCAGCTGCTTGCGTGACCTGTATGCAATTAGTCCTCCCCTGTTGGCCCAGCGATCCACTCCACTAGTGTTTTCATTTTCCACGTGGTACACCAACTGTGGCAAATCAAGCCCTGTTTCTAGATTTCTACCCAAGCATTCTTTGAAGTCTACCATTCCCCCGCCCATGGCCCTGAGTATGGCGTGAGCAGCACAAGAGTCCCATTTGAACGTGGTATCTTCCGAAAAGATGTAAAAGTCCACAAAGCCTTGGACAACACACAGGCTCTTGTAACCAGCCCCAGCTGCCCGGAATATGCTGTCTCCACATACACGTGACAATGCAGCTTTGATGGCCTCCTTTTCACTTGTACTAATGACAGCTGAAAAACGGTGAGAGAATTCAGCCTCAGAGCTGGGGTTTTCAGTCAGTTGGCTGGGAGCTTCACTGCCGTTTCTTTGAGAGATGGGAGGCTGATGTGAATGGATGCTGGTCCCCATGTAAGAAAGGCCCCAGTAGCACTGTCCTTTCCACCTGTGGAACAGAACTTTCAGTTAGCGGCGGTAGGTTATCACATTTGTTTTTTATTATTCACTTTGTTTTCCAGCTTCATGATATGAAAAAAAATTAATGTAACAAATCTCAGTGCCCTTAAGCCTAGACTTAGAGATCAAGTAGCTAATTCATTTCTAAAAGTTACTTTGCATGCAGCTGTCTGTGCAGTTGCCGATGGTAACGCTTTCAGTGTTACAGCACCATCACATCATCCAGGGTGATGCTAAAGTACCTGTGGGCTTTCTGGGCCTCTAGGACATGGCAAAATTTCATTGCCGCTTTTGGCATTTAAAGGTTCCTAGGGAAAAAGATGAACAGATAGATAATCTGTTTTTTCAATCTGCAAGTCGTTTACAATCCTCATAGTTGTTTTTTTTTTTTTCACTTGGTAACTCCTGTTCATTGTCTTATTCACAAGCTCCACTTGGCTTTAACACAAAGAAAGATGGACTAATTTTTGGCAACAAATATAATAATGACACCTATCATTTCTCAATATCGAATTTACTATGCATGTTTAGTAACTTAGTCTATTTACAGAGCAGGAAGCTGAGGCTTAGAGATTGTGAGAATCTTAAGTACTGCTTCAGGGTGTGTGCCACTATTTTGTCAACTAATTCTATGCTATGACTCTGTCTGCATCTAGTCCCAATTCTTTTTAACTTCTTAATGACCTTTTAAAGATAACACACATTTTCAGTCTGGAAAAAGGCAGGGGGAGAGGAAAAATGTCAAAATCCCAGAGGCATAGTTTATGACTATTAAAGAACAAACAATTTTTAGTTGCCCAAAATAATTCAAAGGTCAGTAACAAATATGCCATCCTATACCAACAGAATGGTGAGAGCTACGTCAGTGAAAACTCCGAAACCACAGGAGCAGAGCTGCTGGTTTCCACCTGGACTCTGCCACGCCCTGGGGCACAGGCCGTGGATTGGAGGCCACTGGCTTCCCTGCACGCCCTGCACAGGAGTCCCTGGAAGAGTGACAGGGGAGGAGGCTGGCACGTTGATAAGGATAGCACCCAACAGTCAGGTTCTAATTTTCACATATTGTTTTGAATTTCTTCTAAAATAGTGTACAAGTTTCACTGGCTGTGTAGTGAGAATAATTTTCTTATTCCAACTGTATTAGAACACAGTGTTACCACTGCTATAATAATCTGGTTTTGAATGGGTTCTAGGGACAGGGAACCAGATTGCTACATTCCAGCAAAACAATGATTCTCTGAGATACTAGTTCTTCTAAAACTTCCTACCAGCACGCACTTAGCCCCAAATAAAATTATGCCAATAAAATGAGGCCAAATAAAAGAACTTTAGCTCAGACACGCAGACTTTTAGTAGGAACACTCCCCAGATATCAGGTCAGAGGAATGTCACGTGGAGTGGTAATCCTGACACTAAGCAAAGCCGAGGCTGTAAATTCTAGAAACCATCACATTCCTAAAGGGTTCGTCTTTTACCTGAGGGTGTTTGTGTCGCGTGATACGAAAGGTTGGTTGATGACTCCCATCAGGGGCACCCCTGTCTGTATGTCGTAGACGCCAATTAAAATGGTGACGCACTGGAGGCCACTGGGGAAGATTCCTTGGTTGGATTCAGTGTCCGCGGAACCCTTTATGTACTGGTACGTTGAATCTGCAAATGAAGCAAATTTGTTTGGGTTTGGGTAACGACTATTGAAGAAATAGTGACTATATCTTTAAACTCCGTCCTATATCATTTCCTTCTAATTTACTAACTGCTGTGGTCTGAATGATTGTGGTCCCCCAAAATTCTAACCCCCAAAAGGGATGGCATCAGTCAGTGGAGCCTTTGGTAGTGCTTCATCATGAAGGTGGACCCTCATGAATGGGTCAGTGCCCACACAGGGGAGGTCCCTGGTACCCCCCCTACCCCGGGTGAGGTGCTGGGTGTGAACCGGGACCTCAGCACTCCCCACCCGTGGTGGTGCCTTGATCTTGGACTTCCAGCCTTCGGAGCTGTAAGCATTATGGTCCTGTTGTTTATAGACTACCTGGGCCATGGCACTTTGTCGTAGCAGCCCAATCGGACTAAGACAGTCACCGTTTGTTTTTTACCACTTTTAAGCTACTTGGGTTTGATTTTCCTGATTATACGGGGACTCGAAGGGAGAGGACAGGTCTATGGTTCCCGTGGCATCTAGCATAGCACCATATATATAATAAGCACTCAAATACTCATCACGTTGAAGGCATTTAAAAGCGAATAGCACAGGACAACTGGTGGGATGTTTTTGCCAGTCATGGGACAAGCCCAATATGGATGAAAAAGCCTCCTCACAGGAATCTGGCTGGGATGAAAGTACATTTTTCTCTGTGGTCACTCAGATTAGGAGGAAAGAGACAATTATGGTAGCACAAAAGGAAAAAAATTAATGGGGCTCATGGGAAAAAGAAGCTGAGGAGCTAGGTTTCTTTGAAGAGATGGTGGGTGCCAGCAGGCGACTGCCAGCATGGAGTGAGGTAAGGCCCAGTAAAAGGTGTGCTGGGCAGAAGGTCGAGGGCTAGCTCACAGTCAGTTCAGGATGGAACCAAGAAATGGGAGGTCCCTGTCCTCAGAACTCTTAACTGATGCTGAGGCTTTAAGTGATAAAAAATTCTGGAGAGTCTTAGTCGGCATTTATAACCTATTGGCTGAATGTTCTCTAGTGACTTGGCCAAAAAGTTCATTTAGTTTTTTTCCATACGGTGGCTGTATTAGCACTTAGTTGTCTTTAAGTTCATTTGAAACAATTTTGTTAGATTGTATTGTGATAGCTGTCATATCAGCGTGCATTTTAAAAACAAAATTGGTGAATTTTTGTGCCATTTTAATATTTAAGATAGAAGAAGATACACAACATTTTTGGCATATTATGCGGTGTTATTTCCAGACATAAAAACACAATGGAAACACAAAAAAAAGATTTGTGCAGAGTATGGAGAAGGTGCTGTGACTGATCGAACGTGTCAAAAGTAGTTTGCAAAGTTTCTTGGTACTGTTGACATTTTGGCCAAGTGATTCTTTGCTGTGGGGCTGTCCTACGCATTGGAAGAGGTTTTGCAGCAGCCTGGGCTCTAGCCGTTAGAAGCCAATAGCAGGAGAGAGCTGGCATACTCAAAATACCCAAATCACTAAAGTCATTGTCGAAAATGAAAAATGTCTTCTATTTTGCAGAAAAAACTAAACGGACTTTTTGGCCAACCCAGTGTCATTCCTCATGATTGAAGGCCTTTCCCTGACACTGTGTGAGGTGCTCCCAGCACAGTGGGGCCGGCGGAGAAGTTTGCTGCCCAGCACAGTGAATGGCGCCCTTTGTACTGGGTGGAACACACCTGGCAGGTGGGAAGGAAAAAAAGGAACTTACGAAAATTGATACCTAGGGGACTGTGTTTACAGCATCTTTGAGATGAGGCCTACACTTCTAAAATGATGAGCTACAGATTTTGGTTCTACCACAATCATGACCCAGAAGAATAAGTAATGACCCTGGCTGGTGTAGCTCAGTGGATTGATCACGGGCCTGCGAACCAGATGATCGCGGTTCAATTCCCAGTCAGGGCACATGCCTGGGTTGCAGGCCAGGTCCCAGTAGGGGATGCATGAATGCATGAGAGGCAGCCATACATTGATATTTCTCTCCCTCATTCCTTCCCTTCCCCTCTAAAGAGAAATAAATAAAATCTTTAAAAAAATTTTTTTTAAATCTTAAGATTAAAAAAAAAAGAAGTAATAGGCAGAGTTTATATAGGGCTTACAAACAACTGCTCACGAATCTATTTAGCTGTGCTTTGGCCTGTACAGTGGTTTCAATTGCTTGTTCAATTGAATTAGTATGCAGTGCTTAAAATATGGAGAGATCTCAATAACCTGAATTTTAGTTTGTCTTTGAAAATCTAAAGATCTGGCGTGTGCTCCCGTATGGCAAATATCTGCTGACGGGGAGTGCTCTTTAATTGGCACGTGTGCTCAGTCAGGTACAGCTGCTATCACGTTGTTTTTCTCTCAGAGTTAGCAGTCTGGCCCCTGAAGCCTTTGAAAGATGAGTTCATTCGACTCTGTATGTGGCACGGATGCCACAAACACACATGTCAGTTATATGGTACAGATACATGTCTCTTTATAACAGCACCTCATAACACACACACCTCTTACTTTATCATTTTAAATGTTTAAAATTTGTTTCACTTCCAGGAGAGTTAAACTACATTCAATTTTTTTATTATTTTTCCAAGCCTCCCAACCCCAAAAGGAGTATTGCTAGGAACAAATTAATAAAAGTGAACACACTGTCCTCCACTTACCGATGGGATCCACCCAAATTCCCAAAATGTCCTGTGGAATGGTGATCTCTGTTGAATCCAGGGTTGGGTCGGTAAGGGTGACATCCTGATGAACAACCTTGGCTAATGCTTCAGATGCCAACTTGTTACCATTTAGGACCTTGCTAAGAAGCTCTACTGTTTCTTCCTCTGTTGGACACAGTCTCAAGATAATCTTTTCTCCTAGAGTAGAGACAAACTAAAAGTCATTAATTTCAAGAGTTGCGGGGGAGAAAGAAACACAGTGTTCAGGGAGGGTGCAAGAGCCGTGCACTTAGACTGAGTGACAGCAGCCTATCCGTATCAGTGGTTCCTAACCTGGCCAGCTGCCAAGGTCACGCTGGGGTGGGGGGCCATAAAGTCACAGATACCTAGTGGTCACCCGTGCACTTAGTGAGGGATGACTTCCAGGAATTAAACCTTCTCCCCAGAAAAATGCCTGCAGGAGCATATGTATACAATTTTGTATGCAGTTGAAGGGGCCTCATGGACCAGTTAAGAGCCCCTGAATCCTGAGTCCTTGTGACTTTGTAATATATATGTTACCTGGCTGTGTTTGAATGTGTTATTGCAAAGAATGATGCTTTTGTCCGCACTTCAAAGGGCTTCTACCTCTTCTATGATGCTGCTTTTAATGAAAAATGTTTATGCTCAGTAAAGTACTAAGATGAAGTATACTAATCTTCAAATGTAGTAAAACGATATGACTCTGAATGACACACATAAAACAGCTCTCCTCTGTGAAACACTGGAAATCAGAACGTAAGCCCAGCTGTTTCTCTGAGTGAAACCACAATTTACCAAGTTCAGGTGTTTTGCCATCACTTTAAACACGCTTCTTAGCCCCTTGGTTCATGTGGTTTCCAGCTCCCAACAAAAGTGGGGAAAGAGGCTGGCCAACACAGGCCAATTAATAGCAAAAAAAAGTGACAGCAATGGAGAACATAAACTTTGAAATATTAGGAAAATACGGCACTTCGGGCTTTTTAGGAATATAGACAAACACGCCTAGCGGCCCGAGGCATTCCAAGGACCAGTAGCATCTGCACCGCCTGGGAGCTGGAATTAAGAACTTCATACAAGTTGGTGGCTACGGAACAGTCAGGGGGATGTAAAGCACTGTGTAGGGAACGGAGTGAATTGTACTTCTGTAACCGTGCGAGGTGCCCGGTGGGCACTGGGCGTATCAGGGAAACGCTTGGTAAAGCACAGGATTATCTAAGCACTTCCTCCTAGAACCTGACACCTGACACTAAAGTAGAAGGATACTGAGTGTAATTTACTGAGTGTAAATTATAATTGAAAAATAAAATTTAGAGTTCTTTTAAGACAGAAATTTAGAACTTCAGGCTGCATTCCAAACGTACAAAATCCCGAGGTTACTGACATGACCATTAAAGTTTGGGAAGCACAGTATAAATCTGTTACAGTGAAGCAGCCAGAAACACTCGCTTAAACTCAGTCCAAGTAAATTCAAATTAAATTCAAGTATTAAACTTAAGAAATAATAATACTGATCATTGCCGCTTATTAAGCAGCTACTCTGGGCTCAGTAAAGTCTTGAGAGGAGCCAACCATCTCACATCACGCCTTTGCTTAAAATTCTCCAGTGAATTTGCATCACGTTTGAAGAAAACCCAAACTTTTCCTACAACCCTCCATGATCTATTCCTGTCTGACCCAACAGTCCTTCCCCTTCTCCACATTTCACCCCCCCCCCCCGCCACATGCTAAGCCCACCATCTCCTTCAGTTCTCAGGAAAATGTATGTGGAATGCCTTTTTGCCCCTATAATTCTAGGTAAGTAAAATATTAAAATACAGTAACTGTTCATGAAGTAGTCACACATGGGATTCTAAGTGTAGGGTTTGTTACAGATTACTCACAGGTTTGTGTTTTAACCTTCAGAAGTTTAAATGGGATTTTCCTTCCTTCTGTGCGCCACAGAACTAATTGCATCCTACAGAGCCCATGCAGAGACACAATTTTTTTCCAGGGTTAGTCTAGAAATTAGCTTTTCCTTCATAAATGTGCCCCTAGATGTTTAACTTTGTGTCACAGGACTAGTGTTTAAAGTTCACTATTTTAATCTCCCATCATGAAGCAAACAAAAAGCTCAAACTAAAAATAATTTATTTCTCTGAAAGAAATTAGATGGTGATTCTGATTTTTTTCTCTCTATACCATAGGGAATGTGGAGGTTCATCAAAGGAGAATCTGGCACACTGGAAACCAATTAAATAAGGCTTAACACCTGGTATTAAAAGGAACATTTTTATTCAGTCCAACTCCCTTTCGAGAGGTTAGGGAACGGGGAGAAGTGACGCGATTTGCTCACGATCACACGGGATTGAGGAGCAAGGTGTCTTCTGCAGTCTCAGCCAAGTGCACCACTCCCCAGCAGGGCCACAGACAGGGTCAAACCTCGGACCCAGAGCTGTCTGCACAGCTGTGCAGATGTCCATCTTCCTGAGGCATCTACAACTTCCATTAGGTTCCCAAAGGACTGTGCAAGTTTTCGAAAGGTTAAGTCACACATTATTGAAATACTACAGGTTTATATCTAAAATAATCCATGTGGCTTTGTTAAGTAACTCTAAGATACCACATTTCCCTAAGTTAAATGGCCTAGTATTCTGAGGTCATTCTAAAGTATTCTGAATAAAATCTAACGTTCAAATATTAATATACTGTCATTTACATGAAAGGTTTCCAAACATCCGTTGATTTTATAATGTAAATTGGAAATTAAAATAGAAAATGTTAATTAAGTTACAAAAATACATTAAGATTTGTATACTTACCCAAATCATTAGTAAACTCATTGGATTCTTCTCCAAAAATTTTTTTTTCCAAACCTGGAAACTGAATAATTCAGAGCATGACAACAAACAAAAACAATAACAATAAAAAATAAAACTTATATACATGTTCAATTCTGAATAGATTTCCATTTTGTATTTCAAATTACAGTAAGTAGCACAATTAGATCTGAAATTTAGAACTTTGCAATTGAAGAAATCAGTCTAAGCATAAAAAAAATGAAGTCAGCTTGGTTCAGTACTTAGTTTTCTAGCATTTTCCTCCTCCTTTGCCCTTACAAAGTCCAAATTGTGGTAGAAGTCAGGTTTCCTTGTGTCCTTTTGAGTTTGCAGAAGTATTTGAGTGGCAACTCCTATCCACTTAAGGAATGTTTTCAAAGGAAATTTTTTAATTGTTGCTTTTAAACAGCACCCTAGTGGCTTATACAATTTAATATTATTCATCAAGTATATAAAATTATTACTTGAGCCTGGATAGAAAGGATTAGCAAATACCATTACATTTTTATTTTCATTTTTCAGGTGTGTCTTCTGCACCTGTTGGAAGTATCATTCACCTTCAGGGTAGGGAGGTGATGTAGCAAAACAGCAGAAGGAAATATTTTATTGGGCAATAATGTATGCATCCATATAGGATGGAAAAGTCTTCTTCGCTTTGTATAACCAGAAAGCTTTCAGATATATTTTGCTTCTGACTTTCTCTACAGTAAAGATAATTTTTCTCAAAATATGTGCTGAATTACAATATGTGTGATGTTCTCAGAGAGCAAAGGAAGGAGATGCTTTAACTATTTGAGCTCAGTCATTCACAGGTGGCCAAGAGCTTTAATGATGCCTGCAACCCCTTGTTATTTGTTCGGTTTTGAAGAACAGTGCAAGTCAACAAGTACCGAGGCCCAGTTCCCAGACCTGCTTCTGTCGGTAGTGAAACAAAGGTATTTCGTAGCCAAAACTGAACGTCATCTATTTGTTCATAAGTCCTGGCATGTTCCTCGTCGATGAGCAACCGCCTGAACATGTTACAGTGCTTTGGGGCAAGTATTAGCCCATAAAAATTAATGTTGATGCATTTCTCCTCCAGTTGCTCAACCGTCCCTTGCAACCAACTCTCTTGATCACGATCAAAATAAATTTGCTTCATTTAGTGTATTGTAGCCAGATAATGTCGAGCATGAAAAAGTATACTTGGTCGAGATTTCAAAGGGTCATTTATTCCCTCTTCTTGCCTGTGGTCCAGTGGCTACTTAAATGATTCTAAATTATCCCCAATAGTTTGAGAATTTCATAAAATACTATTCCAATATTTTATAGTACCTTTTGTCATAAAGTTCTAGCCTCCTACATCTAAAATATATACATATAATTAGTAGATCATATAAAAGGCCATACAGTGTTGCAAAGAGTACAGACGCTGGAGCCAGGTGGCCTGTGTTCAAACCTGGCCCTGCCATTCGTTTGCTGTGTAACCTCAGACAAGTTGCTTAACCTCTCTGTGCCAGTCTTTTTTCACCTCATCCATTAACATAACATTTTATTCTTCATACAGTTGTTATGAGTTAAAAAGTTAAATAAGCCTTTAGAACAGTGCCTCACACATACTAAGCATTTATAAGCGTCTTATTAGTGTAATTGTTCATTATCACTCTGTATGAATTCAGTGTTCCCCCCAATCAGCTTAAGGTACCTAGAATCACAATTGTTGTTCGTTATAAATGAACAATTCTACTAACGTAAAGGGGGAGTTTAAGTCTACAAGCCCATAAGCAAGGCAACAATTAGATACATGAATATGTCAAAAAGATGGGACTTAATACATCAACATTTTGAAAAAGTTATGAAATAACTTTCAGTGATAAAATAATAGTTGTCATGACTATTGAAATAAATATGTGTCGTGCACACACATGCACACAGAAGGAAAACATTCTAACAATATATACCAAAACACAGCTCTGGTTTTCTCTGGTGGTGAGAAAAAGAGGATTCTTATATTTGCTGATAGTCCATAGAATGTGCACTATTTATTAAAAAGAAGCTTAATATAAAGTTCTATTCCAAAATGTTTCTTTCTAGCTAGTAGACTTCTGAGTGATTTTTATTTCATTATTTGCTTTTCTGTATTTTTAAATTTTTCTGCATTGAATATTTTAGTAGATTAGAGTCAAAACAAGGGGTGGGGGGAACTGTTGTTTGCTTCCTTGAATCCAAGGTGCTTGCATTCTGAAGCGGGAGGGGGAAGAAAAGACCTGCTGTTCTAACAGAGAACAGAAACCACAAGGGCAAATATTTTGTAATTAACTTGGCTGTGACCTTTCTTACCTTGTTCTCCATATTCTGTTTTATAACTTCCTGTACCAGTACATCAGCCAGGGTCTTGAAATCAACTGTGAACTTCTTGTTCTTTTCTCCTTCTTTCTTTTCTTCTATCAGCAGCTGGAAGAGAGCTTCCTGCTGCCTGCATGCCCGGGCAATGTTGGCAGCCTTCTCAGAGACGCAGAGCAGCTCCCGGAGGATATCTGACATTTCTGAGCCTTGCTTTTCAGTGGCAGCCGTGGGTGGAATCAGCACCTACCCTCTGCTGTCAGCTGGAAAAATACAAGAATGTGAGCAAGAAGGCAGTGCAGAGAGTGATGTCAGTCAGCCTGGTCAGCGTGGCTGCGTGGCTGGTGCGCACAGTGGGGCAGAAGTGGGCTTCCTGCTGTTCGAATGGACAGCAGTGCAGTAACTGATGAAGAGCAACACGAGAACGAACTGTTCCGTGCACTCACAACTGTGCACCTACTTTTGCCCAACCCTGTATATCACAGTCACATCCTCAGGGTGGAAGAGCAGATATCATGTAAAATTTGAAACAAAACATTTATAGTCTCAAAAATCCATTAGGCAAAGAATTGACTTCTAGGCGTTCATATTTATAAATCCCTGGATGGGCAGGTGAACAGTCAAGCATGACGTTAAAAGGAAAGTCAGCTTCTTGTAATGACCTTAGAATGATGACAGGAGCTTAGGAGTGCTTTTCCTTTCACCCTGTGGGGGAGGTTGGAGAGGATTTATCCTATGAGTTCTGGGGCAACTTCCTAAATGCTAAGCACCCATAAGCCCTGCAGTGTTCCGCAAGACTGAGGCAACTCTTGGGCACACACCCTAAGCAATCTCCCAGCCACCTTCCCCGCCCCATGAAAAAAACCCACTGTCTGTCCTGCATGTCTACTCAGAAAAAGTTTAAGTTCTAAAGTGAAGTGAAACGTGCAATTTGTTGGGACTTGAGAAGTCCTGGCTTCTAAGAGAGATGCTATCACACCTTGATATCCTATTGGGTAATTAGGAGAGAAACAGTTCTCATTTTTCAATAGTATAGCTGCATTTTCTTGAAAGCTTTAATAATTGCTCTCCATTACTGTGAGCATTATGTTGGGGATTATCGGTCCTGTCTCAAAGTCAGGAGCACGAGAGCCTAAGGAGGTTAAGTAACTTCTGGTTTACACAAGAACACAGGCTCAGCAGCAGCCCATGTTGTGCATCGTCATAACAAACACTAAACTTCTTTTTAAAAACGTCCCTTCATGGATATTACTAGGCTGAAAACTAGTACCACATAAAGCAGTTGATGCAATAAAGGTAATTGTGAATTGTCATAGCTGGTTCAAATTAAACAAGTTGCTATAAAAATATGCTTTTTTCTTGAGACTATGGGTCAATCATCATGAGAAAATATGTCCAACCTCCATAGTAATAAAAGGAAAGTGAATAAAGCCATGAGATACCCTCTTTCTCTATTAAACAGACAAGGCTGTTTTAAAGCTGGCATTTATTTTTGGAAAAGGTGTGGGAAGCTATTGCTGACCTCTGCTAATGGGTGTGCCCACCAGTGGGTTTCCAGAGGGCTGTTTGAGAAAAATGTGTCACTACCTTTGTAGCCAGCAACTCCAGTCCTGCCTTAATTTCCGTTAAGAAAGTCAGAGTTGAGTTAAAATATTTCTGTGCAAGAAGCATTAATATTATTTACAATAGCAAAATGTTGAAAATAATATTCCACATCAGTAAAATGTAAGATAGACCACTATGTGGTCATTAAACTCCTGTTTTTGAAGAATATTTAATATGGAAATATGTTAATGCTATAATGTTAAGTAGGAAAACAACCTGTGAATATATGATATATATATAGCATATATATATATATATATATATATGCTATATATATATATTAACAGAATGCACAAGTCCCAAGAGTATTTTACTATTCACTAACATTGATAATTTTGATTTTTGTTTTGAGATTATTTAAAGTAAAGGGAAAAGGATCAATGAGCTAACAGTTACCTTAATAGCTTCTTATCTTAAAAACAGCATAAAGATTTTAAGGAGTCCAATTTGAAAGTTTTCTGCATAAACACTATCAGTACTATCTATTTTACTCAACTTTGTTAAAACCAATTAATTTTTTTCCTAAAAGAAACACCACTGGGTAACCTGAGGAACTCTTTCTACAGCGCCCACAGAACACCAGGGCAGGGGCTCACACAGCTACAAGCCCCAGGAGCTCCCCCCACCCCCACCCCCATCCTCTCACCCGGCAGCTTGACCACCGGGAAATGCCAGCTTAGCCCTGCAGTCCTGGTGCAACCAGGCACACCGGGGCTTGGTCACATGGCACTTTGTCACATGACCATTTAGTGGTGAGGGAAACAGGTTTTGATTGACAGATTCCAACCTGGGGGTGGGGGCTGAGAGCACTCCTGCCAGGAGCCCTGCTCTCCCTCGAGAGCCAGCACTTCCCTTGCTCCCCAAAAGGCTATGAGCCAAAACCATGCCTAGATGCTCCCCATATCCTTATCTGTGCTTAAGCTGGTCCCACAAACAGATCTCCATCCCCTCTGGAATGTGCACTTGTGGGTTTCAGGGTCACCACCTCTTTCAGCAGCTCTCTCCTTCAGGATCTGGGGTACCTTGTCCTCAGCCTCCTGTAGTGGTTCAGGGAAACACGTGCATGTTACACTGGATGGTCGTGGAGTCCAGGGAGGCACATGTCCGATGAGCGAGGCTTCTCCTTACATCCTTCAAAGACGCAGAAGAAGGTCCTCTTTCACTACAGACAGCACAGCTTCCCCTGTGGAGGACTCTCCCTTACACACCAGACCTCATGGCAGAGAGAACCCCTTCTCTGTCAGCCCATCCTCATTTTAAATGCTTGGCCCAGAACTTCCTATGTGACCTCATATCTGGCCTCTCCTATGATGTGCCATTTTTGCCAGTTCCCCTATATCTTTTACCTTCTTTTGGCCACCAACTTTAATCAGGCCAGGAGTTGCCAGTGACTTCTGAGGTGGGCATATGTACCCCTGCCTCTAGAGCAGGAGCTATACAAGCTCCCCACCCCCACCCCAGGTCACCAGTCCCCAAATGCTCTCAGAGTAACATACACCTTTCACTTTGGGAGGCAGACCTCTTCCTTCAAGCAAGGCACAGCTAGTGGCTTGCCATAGTTATACAAAGTATCCTAACCTCTGTATCATCCCCACTTCCGCCTTCCTCCAATCAAGGTTGTGGAGGGTTTTCTATTTTCAGGGGACCCCCACTCTGCACCTTCTTACACTGATACACAGGTTTTAGGAATTTGTTGTAACACAATAATCAGGGTTTTCAGTTCCAAAGTAATCCCAGAGTTCAACCTTAATCATGCTTTACTCTGATACTAGGCAACAATATTGTACTTGGTCAGATTCCCGCGAGACTGCCCAGTGTCAGTTTGAGACTAAGCTTTCTCCAGCCATGCTATGGGAACCTCATCCTGTAAGAACCCAGCACTTCTTCAGCTATTTACCTTTCTCTGGGTCCCAGCTCCATTAAAAAAAAAATTGCTTATAGCTATTAGCATCTAAATGCAAAGCATTCTAGTTAATTTGCCTAGTTAGCCTGCTACTTTCTGACTAAATGGACCATTTTCTCCGAACAAAGCTAACCACCATTCTTCTCTGTAAGCTGCTTCATTATACTGTGTATCTCTCCATCTGTCCTCAACTCAGTTTACTCAGGCAAACCAGAATCCTGGTGGGGGGAGGGGGGTAGTGAGCACTTCACCCTGGCCTTGAATGACACAACTTGAGATTGTCTACAGAGAAACTGAGGACTACATCCAGTACAGAATTTCTTCAGGCTTAGCAGCAGCTCTTATGAACACTTCTGGAAATTATCTTTTAGATAATACTTAAAAGATTTTATTTATTATTTTTAGAGAGAGAGGGGGGAGAGAGAGGGGGGAAGAAACATCGATGAGAGAGAGACAGAAACATCAGTCGGTTGCCTCTCTTAAGTGCCCCATCTGGGGACTGACCTTCCACCCAGGCATGTACCCTGACCAGGAATCGAGCCAGCGACCTTTCACTTTGTGGAATGGCACCCAACCAACTGAGCCACACCAGTCAGGGCCTTTTAGAAGATTTTTAAAAGCAACCTTACACCTCATTATTGACCTAAATTTTATTTAAACACCTCAAATACCTTGGAATGAAAACTATTAGGAACTCATCATTAGTAAGTTATGACATTTACCATAATTTAGTAGCTTTGAATACAAAAGAATTCCTTTTGATTAGTATTTTTAATCGGTGTACTAAGAACTCCCCGTATCAGAATGAATTACCCAATGTGCCTACTTAAAAGACAGATTCCTGGGCTCCATCCCTTAGTGAATCAATTTCAGGATACAGGGCCCAGAAATCCGTATTTTTGTCAGCCTCTAGATGATGCTAAACAGAAATTTAATAGCTACTGTTCTTCAGGTTGCTTATTCTAATCAAACACTATACTGGCAGTTTTGTGGTGGTCGGGAGAGTGCGGCACCTGGGGGCAGATGTCTTGGTGAAACCATGTAGGTCCAGTGGTTCTGCTATCACTTCTCTATGTGTAGAAACAGGACCAAGTTAAAGTAAGACCTAACATTTAAGCCCTGGCTGGTGTAGCTCAGTGGATTGAGCGCGGGCCTGCAAACCAGACGATCGCGGTTTGATTCCCAGTCAGGGCACATGCCTGGGTTGCAGGCCAGTTCCTGGCAGGGGACACACCAGAGGCAACCATACATTGATGTTTCTCTCCCACTCTCCTTCCCTTCCCCTCTGGAGATAAATAAATAAAATCTTTTAAAAAATCTAACATTTACTAGGTACTTACTCTATCCTTCTAAGAACGTTACATATATTATTAACCCATTTAACTCTCAAACAACGCTATGAAAAAGGAACTAATCTCTCCACTTCATAAAAAGACTTTTTTAAAAGTCTTTCATTAAAAGACTCAGCCTTTCATAAAAAGACCAAGGCACAGGAGGTTATATGATTTGCCCAGAATCGCACAGCTAGGCAGTGGCTGGGACAAGATTCAAGCCCAGGGAAGCTGGCAGAAGCCCACTCTATTAGCCAGTATTAAGGCCAATAAAATTATTTCATAAATTACTAGTAGTTAACTAAGGAAAGAAATGAGTAATTATTGGATAAGTAATCATAAACTTACTATTATAAGGTACATTATATAGCAGAGAGAAGAGAACACACACCTAATAGCTGTTACTGGTTTGACTATTAGGAACCAGTATTTAATGGACGTCTTATTTCCTTTAGGAAAGAACCTTTTTTTCAGAAGAACCTTTGCCCCAGCTGATCCTCAGCCCTACTGCAAACCATCTTTGCCGGAGAGTAAAGGCTCATCCACCCTCTTCTACTGATGCCTCACAGGCTGTCCAGGCATCAGTGGTGAGGGAGGGGCCCAGCTGGGGCCAAATTTCTAATTCCTCTTATATTAGTTCCTAGAACTGCCATAACAAAATACCACCAACTGGGTAGCTTAAACAGCAGAAATTTAAGTCTCACAGATCTGGAGGCCAGAAGTTCAGGACCAAGGTGTGGACAGGTTTTGGTTTCTCCTCCTTGGCTTGCAGATGGTCACCATCCTTTTTGTCCTTACGTGGCCTTTCCTCTTTGCGTTCACATCCCTGTGTACCTCCCTCTTCTTATAAACACACCAGTGGGGATGGATTAGGACTCTCTCATGTAGCCGCTTTTAGCCTTAATTGCTTCCTTAAAGGCCCCGTCCCCAAATACAGTCACATTCTCAAGTATTGAGGGGTAGGCTTTCACCATACAAATTCTAGGGAATACACCTCTCCTAACAGACCTTGATAATCTTAGCAAATGCTAACACAACCTGCTCCTTTGTCTTTTTTCCAGCGAAACAGTAAAAATGGGGTAGGGCTGTTTTTCCCACTCACGTGGTCAACAAGTTTAACTGTGAGGCAATCTTTCCCGCGTGGAATTATTTAACAGCCAGAGCATTAAAGATGCCACAAACGTTGAAGTAAGCTCTCCTAAAACTTACTTTGTAACAGTGTATTCTAAATCATAGGTGAGCAGAGTAGGTTTAAAGAAGTTATATTCCTCACTATCTCGGACCAAAATGTGTATCTATTACAATGCCAGATAAAACAGTCTCTCTAGTGTTTGTGGGATTTTCATATTCAGTTGGAGAAATATTTACTAAATTGAAGAAGGTCAGTTAAAAACGAGGAGGAAAGGCTCTTAAGACTTCCTGGAAGCCCAAATCTCTCTACAAAGATAAAACTCTTTTAATTTCTGACCATTTCACCATCCTCTCATCAGAATACCAGAAGTTTAAAAATCACATCTGAATAATTTACACATACTTTAGGTGCGATGAACAGTAGAGTGAGAGAGACATAGGTTTTGGGATCAGATAAACCTGGGTTCAAAACCTGGCTCTGCCACTGACTAGCTGTGTGGCATCAGGTAATTTACATCCCCTCTCTGAGCCTCTTTCCTCATCTGTAATAGGAAGGCAGCACGTACCGTGCAGAGACATTGAGAGGATCAAATGAGATCTTTCTGGAAAAGGACCCAGCACACAGCCTTGCATGTAGCAGATAACAAATGACATGTATGACTATTAAACACAACTTCACAGAAACCCCAGTCACATGTTCTTATCTGAGAAAACAAGAGGCAGCAACTTTATACAGGTCACTAAAATCTTTTTTGAATATTTACTAGTCCATTAAATCCAAAAGGCTGGGACCTAATTGTGATTCTCGGAACGACCCAGAATAAAGTTCCTTTATGCCGGCCAGATCTGATTACTTCAGTTTCTGGGCGTCTGGGTGGAAACTTGGCTCCCGGAGGCTGCGAGACTGCTCTGGCTTCATGGTAGGCCACCTATGGGTGGCTCTGGAAGGTCGTTAGGCCGTTAAAGGGGTATTTTGTCGAGAAATTTTGTGGAGATTCTAGGGCCAGAGGTGGTGTGTGAAGAGCCTGGTTGGGCCAGAAGCTGGCCGTGCCCTTTCGTGGTTCACAGTGACAGAAGTGTGACAGCACAGATAAGCGTCCTCAACAAATTAGGGCTGCTCTCTTGTGAATAGGCAAGTGGGTCAAAGCATTTCCGTTCACATTCCCTTCTTCCTGGAGATAATCCACTGCTTCTACAGAGCCCACATTTGTGCCCTTTATACAGTGACTCCCCTCACCACCACCACCCCCCACCCCCGCCCTCCACTATTCACATCCTGAATTCAGTCTTTTCACTAATTCTCTAAGGCAGGGGTGTCAAACTCATGTTCACTGGGGCCCACGTCAGCCTCGCTATTACCTTCAAAGGGCCGAGTGTAATTTTAGGACTGCATAAATGTAACTACTCCTTAACAGTGAGAGCTCAGTGCTACTGTCCGGTAGAAACAAGGTGCTAGGCTGGATAAAGCAAGGTGGAGGGCTGGATTCGGGCCCGTGGGCCTTCTGTTTGCCACCTGTGCTGTAAGGAGTGGCCATTTAAAGCTACTATAAGGTGGCACTGCCTAACATCATTGTTGAGGGAAAAGGCCGGGCTTCCGGGAAATAACCTGGGTGTTTGACAAGAAGGTGTTATGGTGACCTCTCTCCAGGGGGTGCAGCTGTCCTCCAAGGTTCCATTTAGCTCACACTGCCATTGCAGGGCAAACACAGACCATGGTCTCCTTCCATATTGCTCCAGTACTTAGGGCTGCTTTAGGGCAGTGGTCCCCAGGCTTTTTAGCACCAGGGACCAGTTTTGTGGGAGGCAAGCTCAGATGGTAATGTGAGTGATGGGGAGTGGGATGAAGCTTCATTCTCTTGCCTACCACTCACCTGCTGTGCAGCCCAGTTTCTAACAGGTCATGGGACTAGTACTGGTGCATGGCCCGGGGGTTGGGGACCCCTGCTTTAGGGAGTAGTGTAACGAATGCAGACTGCCAAGCTGAAGGGGAGGGAAACATAAGTGGGCACACGCAATATATGTCAGGGGCTCAATTTGTTCAACTGCTGGAGCAACCAGGGGCGAACGAAGTGCAAGTGGTAACAGTAGATTCCCATGATATCAACATGAGATGCTTATCTGCTCACCTGGTTCCCTGGGCCAGAGGGAAATTGTATCATAAGCATTACTGGGGACTTACAAATATTATCTTTTAGCTCATTGGAAACAAAATTGCCCTTCTAATATATAAGCTTTGTTCAGCTTTCAGCTATTTGACTATCCAGTATTTCCCAGAATCCTCTAAATAGTACAGTATGGGACTGCCTGTACCTTTCTGGTGTTACTTTCCTTTGGTCCGTGTGATATTGCTGTCATCATTCCATAGCCTCTGATTAAAGTTAGCACTTTAGTAGCTGATTTCCCACTATCTGTCCATTTACTCTTACCCTCTGTAGAGATCATTAACTTGCACATGCTCTTCCTTCTGGTTGACTGGCCTGCCTTCTGCTTTCTCTACCTAATGTCTACTCACCTTCTCAGAATCAGTTCAAGAGCAGGAAACTTGAACAGGTATTTCATGAACAAGGACGTTTAAATGACTAGTAAACATATGGAAAGATAGTCTGCCTCTTAGTAATCAGGAAAATGCAACTTGAAATCACAACAGGATACCACTGCATATTCAGTGAAATAGCTAAAATTAAAGACTGAAAATTTCAAGTTTGGGTAAGGATACGCTGCTGGTGTGAATAAAGTTGGCATAACCATTTTGGAAAACTATTTGTAATTTGTTGAATATAAGCAAAACCTATGATCCAGCAATTTCCCTTGTAGATATATACCTGACAGAGATTGATTCACATATGCATTAAAAAACAAGTTCAGGATATTATGAGCAGTGTCATTTGCAGTGATCTCCACTAGCAATACACCAAATAACCATCAATAATAAAATAGAATTAACTGTGGCATATTCACATAAGAAATTACTATATAGGAGTGAAAATGAAACAATTACTGCTATAGGTGACAACATGGACGAACCTCACACACACACAAATACTGTTGAGTAAAAGAAATGTGCTGTGCAATTTAATTTATTTGATGCCCAAAAGCAAGGAAAACTAACTGAAGGTGTTAGGAGTCACAGTGGTTGGTACCCTTGGAGAAGAAGGAAAGGCTACTGATGGGGAATATGAAGGGGGTTAGGCACTGATAATATGGGTGGGGCAAAAGGAGGTTTACAGTTGTTCATATGAAAAATAAATAATGCAACAATAAACCCCGTTTTGCACACTCACAACTTTAAACCTCCTTTGGTACCCCTGTGTTTTCTGGATCTGAATGATGGTTGCATGGGTGGGTGGACTATAAACTCTTCAAGCCATATACATTGAGGAGGACTTGCCTACTTTTCTGTGCATATTTTTAATTTGATAATTTTTTTTAGGAGAGCATGTGTGTGTGTGTGTGTGTGTGTGTGTGTGTGCGTGCTTGCATGTGTGGAGAGTCCGTTCAACAGCTGGCTCCCCTGGGGGCCACTGCTGACCCTTCTTCACCCTGGGCTCCTGGACCCTGGGAGAATCGAGGCAGGCCAGATCTCTATCCCAGCTCTCCAACACAGTCCACATTAGTTTGCTTATTTATGTTCTGTCTGGCAAGAGGTTTAAATGTGTGTGGGTTCTCAAGACTCAGCACATACCTTGGAGGTGTTCAAACTTGGCTAATGAATTTCCTCTTAGCTTTATAAATACAGAATTCATCCTCATCATATTATTCATTGTACTTGGATTTTATCAGCATTGCCCAGGTGGTGTTAAGCATGTGGCCCCATATTTATTTATATAAAAGTCTACATATATTATGCAGATGACTAGCAACTGAATCTCATTTTTTAAAAGCACAATTCAGATTCTGAAATTATGCTGTGTCATCTAGGGGTGACCTATCTTTTTAAAAAAGATTTTATTTATTTATTTTCAGAAAATGGGGAAGAAAGGGAGAAAGAATGGGAGAGAAACATCAATCATTGCCTCTTGCACACCCCTAAACTCGGTACCTGGCCTGCAACCCAGGCATGCACCCTGACTGGGAGTTGAACCAATGACCTTCGGTTCACAGGCTGGCCCTCAACCCACCAAGCCACACCAGCCAGGGTTAGAGGTGACCTATCTTGTCAAGATTAATTTAGTTGATTAAAATATAAAGTTTAATTTAGAAAGGACATTAAATATGGAATATGTAAATCCACAAAATCCACCTATTTAACCTTAACATTCCTCCATCTCCCCTTCCTAACACTCAAATAGTGTTGACATACATGCAGTTTCTAAGCTGTTTCATAAAGCTACTAATGGACCACATTAGCCCACATTTTTGCTCACTGATGCTGTGCAGAGAAATAGACTACAAAGATGTGTTCTGTTCTCACAGGCTGCTCTGGTCAGCATAAATGTGAGTTTATGCTAAAGAAGTGTTTTCCAAATTAGTGAGATCAAGAATTAATTGGAATGCTTGTTAAAGACATCATTTTTTTTACTTTTTCTCTGGAGATATTGATTTAGTAGATCTGGGTTGAAAAACAGGGAGTGTCTTCAGAAATTTTAAGGAACCCCAGGTACAACAGCCAGCTGTCTCTCATTGGTTACTTAGGAGCAGAACAGGGAACCACATAGCTACTGCAGCTAAGAATGCTGGCCTCGGGCCCTGGCTGGTGCAGCTCAGTGGATTGAGCTCAGGCCTGTGAACCACAAGATCACGGTTCGATTCCCAGTCAGGGCACATGCCTGGGTTGCAGGCCAGTTCCCCGCAGGGGACTCGTGAGAGGCAACCATACATTGGTATTTCTCTCCTTCTCTCCTTCCCTTCCTCTCTAAAGATAAATAAATAAAATCTTTAAAAAAAAAAGAATGCTGGCCTCGGTCAGCTAAGGGTCAATTTATATTGTCATTTTCTATTTTTTTAAATATTTTTATTTATTTATCTTTAGAGGGGAAGGGAAGGAGAGAGGGAGAGAAACATCAATGTATGGTTGCCTCTACCGAGAACACACAATGTATCATGTGTCCCCTGCTGGGAACTGGCCTGCAACCCAGGTATGTGCCCTGACTGGGAATCGAACCGCGATCCTCTGGTTCGCAGGCCTGTGCTCAGTCCACTGAGCTACACCAGCCAGGGCCTATATTGTCATTTTCATAGCAAAAATTAAGTACTGGAGAAAGGTAAGTTGATATACATAATAAGAATTCTGCACTAGCATAATATTTGTACAAGGTATATATTTCAAAGATTTCCCAGAACCCATTTGAAAGTTATGAAAAAGTATTCCATTTAAAAATACTTTTAAGTCTTGGCTGGTATGGCTCAATGGGTTGGGCATTGTCCTGCAGGATGAAAGGTCGCAGGTTTGATTCCTGGTCAGGGAACATGCCTGGGTTGTGGGCCAGGTCCCCAGTTGGGGGTGTATGAGAGGCAACCAATTGATGTTTCTCTTGCACATTGCTGTTTCTCTCCCTCTCTTTCTTCTTCCCTTCTCCTCTCTCTAAAGAATAAATAAATAAAATCTTAAAATATAAAAATACACTTCTATAATTTGATAGTGACACTTTTACCCTCTTCTCCATTGTTAGTAACATATTCATTAAATGAAAACACTTTATTTAGTTTTCTATCTGCTCTGCTCCAACTATATGCTTAAACTTTAGTATGCTAAGAGATGTTTTTAGAACAACCATAGTGTCACAAATGAATGCTGAAATCACATATAATAATAAAAAAAAAGATTCAGCATAACCTCTTAACTGTAAGAAAGAATATTGTTAAAAATACAAATTTAGCATAATTCAAGGCAGAAAGAAAAGACACAGATGTGTGGCTTGTAAAAAGACTCTTTCACATTGAATATTGTTTATAGTTTTGATCACTCTTAACCAGGCTCTAGAATGTTATTAATCCTCAAGTCCATTTTGAATTTTTTTAATAGAGAATATACAGGAATGCTAACAGATTATGTCAGGTATTCATTCCAGCAACAGTTATTTTTCCACTTGTGCTTGGCAGCGTTGCCTTTTTTTGTTTATGTTGGTCTGTTCTTTTCTTTTAAAATGTTATTATTTTGGCCTATATTAATTTTTTTTCCATCCTCATCCAAGGACATGCTTATTGATTTTAGAGAGGGGAAAAGACGGAGAAAAACATATGTGAGAGAGAAACATCAATGGTCACCTCTTGCAAACACCTAGGTATCAAACCCACAACCTAGGAATATGCCCTGTCTGGGAATTGAGTCCGTGACCTTTCGGTTTATGAGATGACGCTCCAACCAACTGAGCCACACCAGCCCAGACAAGTATCCTCATTCCCTTTAAAACTAGTTTTAAAACTAGCTTTAATGCTCTGGCCAGGTAGCTCAGTTGGTTAGAGTGTGGGTGTCCATATGCCAACATTGGGGTTCCATCTCCTGTCAGGGCACGTGAACAAGTCAAGCAATGATACATAAATAAGTGGAGCAACAAATTGATCTGTCTCTGCCTCACTCTCTCTCAAATTGATTAAAATAAAATAAGCTTTAAAAACTGGAAATCTCTAAAATATACTCCTTGGTTGTTTATATGGATTCCTCATGGATATATTAGATAATCTAGGGACTTTCCTGCTCTTCGTATCTAACAGTATACGTGATTTTGCCAAACCCACATTAAATATTTTCTCCCACCTACTACTGGCCACACCAATAATGCACATCTCACAAAACCGCCGTTCATAATGCAGAGAATTAAAAGCAAGGAGGTACAGACTTTTCTAAGTATAGTCCCATCGTGCTTATTTTATACCCATCTAATGGTCTAGTGGGTCAGCCAAGAGCTCTGAACACCCAGAAGCATCTTCCAAAGCAAAATCCAGGGGCGCTTGACAGCTACGCCATCTACCTGTTGAACCTGAGCCACACTGCCCTCTACAACTGTCAGATCAGCTTCGACCCAGAAATGCTAATGATCAATTAAAAGAAAAAAAAGTTGTTTGCGACCCTTTCTTCCCACTGTTTACTCCTTTCGGGTTGTTGCTGCAGAGCCCAGGGAGCCGCAGGACCCGCGATCTCCTCCACCGGGCGGCAGCTGGGGGGCAGCGGACCGAGGTCATCACAGGCCGGGCGGAGAGGCAAGCAGCCCTCCAGGCCCAGATTTACTCACCTGCGGTCCGGGAGGCGATCGGAACGTGCTGTTCGCCTGCACCGGGGAGCAGACCCCAGGAGGAGGGAGCGGTGGCGACTGGCGACGGGGCGAGGGGGCGCGGGGAGGAAATCGTGTTCACTAAGCCGGGGATGCAGAGCGCAGAAGGAGGCTGCAGCCTTTCCCTCTTGAAACGGAAGAGGCGGGGGAGGAGGAGGAGGGAAATGCGGAGAAAGAGGAGGTGACCTGGCGCGGGAGGACAGCCGAGGGGCGCCAGGCGTCTGGCCGCAGGCGAGGGGCAGGGAGCGCAGCGGAGGGCGAGGCGCTGCCTCCCTGGGCCCGGACGCGCCCTCTGCCTCCGCCAGGCCGCCACCCGGGGCCGCTGCGTGGAACCGCTGGTGACGCCCGAGTCTCCCCGGCGGGCGAGGGCATCCCACGCCAGCAGGAGCCAGGGGGCTGAGACGTCACAAGTGGAGTGGGGTGATTCAGAGGGGAGTGCCAGGAAGAAAAGGGCTCCACAGTCACTTAATCCACCGAATCCCCCGTTTCTTTGTTCTTGTAGCTGCCCATAAATTCAATTTTAAAAATCCCCCTTCATTCTTCTGGGCTCTTGGCGGGGGTGGGGTATGGGTTTGAAGGAGAGTTGGCCGCGGTGAAGATGGACTTCCTGCGCGAGGCAACCAGGTCCCGTTGTTCTAACAGAAATGTCAAGTGTGCCGGATGTTCTTCAAACACAGCAGTGTCCCCTGGGTGCTTGCCTCATGGGGTGTGGGCCTAGTACCACCTTGACAGTAAGCAGGCCGTGGGTAGGAACTCCCCTCTCGAACCCTTTAAACTTTAAACCCTTTAAAGTATACTGAGTATACTTTAAAACCCCCTTTAAAGGGGGTTTTAAACGGTGAGCGAGGCTGGGAATGAGTGACGATAGGTGGGTGAGGAGCAGCAGAAATGTTTAAAAGGCCACGAAGTTTTCAGTAAAAGGAGCCTGGCAGCCAGCCCAGCAGGTTGATTGTTGACTGGGAGGGCGCAGGCCTCGTAAAGCAGTGATTCATAGGCCCACTTCATGGCACACCCAGGAAATGGTAAGGTCTGAAACGGGTAAACAGAAGAGGTTGCTGTGCAGGAGTGACTGGGCCCTCCCAGCCGGGGTGCTGAGGAGCCCCACATCTACCGTCTGTCACTCCTTCTATAGCATGGAATTGGAAAGCTTTGTTTCAAGTTCTAGCTGGCAGACTTCCTTTACCTGCACTTTCCCAAACCCCCCAAGGCTGCCTCCTGAACTGTCAACACTTGGTCCTCTGAGCAGTGAGGAACCACCAAGACAGAAGAAGCCTGGGGCAATACTGGACTTGTCCCACTACAGGAAGTGGTGCTTAAAACTTGACATTTCCCCAGCCGAAGTCAGCTGTCTGCTTCCAGGCCGCCCTGTGGTCTGTAACCCAGACTCCTCCAGCTCTTCTGCCCCGCCCCCATCTCCTTCCCAGGCTTTCACTCGCTAGCAGGTCGATCCTTTCTTCCGAGTCATTGTTTGTTAATTAGTTTAATAATCATATCTATGATGACAAAATAGAAAAAGTTTAAAGGCTAAAAAAGAAACAGTTTAAACATGATGTTTAGAAATAAAGAGGCAAACATCAGGAGAGTTAGGAAAAGAATTGGGTGCTAGCGCTGTAGTCGGAATTCGGAGAGAGGAGGATGGGGCTGTAGGCTGCTGCTTTTGAGATGCAGCAATATGATTAACGTTCTGAATCTCGTCCGTCTTCCACTGTTACCACAGAGCTCATCCAACATCACAGGTTTCGGAGTGATGCACTGAAGCTTTCTTTGGCTCCAGTCTCTGGTAGTATCAAGAGCAAACTCCTAGGCCTGGACTTCAAGGCCGTCTTCCCCTCCCACCTGTCAACCTTGCCCCTCACACTTGACACCCCATTTTACCACACCACATCTAGTTTCCTAAACGCACAAACTTGCTTCATAACATTCCACCTTTATACATGTTATTCCTTTTGCCTGGAATATTCCCTACTGCTATAGTAATAGCCAATGGCACTATGCCAAGTGCTTTTTGTGTTTTATATATATAGCTGTGCATTCTTCCATCAACCCTGTGGTAGGTGTTACTTTATTTAATAAAGAATAAAACTGTGACTTAGACAAGTTAAGTAATTTACTGAAATATGTAGTATGTAGTGAGGCCGAATTAAACCCTGCAATATAATTCCAGGATTCTCAGACACTAAATTTGAGATGAATTAAAAGATTTAAAATCTTAAAAAGACTTAGTAGTGCAATGAGAAAATATAAGTGAATTGCCTATAATTTCAAAGTAAGCATGAAATAGCCCTGGCCACATGGCCCAGTTGGTTGAGCTTTCTCCAGCAGGCCAAAGGGCTCTTCTTGGATCCTCAGTAGGGGGTGTGGAGGTTGAGATGAGGCGCATAAGGGGAGGCAAACAGATCAGCGTCTCTCTCTCTCACATGGATGGATGTCTCTCTCTCTCTCTCTCTCTCTCTCTGAAAATCAATAAGCATAATCTTGGATGAGGATTTAAAAAGTAAGCAAGAAATAAAGGGGAAAATTACAAAAGAAAAGTGGCAGGCTTGACTACAGAATTTCTAACTTCTTTTATCAAATAATCCTATTATGTAAAATAAAAAGATAAGTAAAGTTATCCAAAATTTGCATATATATGAAAGACAAGAGAGTGTCATCCTTATTTAACAGAGGTCTTACAAAGAAATATAAATACCCTGTTTTTAAAAAAATGGGCAAAAATGTAAATTAAAGTCAAGAAAGAAAATGGCCAACCCTATTTTTAAGGGAAGTGAAAACTTAAAACGATAATGCACCATCGAGTTGGCTGAGATCAAAAGAATACTCAGAGCTAATTAACGTGTTGGGCCAGTGATCCGGGAGGCAGAGTGCAAGGCAAATGATTAAGGCAGTACTGGGAAGGACTTAAATTGCTTCAATGTTTCTGGAGGGCAATTGGGCAGAATGCAGTAAAAGCCTCAAAACCTCTTCACATCCTTTGACTCAAAAATAGCATTTCTTGGAATTCATAATGCAGGGATTGACAATGTTTTCTATAAAAGCCCAGATAGCAGGCCACATACGTCTCTGTTGTCTTTCTTCTTTGTGTGTGTCCTTTTCTTTTTATCTTTAAAAAAAACATGAAAGCTACTAGTTTGAGGGCTGTAGGAAAACAGGCTGTGGTCTGAAACGGGCCTGAGAGCAGCAGTGTGTGAAGGAGTAGACTTCAAGGAAGCTCACCACACGGTGCACTTGGTAATTGCCAAAGACAGAGCAAACTAAGGGTCTGAGTATAGAAATTAGTTACCAGAGGGGAGGGGACAGTTTTTTAAGGTTTTAAATGTTCTTATATGTTACAGAATGATATCTATTGGATGAGAATGTATTTGTGGTTTGAATGGAAAAACACAGTTTACAAAAGAATGTGTTATCATCCTAAATAGAACATAATCACATGTGTATGCATGTGATTGCATAGAATAAGATCTAAAAGCCATAAACACATTCAGATGTTGATGGTGGTCTTGAGGTGGGGGTGTGACTAGATTTTGGTTTTGTATTGTGTGTTTCCTAGACTGAATATTCATTGTTTTTGTATAAAACAAAGATACAAGAAACTTTGCTTAGGTGACAACCAAGCACCTTAACTTTCAATTTGAGAAAAATCTTTCCTGAATCTCCTCTCTGCCCCTGACCCCATAATGAAGTTGGTCACTCTTCCATGCTCCCTAAACACATAATGGTCTCCTGAGCACCATTAATTACGTAGTCAGAGAGTGATTAATACCATTATTTAGTTAAGCATTCCTCTATTAGTGGGCACCTGGGTTCTCAGTATTCCACTATTATACACATGCTGGCTATTTTCAACTTGCTCTCTGCCAGAACTGTTTCCTATACTTCTCTGCTAGACTGTGTCTCAGAAGGCAGAACTTCCATATTTTCTCTGGGTTCCCTTGCTAGCTGGCTTCCAGGCAGGATTGGCCAATAGGGTAACATCAACAATAGGTTGGAGGATGCAGAAGGAGAAAAGTTGGGGTATTGCTTCCCACCTTTTCTCCTGCTTTTGTTGTCTAAGTCTCTTGCAAGGAGCTCCCCCTTCGCTGCTCTGCTAACTGGACTTCCTCACTTTATTGCTTCAGCCCTAGTGGGGATAACAGCTTCTTGCTGTTGTAAGAGCTTGAATACCTCCATGTCTCTGGTCATGGCCTTGTAGTATAGGGTTATTTCCCTTCACCCAACCCGAACTCTAAATCTAACCAAAATTTCTGTAAATAGTTCCGTCAATGAAATCTCTTCTGTTGAAACATCTGAGTGGAAGCCCCTGTTAGGACTGACTGATATGTTAAAGAACACTGGTGGACATCATAGAACACAAGTCTTCTACTTATTATGCAACAGGCCCTGGCTAGTGTCAGATTTTGCATCTGAGGTTTTGACTACTTGCAATGTAATTATAGAATGATTTACAAGTTTCCTGAAGCTAGAATTTGAGTTACTGTTGAGGCCAGTGTTTGTGGATGCAACATGCAATTGTTCTTCACTTCTCTGGTACTTTTAGAGAAGTAACGCTCCATTGCCCTTTATTGAAGAAATCATATACTGCAGGACAGTGGTGTTCAAATTTTGATGTTATAAGTGGAATCTTTAAGGAAATATTCTTATATCAGACCTAATATATAAATGAGATAAAAGTCACATGCAAGGTTAGGGGAACATCCTTCCTCATCTTTGAGACTTGCCTGCAGACCCTAGGACTCCTTGGAACATAATATAAGAACACTGATTTGCAGAGTCCAAGAGTCTAGAAGATGTATCCTTCATAAACATCAAATATCTACTGTATTTCTTTAGGCTAGATTCTAGAACTACATGGTCAAGAATATGACCACCAATGGTTCTTCAAAACTCTCCACACTCTGAATGATGCTGCCTGTCTCATTATGGCGTGTATTATCAAATACACCCAGACAAACAAACAAACACTCTCCTAATTTCTTGTCATAGTTTTAGTTGCATTTTTATTACTGGAAGCATATTTTACATTTCTGCTTGACATTTGTATTTCCTTTTTCCTCCTCCTGCCCCCACTTTCAGTGGCCTTTCGCGGTTAACCAGCACTCTATTTATTCAATACACATTAATTCCTTGTACTGTATCTGAGCGTTATACTGATGGATATGAATGTTAAACAATCCAGTTGTGCCTTGGCCCCCCCCCAGAGCTCTCAGACTAGCAATAGTGTAGTCTCACTATTTATCTTGTTGAATTCAAATAACAGTATAGTAAGGATGGCAACACTTTGTCATTTTTGTTGTGAATAACTGTATTAGTTTGCCTTTTAATTTTACTGAAGGATTTTTATTGGCAAAATTAAAAATGTTTTACATAGTTACATCTACAGACCTTTGTTTTTTATGCCTATATCCTTTTAAACCAAAATATTAGGTCAATATTCTTATAGTTCTCCTAATATTTTTCCTGTTTGATTTTTAACGCTTAAGTCTTTAATAATCTGGATGTTATTTGAGAAGCTCTAAATTGATTTTCCCTCCAAATAGCTAGCTAATTTTTTTGAGATTCTTATTAAACAGACATCCTTTTCCCACTAATCCCTAATGACCAGTGTATCACGTATTAACTTCATTGACGTACCAGGCCACATTTATTTCCAGGTCCTCTGTTTTCTTCCTTCGTCCTTCTTTGGGCTACTGTGCCAATGGCATAGGTTTTTAATGGCAATAGGACAGCTCTCTGCCAAAATTCGCTTTTTAAAAATATTTTAAATATTTATACTTACAAATAAAATTTATTAACTATATTTAATTGATACTTTCTCCTTATAAAAGTAATGAATTATAAAGAAAAGTTTGTGGAAACTTTGAAAAATTTGAAAATATATAAAGAAGGAAACAAAACCCACCTCAAATATTATAACCCTTAACAGTTTAGAGTATAACTTTCCATCTTCTCTCTGTGTATATATGTGTATTTTTTTTACAAATACTACTAAACATATTTGTAAACTGTTGGTTAATTATCATCAATGAGCATTTCACCATGTATTAAATATTCCCTTGAAATGTGACTTTTAATGACACATTAGCCAAGGCCTTTACACGGGAAACGGTAGCAATGTCAGCCTTTACTATTAAAACAAACTAGCATTGAAGTCACCAGTTGTTACACAGATCAACATTGCATGGCTGCCAGTGACACCAGCTGCTGGGAACTTGAACTTGGTTTTGACTGTAGTTCACTGGATTAAAGCAAGTTTTGCAGCATTTGCCCCCTGCATCTCTTTTGTTAGGCATATGTTAAATGACCTGAGCAGGGGAGATTAGGCAGTTAACAAATAGGGGGAAGGGTAGGTTGCCCACACAAGGACTAGCTTTCAATTGACTTAGTTGTAAAAGATTCCTAGCACCATATTGCACAATCTTACTTTTGTGGGTTTTTTAAAAATATTTTATTTATTTATCTTTCGATGGGGAGGGAAGGAGAGAGGGAGAGAAACATCAATGTATGGTTGCCTTTTGTGCGTCCCCTGCTGGGAGTTGGCCTGCAGGGAACTGGCCTGCAACCCAGACACGTGCCCTGACTGGGAATCGAACCTCGATCGTCTGGTTCGCAGGCCCGCGCTCAATCCACTGAGCTACACCAGCCAGGGCCTTTTGTGTTTTTTTTAAGTCACTAATATAAATCATTGATAATTGCTTTAGAAAAGATTAAATCATTCTCATGAAGACAAAGCATGTCTATGATTTTTTAAAAAGTTTTATGGAAGGAATACTTAAAATTTGTGATAAAATGTNTAAAATATTTTATTTATTTATCTTTCGATGGGGAGGGAAGGAGAGAGGGAGAGAAACATCAATGTATGGTTGCCTTTTGTGTGTCCCCTGCTGGGAGTTGGCCTGCAGGGAACTGGCCTGCAACCCAGGCATGTGCCCTGACTGGGAATCGAACCTCGATCGTCTGGTTCTCAGGCCCGCGCTCAATCCACTGAGCTACACCAGCCAGGGCCTTTTGTGTTTTTTTTTAAGTCACTAATATAAATCATTGATAATTGCTTTAGAAAAGATTAAATCATTCTCATGAAGACAAAGCATGTCTATGATTTTTGAAAAAGTTTTATGGAAGGAATACTTAAAATTTGTGATAAAATGTTTAAAACTGAGTTTTTCTTAAGTTAAAGTGCAAGTTTACTAAATTATATAAACTAGGGGGAGTTGAATGTAGTATTGAGGACAACAAGTAGCTAAGATATTTAAATCAAAGAATATACTTCTAGAACAAGTCATGCAGATATATTTATAGTCACTTTGCAATACATGGGTGTATAAGCTTCTCCCTAACAAGGTTTCACTGGGTCTGAGTAATTTTTTTTTATTGCATCACACCACACACACATACACACAGAGTGTATATATGTTAAACTTCATAAAACGCAAGTTATCTTGTTTTTTCCACTTAACTTTTCACAGGAGTGCTGCTTACTGATTTGCCGGATTGAAAATATAATCAAAGTCTGGAAGTACATGAATCCTTAAAATTTGAGTTTCCAGCTCAAGGGAATTAAAGGCTGGAATCTGAAAGCAAAAAGTTCAGGGAAGGGACACTGCATTGCCTTTCCCTTCCCTGCAACCGAACATTTGTAAGCAAACTGCCCAACTTAGCCCCTGCTGATGAGGTGCAGACTTCTGTGCTGTTCAGTACAAAGGTTATCCTCTGGAGCAAAGGTATTATCAGTGAGTCATTTCCTTCCCTTTGTAAGCTTTCCTGAATATTTTCGTGTTTATTTTAGCTATAAAATCAGCTTATTGTTGGGTTCCCACTGATACTCTTTAGTTTGGAAAATCATTTTGTTGCACACTTTGTTATCTCAAATGTTACATCCTGATTGCATATTCTTTTGTGTGTTTTGCTTTGGGATGTTTGCCTAGTTTTATTTTTAGAATTGTTAACAATTTCATAATCTATCTTTTGGACACTATGTGGTCAATATGAAAATGAAATTAATTTCCTAGGGTATAATGTATTAAAAGTCTTTTAATTTCTTAAGCATTCAAGATAGAACTTAAAGAGGCTTCCTTCAAATTTCTTACATGCAAAATAAAAATTTTTTCTTAAACCACACCCATTGTATCTCCTATGTGCCACTTTTCCAAATCATTCTGTTGCAATCTTAAGCCAACAATAGAATAGATAGGCAAAGGGAGACAAGAAATAGATCTCTCATATGCTGATTATACTGTGTTTTAATTTGTTAAGTACCTTACTTCTGTGATATATAATGTTACAGACCACTGGTGTTCAATAATAATATCACCTATGTAATTTAGAAATTTCTAATTGACACATTAAAAAAATAAAAACACAAGTGAAGTAAATTTTAATAATATATTTTCCTAATCCAGTGTATCTAAAATAGTATTTTAATGTATAAACAATATAAAAGATTGTACTGCTTCAGTTGTTAATTTTAAATTTAAAAACTCACTTCCTTCGTTGCATTAGACACATTTCAAGTGCTCAATGGCCACATGTGTGTAGTATTGAACAATCTAGCTATAGACAGTTGTGAGGTTATTTAGCAGCCAAATAATTGCTCAAAAGTGGTATCTTTGGAAGATTTGTTGTCAGTAAAACAGTGAATTGAAGGATATGGTGGTTGAGAGAGAGAAAAAAATTAGACCTGGAATGAGTTATATGTGGATACTAGAATGGTATTTTGAGGTGTTAAGAGGATAGAGCAAATTTGAGAGATGTTTCAGAGGAATCATTAGTATGCACTGATTACTGATTGGTGATAGGGGAAGGAAAAAAAAGTTCAGGAGTAGTAGCCAGCCTCCCAACAGCCCTCAATGATCCTTACCTCACACTACTCACATGCCCATATAGTCCCCGTCCACCACAGGGTGGTCTGCGTGACCAGTGGAGTAAGGCAGTAGTGATGGTTTGTCACTTCCGAGGTTAGGTTATAAAAAATACTAATACTATACTGGCTCTGCCTCAGTGGTTCTGTCTCTTGGATCCCTCCGCCTAGAGTAAGGCAGCTGCTACATCGTGAGCAGCGCTACGGAGAGGCCCGGAGAGGCCCGGAGAGGCCCAGGAGAGGCCCAGGAGGCCGGAAACCCCAGCCTGGCCGCAGGCCCGTGAGCGAGCTGGGAAGTGGGTCCGCCTCCCCTGGTTGAGCAGTCAGATGACTGCATTTCTAGCCAACACCCTGATTACAGCTTCAGGAAAGACTGGGTGCCAAAACCACCCAGCTAAGCATCTCCCTGACCTCCCTGATTCCTGAGTCTCAGAATCTGTGAGAGGTAATAATGTTTTCAGATGCTAAATGTTGGGGTAATTGGCAACAGCAATCAATCATGACTACGTCAGTTAATAGTAAAATGGTAACTCAATTTAAATATGGGCAAAAGAATTGAATGGCCACTTTACCAAAAAAATAATAGCACACGAAAAAGTACTCCATATCATTAGACATCAGGGATATCCAAATTAAAATACACCAACAGGCTAAAAATTAAAAAGACCAACAACACAAAATGTTGATGAGGTTGTGGAGCAATCAGATTTCTTTTTAAAAAATTGAGACATAACATATATACATACCATACACTTCATCCACTTAAAGTATACAATTAATACTTTTAGGCTAATGCAATCATGACCGTAATACATTTCAGAATATATTTATTACTCCAGAAGGAGCCCTGTACCCTTTAGCTGTCACCCCCCAATGATCCCACTGCTCCTCTCAAATGCTAGGTTACCATTAGTCTACTTTCTGTCCCTATATATTTGCTTATTCTAAACACTCATATTAGTGGAGTAATACAATATGTGGCCTTCTGTGCCAGGCTTCTTTCACATAGCATAGTGTTTCTAAGGTTCATTCATTTCCAGCATGCATCAGTATTTCATTTCTTTTTATTGACAGATAGTGTTTCATTGTATGAAATATCCCTTAAAAATTCCATCATTTGATACCTTTTAGGTTATTTCTGCT
The DNA here is from genome assembly GCF_014824575.4 of Sturnira hondurensis. NCBI lineage: Eukaryota > Metazoa > Chordata > Mammalia > Chiroptera > Phyllostomidae > Sturnira > Sturnira hondurensis. Next base: position 14,292,113 of record NW_028076767.1, read on the forward strand.
TTTAGGCTATTATAAATAATACTGCTATGAACATTTGTGTGGATTATGTTTTCATTTTCTCCTGAATATATACATTCAGGAGATGAATTGCAAGGTTGTGTTGTAACTTTATGTTTAATCACTTGGTGGATTGCCAGACGTTTTCTGAAATGGTTACGCCATGTGACGCTCCACCAGCACTGTATGAGGAATCCAATTCCTCCGTATCTTCACCAACACTTATTATCACTTCACCAACACTTACTAACACTGTTTGACTGCAGCCATCCTATTGGGTGTGATTACTTTATTGTTTTGATTTCCATGTCCCTGATGGATAATCACATGGACCATCATTTCATAAGGCTATGAGTCATTTGATCATTTGTATATCTTCTTGGAGGATGGTCTATTCAGATCCATTGCCCATTTTTTATTCTTTAAAAAAATTCTTGGAAAACATAAAGTTCTTCTAAGCATGGTTTGCTTTTGCAGATTATTTTCTGAACACATAAAATGGAATAGAAATGGAGAATCTCCTAAGAATCTGAAGAGGTGTGACATTAAAAGCTACACTTATCCAGTAATAAGTGTTGCAGGCTTCAGTTACCAACCACTTTCTGTTCCCAAGAGTTAGCGGGATGATTGTTTTCATTTCTACTTTTTTCAGCATCTGGGGCTGCAGGGTTTAGCACCTTAAGGAATTGGGATGTTTTTGCCTGCAGACATGTGTGAATATTGGCTTTAGATCACTTGATGTGGTAGTGCAGCTAGTATCGGAATGTACGGATCAGGTTGATGGTGCTGTCTTGAGCACCGGCACTGGTGTGGGGAGGGAACAGCACGAAGGCTGTCACCCACAGTAGCACTGGTGTCTTACAGCTCCAGAGGAGGTTCCTGTGACTGAGGAGGACCTCAGGGGCACTGTGGCTGGCTCTGTGTCCCTCTTTGGACTCCTGTTTCAAATGACCACATTGTCATCACCCTTAAAAACTGATGAAGACTACTGTGACTCTGTCCTTTTTAGACTCAACATACATGGTCTCATTATTTCTACAGGGAATAACTGCTCTGTCCTCTCCTTCCTTGCCCCCTTCTTAGACCTGGAAGTATTTTTCAAAGACAGGGTCAGAATGATTTCGTTTCAACATGCCAGCCTGATGCACAATGGAATTCTTGGGGGCAGGTAGATTTTTAAGGTGCTGTAGCATGGAGACATTGTATCCTGATTCTGGATTTACCAAGAAAGTCCCATATACTCTCTTTAACAACTCATCAGCACCATTTGCCTGAAGTTCCCGACTTATATATAAGTCTTATATATAAGACTTATAAGACTATATAAGACTTATATATAAGACATATATAAGTGGTCTGTCACTTTTGTTTTGCCTCCATTAGGATTTGGAATATCATAGAGGACCCCATCAAAATCTTCAAATGTTATTTCTATAGCTTCTGGTTCATTTCTGGTGGCCACACTCTTGAACTTGAGCATGATCATCTCCTCCACGATGTGGTTGTTCACCTCCAGCAACCCACCTGCTGAGCTGCCACTACTGCTGCCTCACCGACCCCATTCTCCATTTTTTAATTGGGCAATTTGTCTGTTTTATGATTGAATTGTGATAGTTCTTTACATAGTTTAGACGCAAGCTCCTTATCAAATATATCATATGCAAAAATATTTTCCATTATGTTGGTTGTCTGCAACTAGAAATCCTAATTTGAAGTGATACAAACACTTTTGAAAAAGGTCTTGGGCGACATTATTTGCCCAGGACTACTAAACTAAGCAGGAGTGTGTGACATAGGTTACACACACACGAAGTTAGGCAGACAGGGAAGAATTGGATCTTGAGGCAAGTTCTTTCCAGTAAAACATCTGGATCAGATGACTAGTTTGCTTATCATGTACACAGAATGAGACATGCTGGCAGCCTCAGGTGGTGATGTCAAACAGTGCTGTCCCATATCTGTTTAAAAACTGAATTGCAAATAAAAACAATGAATTGATCTTCAAATCCCAGTTAGTGACACTTTCTACAAAGTCCTTTTTTTTAAAGATTTTATTTATTTATCTTTAGAGAGGAAGAGAAGGAGAGAAGGAGAGAAATATCAATGTATGGTTGCTTCTTGTGAGTCCCCTGCTGGGAACTGGCCTGCAACCCAGGCATGTGCCCTGACTGGGAATCGAACTGCGATCATGTGGTTCATAGGCCTGCACTCAATCCACTGAGCTACACCAGCCAGGGCTACAAAGTCCTTAGCTACAATATCCACAGTATTCTATGAAATTCTTATTTCTAAAATCATCTTCATAACATTTTTAATTTTCCCATCCTTGAAATGAGTCAGAGGTTTAAGGACATACTAAACTTAGTATATCCCTTGAAAGTTGCGTTGTGGTCTATCTCACAGCTCATTTGGTAGCTGATATTTATCATATCTTGGCATCTTAAGTCAATACCTTGAATTTAACATTCCGTCACAGTAATTACCTGAGAGAGAATAATTTATCATTATGCAGGCCTTTTTTCACAGCCCTCGCTCAATCCACTGAGCTAGACCAGCCAAGGCCTAAATTTACATTTTTTATTTTAAAAGGTTAAAATTCCATAAGACTCTGTCATGTCAATTTCCTTTAGTCAAATTTAACAAGCCAAGTCTAGGTTGACTACTTGGGCTCTCTCAGACAAATTCTCTTCTGGAAGAGACTCTCTTTCCTCCCAATTAGCTCTCATTGGCTCTTGGCCGGGGCTCCAGCCCAGCCTGCGCCCAGCTCCGCCCCCGCCCCGCCCCCCGAGCCTGCCCATCGCTCACCCATTCCTCCCGCCTCCCAGATCCCAACTCCCGCCCTCAACCATTTCAACCAATTTCTCCCGCCCTGCCCTTCGGTGGTGCCGTAGAGTAAAATCTCGCCTTGGGCTGCTCTGGTCACCTGGAGGACTTGTCATCTGTTTCCGGTGGCGCTGGGCAGGCCGGAAGTGAGGCGTCAGGAACCGTGTGGGTGCGTTCTGGCGGCTCGTTTGCTTCTCCTGTGCTCGGTGATTAGGCAGCCAGACATGTCGGGCCTTTCTGCCAGGTGAGTGAGTGGAGGAGAGAGCGAGCTGCAGAGCAGGCTCGTCGGCTGCGCTCTCGGAGATGAAACAGTGTCGGGACTGGGGACCCAACACTCAGACCCGAGTCCTGTTCCTGTCGCAGCGCCCCCGGCCAATTTCGTGTTTTGCCATTCCTCCCTCTGGCACCTTCTTTGAAGCATCTCCTCTTTCGGCCACTCTGGATCTCACTCAGCCTTGACTCCATAGGGCTTTTCTTCCTTTACGACCCCAATCTCTTCCCTTAACAGCTGAGTGTAGTTTGGGGGGCACGTGAGCAATTTCGTGTCACGTTTTGGGCAGCTAGCAAACGTAGGTGCCTTCCTAGTGATTGCACCTGCGCTCTAGGTGTGACTTTATTGTTAGGCTCTGTCGATGGTTCTAAGCGTTAATGCAGGTGCCTGCAAGTTCCAAGCCAGTGTGGTGGGCACAAAAAGTGGGTTGGAGTAGGTGTGCAAGCGTTGTGTGTAACTTTTGGGAATGCCGCTCCGTGCATCTTGAGCCAGCTGAGGACGTCTTGGAGCAGTCATTTTAGGAAGTTAGGCCACACCCCGAGTCTTGAAGCCTACTGTCTGCCCCCATGCAGACATCCATCCATCGCGTTTCCTCAGCAACTGAAATTCCTGGGTTTTTCAGCCTTTGAGGGAGGGTGCTATTGGGAATGTTTCTTTTACTTAAGAGGAATGGCTGTTGCTTTATAACATTGTATCCACAGACCTAATTCTCAATAAATATTTGAAGAGAAATCCAAGAATCACTTTCCTTTAAAAAATACTGTGAAATTAGTGGTGCCTGTGCCTCTAAGCAGCTTGGTTGATACTAAGAAGATCAATACACTACTTCTAGGTGTGGTAGGAGGAAATTGAGACAGAGCCGGGGAACAGAAGAAGGCCAAAGTGCCTGAGGGATTACCCAACAATGTCAACCACAGCAGAGAGACCTTATTTTTTCCCCAGTAACACTCCCTTTGATGCCCTATTTTTTAATGTATTTGTGGGTTAGACTATTGTAGTCTGAATGACCTTGGGATCTGTTCTCTGCTTTGCTAGGATAATATCCACTCCAGGGCTAAAGCCCCAAACCTACTCCAGAACTCACCCAATCAGTCTGCACCTTGAAATGTGGGGTGGAATCAAGCCAACCTGAACTCTGGGACTGACAAATTCTTTCCCAAGTCAGCTAACTTTCTTAATAAACGTGACTTCCCAATTTATTTCTCAAATAATTTGGCATTTGCCCACAAATGCAAAAAATCAGCAGCAATGGCATGTATTGATTTTCTTAGTATCAACCAAGCTGCTTAGAGGCACAGGCACCACTAATTTCACAGTATTTTTAAAGGAAAGCGATTCTTGGATTTCTCTTCAAATATTTATTGAGAATCAGGTCTGTGGATACAATGTTATAAAGCAACAGCCATTCCTCTTAAGTAAAAGAAACATTCCCAGATAGCACCCTCCCTCAAAGGCTGAAAAACCCAGGAATTTCAGTTGCTGAGGAAACGCGATGGATGGATGTCTGCATGGGGGCAGACAGTAGGCTTCAAGACTCGGGGTGTGGCCTAACTTCCTAAAATGACTGCTTCCAGACGTCCTCAGCTGGCTCAAGATGCACGGAACAGCATTCCCAAAAGTTGCACACAACGCTTGCACACCTACTCCAACCCACTTTTTGTGCCCACCACACTGGCTTGGAACTTGCAGGCACCTGCATTAACACTTGGAACCATCGGACAGAGCCGAACAGTAAAGTCACACCTAGAGCGCAGGTGCAATCACCAGGAGTGCTGCTAAACATCTTCCAATGTATAAGACAGCCCCACAGCAGAAAAATTATTTGGACAAAATGTTAATAGTACCATGAAACTTTACGAACCACTTTTGACATGTTTGATCAGTCACAGTACGTTTTCCATACACTGCACAATTTTTTTTGTATTTCAGTTGTGTTTTTACCTTTCTTGAAATACTAAAGCATGATATGCCAAAAATACTGCTTATTTCCTTCCATCTTCAATATTAAAATGGCTGCACAAAAATTCATTAATTTTGATAAGTTTTTAAAATGCACGCTGATGACAGCTATCACAGTACAATCTAACAAAATCGTTCCTAATGAAGTTAAAGACAATTAAGCACTACTTGAACCACACCGTACAGGAAAAACTAAATGAACTTTGACCAACACATTATAAATTTGCACAAAAGTGCAACCTTTATTCAGCATCTGCACTTTTGACTTCTTGGCATTATCGTTCTAGATTCCTGAGGGTATCTGAGTTCTCCCATGTTCCAGATCCTCATTTCTTCCTGATGATTGGAATTTGAGCAATCTTCTCAAATATATCACTGGTCAGTTTTTTCCAGAAATGTGATTAGTGGGCTGACCTCTCCCATTTTGAACCTGCACATGACTGCCTTGTTAATCGTGGCTAAAGTTTCCCTTGGCACCTGCCATTCCTCTGCTCAGAAGCCCTTGGGTAAGGTGCACTCCTTTGTTCAGAATTAACTAAAAGATTCCCAGCCTGGGTTTCAAGATTTGGCCTAATGTGCTTCATGAATTCAGCAATACTTTATGTTCTTGGGAGGCACTGTTCTAGGTAAATGCTATTAGTAATAATTTTAGGACTGTATAAATGTAACTACTTAACTATTAAGGAGTTGAAATTACCTTTGGTCCTTTGAAAGCAACCACGCAGCTGGTGTGGACCCAGTGAAAATGAGTTTGACACCCTTGCGTTATCCTATAGCCAACCTGCACTATTTGATGTTCTTCTTGTTTCTTATGTAAGACCCTTGAAGTCTGAAAATATTTAAACAAAAGTAATAGTTGGTAACACTTATCAACTCTGATAAGTGTCTTAAAGGAAAAGTACCATTATGAGAGAGCCAGGGTTAGAAAGGAAGATGGGTTCAGGGCACTTCTTCAAAGAGGTTCATCTTTAAGTTGTTAACAGTATTCATTGCTTTCTTCATCTTCTCTTCTGCTCAACTACATGTTTTGGTTCTTGCTTCGTGAGCTGCCTGTTTATTTTACTTCTCTGTAGTTGTTTCTTGAAGGTTCAGTATTTGATTCTCTGCCATGTTTTTTCTGTGCTGGGTCACCCACACTCAGAGGCTGAGGAGGAAGCACTGAATGTTGCTGGCTGGCTGGAAGCATCACTCTGTCTGAGGAGAGCAGCTTCTCAATTCCAGGCAGTGTGGCCATTCTGAAATATGGACCTGGGATTTCCATAACTGCCGACTTTTCTGGGAGGCTGGAAAACTGCATTTTTAGGTGAAATATTTTTTATTTTTAAATGTTTGTATTGTAGTTTTAAAACACTGCTTTAAAACAAAACACAGTTATAGACCGAGGCTGACTCCAGGCCACTACTTTTGGACTGCAGCCTATTTCTCAGTTATTCTTCATTGAGTTGCCTCAGTGATGTTGAATGTATCTGCCTAATCTGTCTTTAGTTATCACCTTTTTTCAAGTTCCATTCTTTTTTCCCCACTTCCTGTTGAATATTTTTACTTATGTCACTACATCCTCAAGAAATTCAAAATGAAATTAATATTTCATCCTACAAACTAGCCAGTTTCCTTCCCAACCATTTCAGTACCTGTATTTTACATTCTCCTGACTTGAAATCTGGGAGTTGTTTTTGGCATAATTTTTTTCTGAGAGTTTTTACTTCATAATAACTCTTAATAAAATCATTCATTTCTGTCGCCACTACTGCTATGCTTCATCAGTTCATACTTGAACTATTTTGCCTTGTACTTGATTTTTTTCACTAGCCACATTTCATATTCTGTTTTATACCGTGCCTACTTCTGCTGCAATAAGCTTCATTTAGTCTGGGGGGGCTCCGCCCGCAGAGCCACCCCCTCCCCTCATCTGCCGTGGATGAGAATGAGTCTACCAAGTCATCATCTGCTTGGGGAGGAAAGGTGGCTGATCTCTCAAAGGAGAAGGTCCCAGAGCCTTTTCCTCGATGGGCTTTTATTGGGTTCAGTTTGCACAGGAATACAGGTAAAGGTCATCAATCATTGTCAGGCAGTAAGGATCAAACAATAGATGACATACAAAGAACTACCAGGGCTTATTCTGAGTCAGGGTCAGTTAGCTAAAGGGCTATAAAACTTTGGGAAATAAACTCATTTCATGCTCAGATGCTTATCAGAACATTGAGAGCATTCTTAGCAAAGCAGGTTTTACAGAATTTTATTCATTCCTTCTTAGGCCAGATCATGCGGGAGCCCACCCTTTCCAGCACAGGTCTGCACCACCCTCTGTCATTGTTTCAGACTTAAATCAAGCAGGGGAAGTAAAGCAGTCAAGAGATTAGGAGACTTCTCCCAGACAGAATGAGGACTCAGGCTATGTCAAAGCCAAGGGGCAAGGGTCCATCACCCCCTTTTTCTGTAGCCCCCCAAGTCCTTCCCTGGGGGCCCCTGTGATCCTGCCTGTCTTAGGCCATCCCTCCCTTGAGGAATCTTACCCATCATTGGCTAACTGGTCATCAGGTCGGGGCCAAGCAGGGTGAAGTAAAGGGGGCAAAGGTGGCGCCCCTGCCAGGGAGAGAAGCTTTGTCTCCTTAGCGGCTTAGGGTCCCAAAGTCTCTCACTCAGCCTTAGCCATGGGGAGGTACTCAACAATTTAGCTTCTTAAACAGTTTCATGAAAAGTTGTTTAATTTTGTAAGCCTGTGTTTTATTGGATAATTGTAAAAATCTACGATAACTTTCTTGTCCTTCCAAGACAGCTGTTTTTCATTTTAGCATGTATCAGAATCACCTGAAGGGCATGTTAAACAGATTTCTGGGCTTCACCCCACAGTTTCTGATTCAGTAGGTCTGGCTGGGGCCAACAGTTTGCATTTCTCACAGGTTTTCAGGGGGTGTTGATGGTGCTGGTCAAGGAACCACACTTTTGCGTACTGCTCCAAGCAGCCAGTTTGTGCATAACCTGAAGGAAATTAATCTGGCCAAGCGAATTAGTAAACTAGCAGCTAATATTTAACAATACAGTAATATTTTATTTTTTATCCTCGCCCACACACATTTTTAAATTGTGTTTAGAAAGTGAAGAAGGGAGAGAAACATCCATTGGTTGCCTCTTGTATGTGCCCAGGCTGGTCATCATACATGCCCGGACTGGGGAAGGGATCTGCATCGCAGGCAGGAATGTGCCTGCACCAGGAGTCTAACCTGCAACCCTTTGGTTATGGAATGATGCTCTAACCACCGAACCACCTCGGCCAGGGTTATTAGTAATATTTTTAAAACTCATCTATACACAAACATTACACAGCCAATAAAATACTTATTTAAAAATACTTAATATGAAAGATATGGAAAAATAGTCATGACAGAAGGTACAAAAAGAAAGCAGGCTACAAAACAGTAAATACAGTACACTTTTAAATTTGTTGTTTTAAAAGTGTTTGTTTGGCTAGGAATACAGACGTGCTTGGCAAAAGTGAGGAGTAGTAACAAGTTAGAATGGTGGAGAGGAGGGGAAGCTGGGCAGGGGCAGCCTCGAGGCAACACTGAGTGTTGGGATTGTCTGTATCTAGAAGGTGGTTACAGGACTGACCTGTAAGAGTTCACTCAGATACAGACTTCAAACTAGCACATTTGAGAACTTCATAATTAAACAAGAAAGTAAAAGGAACGTAGGAAAGGGTAGTGACTAGAGGGGTATGAGGACGGCTTCTGGGATGCTGGTGCTATCCTGATTTGTGATCCAGTTGCCAGTAAAATGAGTATGTCCAGCTTGTGAAAACTTGTCAAATTGTATCTTTATATTTTTGGCCTTTTTAAAAAAGTTCCCCCAAGGACATCTCTCTTGCTGTCAAAAACTCGAGTACAGTGAGAGAGATGCATATGAAAATACCGTAGTTAGAATATATTGGCAGGCATGCCAAACAAAAATGAAATTTAAGGTGCACGAGGAGATGTCAAAGCTGGAATCAGTAGCAGCAGCGTGAATAAGCACTGTGCTCATGTGTCGGTACATAGACTATTTGACAGAACTGAAAACTTGCCAATTTATTTTTCAAGGACACTTTGAGATTATTTGAGGGGCAGTATTGTAGATGAGGCATTCAGAAAAAGGGGCAATCTGACCATTGTTACCACTTGTAACCACATCTTAGATGACTGAATTTATAAAATTATTTGTAATCTACCCTGACTGATGTGGTCAGTGGGTTGGGCATCATCCCACAAACTGAAGGGTCACCAGCAGTTGGATTCCCAGTCAGGGCACATGCCTGGGTTGCAGGCCAGCTCCCTGGTTGGGGGTGTGGGAGAGGCAGCTGATTGATATTTCTCTTACACATCCATGTTTTTTCTCTTCCTCTCTTTCTCTCTCCTTCTCTTCTCTCTAAAAATAAAATCTTTACTAAAAATTTTTGTAATCCAACTTACTTTACAGAATTTATATTACTTTATTTTTACATTATATTTTAATTAATCAATACTACAAAAAAGGGGGGGCAGGGAAATCATTTTTTTAAATCATTCATGCCTCATTCCTGGATTAGCATATTTTGAATACGCCTTGCCTCAAGTGAAATATTCTAGTCCAGTGATTCCACAATTTGTATGCACATTAGAATCACCTGGAGACCCTTGCAAACATGCCAAGGCACAGGTGACATCCAAGGCCAATTAAATCATAAGCTCTGCAGGTGGGACGCAGGCATAGGTATTTTGTTTGACACTCCCCCAATGATCCCCAAATGATTCCAGAGCACAGACAAGTTGTCATTAGAATCAGTACTTTATAAAAATTAAACTGAAGTGATTCTACCTTACTCGGGGATGTTTTCTTTTTTCTTATCACTATATTTATTTGTCTTCCCTCTGTCAAACTGTGAACCTACCACTTTTTCCAGGCTGCCTGGGGAGTTATAGGGAAAGGAACATACAAGATACAGGAGACAGAACTATGGGAGGTGGAGACGCCTCCTTCGAATCGTAAAGAGGATGAGAAAGGCCACCATCAGGCAAAGAACCCCATGGTCTCTAAGAGGTCAAAGCCCTGAATGGTGTAGGAAAAGAGTTGTTGCTTGAGAAGGGGCCCTGGCATAACCAATGATGAGGCTTCCAAACAGTTCCCACTGCTGCCCCAGAGCCTGCCAGTCCTACTGTGGCAGCTCCGAGCTCGCTGAGCTTGGCTGATGTCCCTTGAAATGGCACTGATTTGGAAGCCGTGGCTAGAAATAAGTGAGGCTGGAGGACGCGGGGCTGCTGAGCTCTGTCGGTGTCTCTGGCCGTTTCAGCACCACTGCAGACAGCAACCTGCTCCACAGCTGAGGTGCTCCTGACCAAGGGGGGGTGGAGTCAAACCTGGCACCCGTGTACGTTTTCAGGGGGTGAGGGTGGGCTGTGGCAGAAGAGCTGCTCCCAGTGCAGAGAAGACAGAGTTAGGGGTGCTTTCTAAATAAGGTTTGTATGTAGACATTTAAAATCTGAACTGTCCTTACCCTGTAGCACCATTTCTACAGCTTTTTTCAACATAATTTTATTTTTTTGAAGTTTTAAGTATCAAAAATGTAAGTGCTAAGTTCTTTTTTATTTTTTAATTGTTCGAATACAGTCGTCTCCATTTTCCCTTCACTAGTCCCCCCATTCCAGCCATCCCCACTTCCCACCCTTGGTCCTACCCCTTTCTGGTTTTGTCCATGTGCCCTTTTTCTTTAAACCAGAATAACTTTGAATACCTTAATGAGGCCAGTGCCAAAATGCCAGTTCAAGGTTAAAGACTGTGCTGTCAGATTGGCAATTTCATACAACTTAGAAACAGCAAGAAAAACAAACAGGTTTGGCTTCAAGTCCCAGTTTTATGTGTGAGACAGAATTTTATTTCACTCGAAAGTTAATAAAAACCTACCAAATACAAGTACAACACACAGAGCACGGCATTCACAGGTCACAAAAATCTCTGGGTCAAGACAGAAAACATACCAAACTACAACTGGCCCTGGCTGGGTAGCTTGGTTGAATGTTGCTTCCAAATGCAAAGGTTGTGGGTTCAGTCTGGCCAGGGCAGGTACAAGAAGCCACCAGTGAGTACATAAGTAAGTGGGACAACAAATCGATGTTTCTCTCTCAAATCAATAGAAAACTAAGCTCCTTGTCAGATTTTACATAGTTGTGTTGCTTCTATTCTTATTCATCATACTCATTTTCGAGTATTGAGTCCCCAAGTAATTCTGAATTTATGGCCTTCTCTTTCCTCCCTGTTGGCTCCCAAACTGCCATCTGGTGGAGATGAAGAGGAAACACACAGCCTAGATTTCATCACTCAACTTGGGTGTCTCCAAAACCTTGGGGTCCATGCCTATGGTACAAAGGAGAACATGCCTTAAGAGATATGTTGCTGGGTCACAGGCCATACAGTATCTCATACTCCCCACCTTGTTCCACTTAAGAGAGGGTGTTGATACCCTTCGGGGACCTGTAAGTTGAGATTGACATTGTCCTCTAGAGTCACTGGAGCAAGGTCTGTTTTCTACACCTATTGTCAAATATAGTGATGCCTTGCTTCCTGGCTTCTAGTTGTATGATCCAGTTTCTTCTCTTTGGGAAGATAACCTGGGACTTGCCACAGGGGGTCTGCTTTCTGTTCATCCTGTGGTTGGTGTTGGCTAAATGGGTTCCCTGAGATCACCACACTCAAAGCCTTGACAGGGACCAATGAGATAGCTGTAGGTTAGTGTCTTGCCTTATGGCTTTGGCAAAGTTCAGAAAGACATGGTCATTTACTCTTTGTTCCTTCTGGTATTTCTAGTCCCTCACAGTTCCTAACATGAGTTATAAAAAGCAAGCAAAACTGATTTGCCAATCAGTAGTTCCTGCTTTGAGGCCTGTTGTCTGTTCTCTGTTGTGTATTTGGGGATTATATTTGACCTAGGTTAGAAAAGCAATTTTTTATTTAAGGCTTGACAGTATCTTCTTAAATGTCAAGGAGCTAAGATTAACCCCTTGAAGTTCCTTCCCTCTTTCTCGCATTCTTCACTGAATTGTTCCTTTCTGGTGGATGAGTCATTATTTTAGTGATGATGAAATGTTTGCTGCCAGACATCTGGGTGTATCTGGGTGCAGAGAGACATTTTTCTGAATTAATTTAACAGTGGATTTTATTGGATGAGTTAACTCTTGTTTTCACTTAAAAGTAAGCCACTTTCTGTACAAGTAAAGAATAGATTCACTGCTTCTACTTAAACCTTTTTCTTCTAATTTTTTTGAATACTTTTTAGAAGAGGCTAAAGCAAAAGGAAATAGAGTATTTATATGTTGAAACATGACTAATCACATTATTTTGTTCATTGTATTCTACATTTGTTTCAGGTTTAATTCCTTCAAAAGGATTAATATCACACTGCATCATTTGGTAAGTTTGTATTTTTGGTTGCTGGCATTATTAGATTATTATGTATAACTTAAAATATGATTGTTTGGGAAGTAGAGAAATACTGGCAGGTGTCATTGACCTTGGCACATCATGACTCCCAATTTTATAGTGTCAGGACTTGACAAATATAACTTGCAGGGGGTGGCATAAGGTTGTGGATAAGAGCGTGGATAGGCTAGTTTGAATTGGAGTGCCTGGTTTAATGGGTCCACTACTTAACCTTGGGCAGATTACTTGTTCTTTCTCACTCTCCTTTTTGACTTATAAAATGGGAATAATGATATCCGCTGTAGAGTTCTTATGAATAATAAAGGTACTTCATTTAAAAATCTAGCCTAGTTCCTAGCATACAATAATTTTATAATGTTAACTACTATTGTACTAATAGTTCCCTCCTAGAGCTTAGATGTCTTTATCAGATTGCAAGCAAAATAATTTTTATTCATATTTATAGCTCTCTGCTACAGACCGAATGTTTGTGTCACCCCCGAGTTCATGTTGAAATCTATCCCCATTGTGATGGTAATTGGAGGTGGGGGCCTGTTGGGGGGTGGACAGGTCAGGAGGATGGAGCTCTCACGAATGGTGTCAGTGTCCTTACAAAGAGACTCTAGAGAGCTTCCTCATCTCTAATGCTTTGTGAAGGAGGACACGGTGAGAAGGTGGCCATCCATGAACCAGGAAATGAGACATCAGCAGACACCGAATATGCAGATGCTTTTGTCTTGGACTTCCCAGCCTTTAGAACTGTGAGACATAAATGTTTGGTTGTGTAAGCCACCCAGTCTATGGTATTTTTGATATAGCAGCCTGGACAGATGAAGGCACCTTTATAGAGCCTGAAAAGTACCTTGCTCATAAAAACAACAAGTTACTCTGATGTAGTACTTACTGTATGCCAGGTGCTAGTCTAAGTACTTGATGTGTATTAGCTCAGTGGATTCTATCTGCAATTCTGAAACCTCAAAACCAAAAGTTTGTGGTAATTGCACTTGGTGACAAAATAGGACTTGAAGCTATTTTTGTTGTTATCCTAACTAGTGCAGAAGTGTTTGATTATAGTGTAGTGACTCAGACTCATCTTGGGATGTTTCACATAGTACGTACTATGTACTTCGTTACCTTTCCAAAATCTAGAAAGTTTTCTGAATTTGGAAACACATCTGGAATTAAGAAGGGCTTTTGATGAAGGGATTATGGCCTTATTCCTATTTAGTGAATTAGACGTGGAGGAGGGACCGAGAGGCTAATTAACTGGCCCCGATATACAGCTGAAAAATAGGAGGTGAAATGTGAATCCACACGATCTGGCTCCATAGACTGAACCTGCTTCACTCTGCAGCTTCTGGCACAGTGTTTCTCGATTAAGTCTAAATGCGATGAGTTGATGAAGATTGAAGGCTGCGTGGTTGGCGGTCCCATTACTGGCCTTTACCTGTGCTTCAAAAGCAGAGAGGCTGTGTCCCAGGCAGTCCATCTGGGAAGGGTCCTCATAATACAGCCAGTAAAGAGAAGAGTGATGGAGATATGCCACAGTGGCAGTACTGGAGACAGCTATGAGGAGTGGCGAGGATAGGAGAGGCAGATTTGTTAGAGACTTTTGGTAAGTTTGGTTTTTAACAAGTTGAGTTTTGGGTGCCATGTATTGTAGTTAACTCCTGTGATAAGAAAATCCTGTGTAGTAGGCATTCATTTGGAAATAAGGGCCTGGGCCTCTTAACTGAGCAGTAAAGATACAGGTGCAGGTTTGACTCAGCTACGTAGTGGTAGTAATTGTAGATAGAGAATAGATATCCTCACACAAGGTGAGAGAATAGAGCACATCTAAGGATGATTTGAGGGACCCTAAAATACTGATACGTGGAGGAGTTTACTGACTCAGAATGAAATTATTCAAATGATGCTTGAGTAATTAGCATTTATTAAATGTTTTTTGATGCTAAGAATTGTGCTTTGAGTCATATTTGTGTTATAATAATTTAAATGGCATTCTTCGGTGTTGGCTGGAAAGTAATAAAAATCTTAGGGATGCAAAGGATGTGAGTCTGGAGAAAGAGGAATGTCAGCAAAGTGTATCAAAAGGATCATGTTCTGCTAATGGTAGAATGCTTCCCTGCACATGTCTTCGTGTCACAACCCTGGTCAGTGGCAGTGAATGTCACTTACAGGGGAAGGTGTATGCTTACTTAAGATTGGGACTTGGGTATCCACAGTGTGAAGCTTGCCCTAGGCCATTGTTACAGTAAAACTGCATGGATCAATAATGGATTATTTATTTAACTAAACATTACCTGCTATGTGTTACACACTTTCCTCAAAGGAAAGGGTCATTTCTCAGAATGTTTGTGAAGGCTGTAAAGTGTTTTCCAAAAATGTAGTCTGCAGAATAAGTCCCAAGAGATAGTGCATGAAAATACACACACACACACACACACACACACAACCTCTTTAATAGAGTAGGAAATTGGCTGCTTACTGTATTTTAAAAGTTTACATTGTATATTTGCATATCAAAGATGGACAGTCTTATAGAAGTGACATTTTTTTATATTGTTTTAAGTTTTTTCCCAAACGGATTTGACCAGAGGCCATTTTCTCCTTCCACATGGCAGAAACAAGCATCCCTTTTGCACATTTTGGGAAATGCTGCTGTGGATTTTGCCAGAGTAGTTCCATGTTCTAGCAGAGTGAATATTCCAAGTCATATGGTCTCATGGGTTTTATCTGAGCCGACTTCATGCATTCAGTTTAGCACAGAGCTGTGTGTAGTTGGTGTCCAGACATGTTAGCAAGTGTCTTTCACATTTCTCCTTTGAATGGATGGAAATGATGGGTCACTCAGTCATTGCAGGACTGCAGAAGATTTTTGTAGTGGGTTAAAATGGGTGGGATTACTGTATTTGCCAGGTATAATGCACACTCATGTTTTTATGTGCATTATACATGGGATTATAATACCATGGTGTGTAGTCATTATACTCATGTAGAATGTGCATCTTTATTTTTCCCCAAAAAAATTTGGCGAAAAAAAAGTGCACATTATACATGGCAAAATACTGTATATCTTTTGAAGACGATGACTGGGAGAGTCCGTTGAGAAGGCATAATGAGTAGAGCATGGGCTTTGAAATGAAATAAATAAAGTTTGAATCCTAGTCCTGCCCCAAAGCTGCGTGACTCTGGGCAAGTAATTTAACTTCTTCAGGCCTGAGTTTCCATATCTTGAAAAGGAAATCCTAGTACTTGACTCATGGGGTGGTTTTGAGGGTTAAGTGCCAAGTTTTTCAACTGCTTAGTATAATGCCCCTGGAAAACCTTAACTAGTAAGTTAAAATAAAGAACAGTTTTTTCGGGATTTTCGGCCAAGATGGAGGCTTAGGTAGGTACACTGTGCCTCCTTGCACAACCAAAAGAAGGACAACAACAAATTTAAAAACAAAACAAAAAAAAACCCCAAACTCCCAGAAAATCGAACTGTGTGGAAGTCTGACAACCAAGGAGGTAAACATTCATCCAGACTGGTAGGAGGGGCAGAGGCAGGCAGCCAGGGAGGAGAGGACTCATGGTAAAGCAGTGGCTGGAAGTCGGATGGCAGACTAGGTGAAGCTGTGGTTAGTGGACTGGGTGGTCCCACGTTTGCATACAGATAAACCAAGAGGAAAAACTGGGGAGCAAGATAGACTGCACAACATTGGGTTCCAGCATGGGGAAATAAAGCCTCAAAACCTCTGACTGAAAACACTTGTCTGGGTTGCAGTGGTGGGAGAAATTTCCAGCTTCACAGAGGAGTTCATTGTAGAGACCCACAGGGTCCTAGAACATACACAAACCCACCCACCTGGGAATCAGCACCAGATGGATCCAATTTGCTTGTGGGTAGCAGAGGAAGTGACTGAAAGCTAGCTGAGAGTCGGGCAAGAGGCATTGTTCCCTCTCGGACCCCTCCCCCACATACAGCACCACAGTGCAGCTACTTGGGTTGCCCCACCTTGGTGAACACCTAAGGCTCCGCCCCTTACTATGTAACAGGAAAGGAGATAGTTACCCATAAAGGAGTTCCATAAGACTGTCAGCTGATTTCTCAAAAGAGATCTTGCTGTCTAGAAAGGGCTGGAAAAAGTATTTGAAGTCATGAAAGGCAAGAACCTACATCCAAGACTACTCTATCCAGCAAAACTATCAATTAGAAGGGAAGGGAAGGTAAAGTGCTTCCCAGATGAGGTAAAGCTAGAGGAGTTTATCATCACTCAATCCTTATTATATGAAATGTTAAAGGGACTTATCTAAGGAAAAGAAATTAAAAATATGAACAGTAAAATGACAACAAACTCACAACTATCAACAACTGAACTTGAAAAAACAAAAACAACTAGAATAGGAACAGAACCAGAGAAATGGAGATCACATGAAGGGTTATCAATGGGGTGTGGGAGTGTGGAGAATGGGGGAGAAGGTAACTAAGAAGCATAAATGGTAGGTACAAAATAGACAGGGGGAGGTTAAGACTAGTATGGAAATTGGAGAAGCCAAAGAACTTATATGTAAGACCCATGGAAATGAGCTAAGGTAGGGGAATGTGGTGCAGGGCAGAGGAGAATAAAGGGGGCAAAAATGGGACAACTGTAATAGCATAATCAATAAAATATATTTAAAAAACCAGTTTTTTCTAATTGCTTAGGAAAGTATTCAAAAATATAAATAAACTGATCCTCTTGTCTTTTCAGGATGTATAATAAAGATTTAAGAAAGTCTTACTTTTTCATGGTAAATCTTTCTAGCCCACGGCTCTGGGCTGGAAACATCCCTTCTTTCCTTTCTCTGTTCTCTTTACGCTTTCTGTCCCTCTGCCCTCCACGCACTTTGGATTCTATGAGAAGTTAATTTCTGACTCTAGTCCCTGTAATCTTTCCTAATATGATAAGTTTTCTTCATGGGAAACTTTTCTAGCTCTTAGTTAAAAGTTTGTGATGTTTTCTGAAAAGAGATTTAACTTTTTGTAGAATTAACTAACGCACATAAATGACACATATAGTGGAGATTTCCATTTTTTCCCTTCTGACGTTTGCATGCATGATTTTGACTAATGAACCAGTAGTTTGAAGGTTTGTAGAAGGACATGAGTTTTAGAAGTAGGAACAAATCTGTTCATTCATTCATGTATATCATTCTAGTGGCATTCACAGTAGAAGATCCTATAATATCCTTTACTCAAAGTCTGACCCTCTGTAAATATCCTTCAAAAATGCTTGGCCTAAGTGCTTGGAGATCTGTGCTTAAAGATATTTGTGCATCATTGTAATAGCAAAAGGTGGAAATTATGAGTTGAGGACCAATAAATTGATATGTAAGAATACATAGCTGTTAAGAATAAATATGTATCATATGTGGCAAAATCCATACTGGGAAATTTTACAGATTATATGGCTTCTTTTTTTCCAACAAGTTGTGAGGGAAACAAAGGGATGGAGGGAGCACCTATAGATTAAAGGACCTGAAAGATATACCCAATTTTAAAAAATGGACAGATTATGTTTGTGGGTGCACATTTTGCATTTATTATAAAAGGACAGTGATTGCTTTTGTAGGGAGGGAGAGGGCTGTGATTGGAATGGGCAGGTGGAGGGCTTTTGGGCTAGCCGGACAGCTTTGGGTCTGGGGGTCAATTTTACCCCAATGACAAGCTAATAGGTAGCCTGTTACTGTTTCATGCATGCTGGCAGAGGACATGGAACTCTTGAGTTTGAGACAGAGGACTTTGCTATTGGTGGCACAATGAGCAGCATTGAACATCATGTTTACATTGCCTCTCCATGCTCTCCAAGTTTCATGGGGGTGACGTAGAAGGCCCAGATGGATGCCTACATATGCAGTGGGTTGTATCAAGGGACAGTAATACTGGATTTGAGGAACCTGCCTGTTCACAGCAAGCTGTAAGCAAGCCTACTCTCTGTCCCAGAGTCAGGCCTTACCTTTTCCTCAGTTACTTGAGCAAATACAACCCTGAAAAGTGACCCAAGCGAAGAGTGGTCGGGCCCTTTGGTTCATGGCATGCCCAGCAATGAAGTGCGGGGAAATCTCGGGGAATGTGACAAGTGGCTTCTTCCACCAAGTTGCAGATACGGTCATTGCAGATGTAATTAGTTAAGATGAGGCCATATTGGAGTAAGGATTACTGGGATAATTCAATATGACTGTTGTCCTTATAAAGAGGGAATATTTGGAGACATGGTACCAGAAGATGTGCTTGTGCTCCTCTCAGGTTTTCCCTATCCCAGCCATGGAATCAGCCATTTCTCCAAGGAGCCCTGGTTTTCTTTATATGAGACTGGTGTTTGGAAATCAAGATCTAAGCTCTGGGAGTGTTCTTTGCTACTGGGGTGTCATGGCTTTCTCTTGGGGGATAGAGCTAGGGTAATGTATGTATAGTGGCACACATACACACTGTGTCCTAATCCATGTGTAGATACATGTCTATACTTATTTCTGTATTCTGTGTGTGTGTGCCACTATACATACATTACCCTAAGCATGAGTTCATACCGATGTCTCTGACTTTAATTTAGTACCACAAGGAGGGTTCATTTTAGCCATCCCTACTTGCATATCTGTACCCATCCTCCCAACAGTGGTTCTCACTATTGATTGTTGAATTCCAGTTTGCATGCAAAGCAGTTTCAAAATTGCTAACCACCCCCCATGAGAAACAAATTTACCAACTAGAGCAGGAAGCTGATGTAGAGTGCATTTGTATTTATCCTTACAGCTTCCCATCCAATCACTGTTAGGTTGGCCGTACTGCCACTACCACTGCAGTCACTTCAGACAGGTTATGTCATACATGTGTAGTTCACTTAAGATTCATTTGTCTCAGTCTCCCTCTGGGACAGAGCTCAGGGCTTGCTTACAGCTTGCTGTGAACAGGCAGGTTCCTCAAATTCAGTATTACTGTCCTGTAGTACAGCCCACTGCATATGCAGGCATCCATCTGGGCCTTCTATGTCACCCCTGTAGGCCTCCGGTGCCTTCCTCACTTCCCTGCAGATTTAGCCTTTTGTTCCGGATGGAAAATGAGGGGGAAGGATTTAGCCGTGTATGTTTTTTCCCTCCCCCACCCAGCACTATGCAGGGGAGCTTTCTCCAGTCTTCCCTGGGGAAGCCTGACTGGATTCCAGAGGAAAAGACAGCCAGATTGAGAACATGACTGTGACTCCCAGGAACTTCATACTATAACATTTGCCCACACTTGGCCTCCAGCAAGTAATCAAAAATTCTACTTAACTTTACTAAAGGCTTCTGCCTGAGGTGTTCAAATATTCTTGTCCTTTGTCTCTCTGAAGGCACCTCTCCAGATTTAGCCCTTGTGACTGTTTTCTGATTGAGTTCACCAAAAGTCATTAATCTGTAGTCTGTTCAGCTCTCTGCCTTCTTGCTATAAAATCAGAAGGAGAATCTTTTTTGCTCTCAACATTTCTGAGCTGAAACCAAATTACAGAGTTTGAAAAGATTGCTTCTGGCACCGGGTGGTAATTTATGTTAAATTGTTCAATTAAAACAGTCGCAAAACTTTTTTGTTTTGGCTGACAAATCTGACTTGGTTCAAATAATGCTTTAAAAAAATGTGTCGTCAGCCCTGACTGGTGTAGCTCAGTGGTTGGGTGTCATCCTGCAAAGGGAGTGGTTGCCAGTTCGATTCCAGCCTGGACCTGTGGGGGTGTGTAAGAGGCAACCAATTGATGTTTCTCTCTCACACTAATCTCCCTTCCCTTCTCTTCTTTCTAAAAATAAATAAATGAAATATTTTAAAATATGTGTTGTCAGGCTGTTTTTCCTAGGCTATTGTAGTAGTCGTTTATGCTGCTGCAGTATGTCTGTTTCCTCATACTCTAGATATCAGAGGATATCAAACTTCTTGATACTTGTGAATTTGTTTAAAGATATGTCTTAAGTCCTGGCTGGTATGTTCAGTGCTTGAGTGCCACCCTGCGAAGCAAGGGGTTGCTGGTTCCATTCCCAGTCTAGGACACATGCCTGGGTTACGGGCCAGGTCCCCAGAAGGGGGCGCAAGAGGCAAGCACACATTGACATTTTTACTCCCTCTCTTTTCTCTCTTCCCCCTCTCTAAAAAAATAAATAAGTAAAATATTAAAAAATATATGTATCTTAAAATAGTTATAGTTTTGTTTTAATTTGAAAAGATGCAATTATTTTTTATTGTTTAGTAGCCTTTTTTGTAACCCCTTTAAGTGAATATAAATTATTACTTTTTCTGGTAATTAATGTTAATAAAAATAACTACAACATTAAATATACGACATGATTTTATAAAGGAGGACTTAAACACTGTGTAAAGATACTGCTTAATACTGTCGAAATATAAATTTTAAGGTTTTATTAGATTTCTGTTCATAAGAATGCATTCTCCAGTTAAAAATTTCCAGTTGAAGCTGACTTTCAATTTTATGTTGTATGTTGTTCCTATGTGAAGTTTAAAGCATTGCCCTTAAAGGAATGTATTAAGTAGGTTGTGCCATTAGCCTTGGTAGCTGTATATAGCAGAGACCTGGGAAATGGCTGTGTAGCTTAAAACATGTTACTTCCAGGTATTGTATTAGCACTATATAAGATGAGCAGTGAGACCTGCTGATTAAGTTGTGGTGTGTGAGGCCCTATGTTAAGTGTACTAGGCAAGTTCTTCATAACTATATGACATGTAAGTCTATCATTTTATAATCTGGCTTTATACTACTTATTCTTCCTACTTACCCATCACTCATTTCTTCAACTATCCTTCATTCTGCTTAGGTTTAACATCTTAATATTTTCAAATATTCATTGCTATATTTTTGCATGTACTATTCTCTAGGATTCTCACCCTCCTTTTTCTTGATATACATGAAAGCTAAGTTCAAGTATCATCTTCCCCCCCCCCCAGGTTGTTGGTAACTACTGTAGTCTTAATTATTTGCTCTCTATTCATTTTTACTCTTTAGGTACCTAATATATTGCTTGGTATATAGTAATAAATTAGAAGATTTAAGGTTTTATAGTTCAGGTTGACTTAGTTTACTTAGAAATAAAAATGAAAAGATTTAAGAGGTATGTAGAGTTTATTTTGAAATCTGAATAACTTCAGAAATCTTTGTCAAATGTACTTAGCTATCCATTTGATTAGCTACTATTAACATTGTGTGAAAAATGTATATTTTATGGATATGTTTTGATGCTGGCTTGTGACAAAAACTTAATGCATTTTAACATTGTACTTTTACGCAGAGAATGTCCAACCACACAGATGCAGGACCAGAAGTGCTATTGGAAAGAAGAGGTTGTGCTGGAGTGATAACACTGAACAGACCGAAGAGCCTAAATGCACTGAGACTTAATATGGTCCGGCAAATTTACTCCCAGTTAAAGGTTTGTAGTTTTCCTAAAGAAATTATATGGATTATTTTAGATGTATATCTTAACAGTACATTTGTGGCATTGTCTCCTATAGAACCACTGGACCAGCTCCCAAGCCCCATTGATTCTGAAGTCTTCACACCTTTCCCTATGTGGTTAACCCGAAGCACCCCTCGTGACAGAGAGTTCATTGCCTCATGAGACAGCCTCTCCCACTTTTACATGGCTCTAAGTGTCCTCTGGTGTTCTGCCACTCCTTATTTCTCTGACGTTTTAACCAGTGACTCTGGTTCTGTCTCTTGGGGTATGAATGTACAAATTTAATCTGCCTCCACATGACAGCTTTTGATTTGAAGACACTGCTTTTTAGATGCTTGAGCAGCCTTTATTAGAGAAGGCCATAAGCTTTTCTATGTGAACTGCAGGTGCAGAGGACTACTTGTGTATGAAACTTGGGTTTCTATTTATTAACTGTGTAGATAGGGAATACCAGTCACTGTGTGTCTGTCTTTCCTCAGTTGTGCAGTAGGGGTGATAATATATCATAGGATGGTGAAGATGAAGTAAAATAGTGTACCTAGTACAGCCAGCCACATAGATGTTATACAAAATCTAGTTCTCTCCCAGTCACCTCTTTCTTAGTTGTGTGTTTGATGAGTCTCTCTCCCATTTTGCTATGTCTGTTTGGAATACCTCATATGTCTTTTAAAGTGATACGGAGAAATAAACCAGGTGTTCCGGATTAGAGTTGGATCAGAGTGGAAGAAAGAAGAAACTTCCATGTTAGAATGCCATATTTCTACTAGTGTAGTCCAGTATTGCATTAACCTTTTGTACTTTTAAAAAACTTTATTGATTTGAGCATGGGAGGGACAGAGACAGACAGACAGGCACATTGATTTGTTGTTCCACTTATTTGTGCATTCGCTAGTTGCTTCTAGTAGGTGCTGTGACATGATCGAATCCACAGCCTCGGCATATTCGAACGGTGCTTTTACCAACCGAGCTACTCGGCTAGGACGTGCATTACCTTTGGGCAGCTACAACTGTCCAGCTACATTTCTCCCTTGGGCATTTATCTTTTCTCAAGTGTAGAATTTATAGAGCCCTTGTTAGTATTTCTGTCTCTAGTTAACTAATTTTTTATTGGTCCATTGTTCTAGTCTTTAGAATTGACATTGGCTCTTGATTCTTTCATCCTACTTAATTATTAGCTGTCCTTACCCCACATTACTTCAAGATTTCATCTATGTTACTGTTATTTTAAATTTTTTAACAGGAAAGAGCCCAATGTTACCGCAGGAGAAAAAGGTTATTGCTCTGTTTATCAACAGTCTTTGGTTTGATTTGTTCACCAGGTTTCTAAGCTTATGTAATATATACTATTATTAAGCCCATATTTTTTTCTTTTACTTTGGTCTAAAAGTTGTCATGGCCAAGATTTCAGATACCATCATTAAATTTGGATCACAGAATATAGTCATCTAGTAACTTTATTGAAATAGCCTCTAATTTATGTCAGGAAAGGAAATGAAGTTGGGATTCATTCTTCTGGATATGGGTTATAAAGCGTATGCTTTATGTCTATGGGTATATACTCAGGGTGGGGCGAAAGTAGCCTATCCATATACTGTATCTGTCTGTTCCCACAGAGATGTATGTGTGTGTAGCTGTGCAAGTGGATATTTGTTTAATGGGTTGTGGAGTCATAATATGCTTATGCCATCTTCTTTTCAGAAGTGGGAACAAGATCCCGAAACTTTTCTGATCATTCTGAAGGGAGCTGGTGGAAAGGCTTTTTGTGCTGGGGGTGATATCATAGGTAAAAACTGTTTTCCTCTCACCCAAATATTTTTTCCCCTCATTAGAACAGATAAAGTATTAATGTATTTTTGTAGTACTTCATAGTTTGTGTTACCTTTTAGAATTTTTTTGTTTTGTTATATTCTTGTATAGTTAACTTAGAAAAAGGAAATATTTAAAGACTTACCTTTTGTAGTTTATATTAGAAAAATAGGAAAGTGAATTTTTAAAAACTGCACAAATCAGACTCACAGATACAGAGAACATTTTGATGGTTGCCAGATGGGAGAGGGGTTGGGGGAGTGTGTGAGAGGGTGAGGGGATTAAGACCCACACACTGGTAGTAACAGAATAGCCATGGGGCTGTAAAGGACAGCATAGGGACTATAGTCAGTAATACTAACAACTTTGTGAGATGTCAGATGAATGGAAGGTTTATCGGGATGATCGCTTAGTAAATTATAGTGTCTAGCCACTGAGGTGTACAACTGAAACTAGTATGTCAGCTGTAACTGGAAAATAAAAAATGATTTAAAAATACAATAATACTGTGCACATGCCCCTCAGATATCTTGTCTCTTTCCCTGAGTCATCGCATACAAAATGTGCAGTTGTGGTATGTGAGCCCACTTTCTGTTTTAGAATAAGCAGTTCAGTATGTCACATAATCTGACAATCTGGCCAGGTTGAGTGACTTGACACTCTCCAGGCATGACATGCTCTCACATATTTCCGTGACTTTGCCTGTACTTTCCCATTGTTCATGATTCTAAAGCCAGAATGTACTTCATTATAGTGTTTTCCTATATATTTTAATATATTATGTATTTAAAAATAAGTGTCATATAAATAAGAAGATTAATTCTCCTTATCTTTCTCATTGTTTACATCAATCTGTCTTACACTTTTAACTGTTAGAGACAAAATAAATGTTTGTTCTCAGAACCAACGTCATGTACTTATTGTTATCACAACTGGTTGTCAATATTTTAGATACACTAAAAACTGCTTTTACATTTTGTATTTGTTTCTTATGGAGTTGGTAGGGTCCAAGGATGGTTCTTCCTTGTGTTTTTATTTTGTGTTTTGTGTTGTGTTAAGACATTCATGTTTGGGTTGATCTGGTTGCCAGTTTTTGTAAAGCATTACATTTGTAATAACCAGAAACAAGATTGATTCAGGACAGAACTTCAGATAGCTTATTAAATTAAAGGAAAAAAATTAAGTTTTAAAACTATAGTTTAAAGTTTTTTAACTGAATTGCTTTTGAAATTTATTTGCCCACAAAATGAGTATTTTTAAAACATTGTTTTTCAGGCTGAAACTAACCTTTCCTTTGGAGCTGAGCTTATGATTTTGTCAATTTAAGGATGGGCAGAGCCTTAGGTATTGATTTTAGCTGCTTCTGACTGGGAGCTATTTTTTAGAAAGGCATAACTTCATATTGATGTTTGGAAACACAGTCACAAATTCTAGAATTATCCTAGTTTACATGAAATAAAGGAGTGGACTTCAATTTCAGGATATTTAGTTTCTTTAAAGATCATAGTTCAAGATGATAAGTGGACACTCAGAAAAAAATTTTAAATGATATTATGAACATCATTAAATTTTACTTTATATGGAAACAGTTGATTAGAATAAGATTAAAAGGAAATTTAAGAAGATTTTTTAGGTAAAAGAGTTTCAACATACAGTACAATTTATACTCCATTCTTTTCTGAATTGAGAAGTAGTGATGAGGACTGCATAAAAGACAGTAAATGAGAGGGTTTTTCTGAGGGAGGGCATATGTCAGGGAGAGCTTCAGAATGACAAAGGATGTTAAAAACCAGGAAAAGAAGTCAACATGTGGAACCTTTTAAAGGAAGATAATATCAGAGTGCTAGAGTTAGTCTCAAACTCTATAAATAGTCAGCAATTTTTGCATAACTGTTTCTCATAAAAGAAGAAACATGCATATACTATACATTTAATTTGTATTTTAATAGATAATTCTCTTACTGCTGAAAGATAGGAAAAGGCATACAAGCTTGTAGTATGTGTATAAAAGAGAATGACCTGAGAGTAGTATTGGCACTGACTGCAGTAGGAATACAGTAGATGCGAACTTCCAGTGATAGGCGATCGCAGTAGAAATGAAACTATATGATAGTATTTCTAATTCAGATATTTACTGAGCACCTTTCAATGAAGCCAGGCAGTAAGTTGGTATGCTGTAGCCACATTTTTG
Organism: Sturnira hondurensis; assembly: GCF_014824575.4. NCBI lineage: Eukaryota > Metazoa > Chordata > Mammalia > Chiroptera > Phyllostomidae > Sturnira > Sturnira hondurensis. The sequence continues at coordinate 14,318,038 of NW_028076767.1, forward strand.
AGAAGATATATTTCCTTTATGTTGTTATACCTCTCTAGCCTCACCTTTTACCATTCTCCTTCTTTACTCCTTCTTGCCTGTGTGCCTACGTAGGTACTCCTTTCTTGACTCAAATCTTTGCCTCCATCATTTTCTAGGAAATATCTATCTATTGTTCAAATTTGGCTCAGACTATGTCTTCTGGGAAGACTTCGGTTTTTTTTAAGTTTTTTTTGGAATTAATTGATTTGTATTTAAAAGGAACTATTGACAAAGAGTCACTGAAAATAATCTGAACAAGTGGAAAAGTGCAGTTAATACTGGAACAGAACTAAAATGATTCCAGGACTCATGGTTTGCCTGATACAACAATATCTCTTAGATGCTGCCATTGATACAAAACCTGGCTGTTTTTTACTTTTCTTAAACATACAGTGGTATAATTAACAATATTCAGTCACTCTGTACTTTCCTAAAATACACAACAGATAAAATTCTGAGAAGATACATACATGCAATAATCTCTACGAAGCAACTGGCCACAGAACTAGAACATTTGATAGTTGGTGATTTTAGTAGGATTCCAGACGTTTCCAAACTCAACTTGAACTTTTATCTTAGGCTTTGTATTTTGCTTTTCCATTTTCACTAATAACGCAAATATGATTCAGATCCCTGAAGTATTCATTATAGTCAAGGGCATATTCTACAATAAACTTGTCTAGAATTTCAAATCCAACAAAGCATGGTCTGTATCCAACACTTCAGGGAGTCCTTTTTACCAACAGGCTTGCGATCTTGACCGTCTTCGGATTATGCTGCTTGACCAAGGAGAGCAAAGTTTGCATTGTTTTGCCAGTGTCAATTATATCTTGAACAGTCAAGATATTCTTTCTAGTTAAAGTTGAGAGATCGTCTCCATCAATTACTTTTATGTCTCCTGGTGATTGGTCATTAACAGTAGCTCTCCAGTCTGATAAAATCTACAGTCATAGGTTTGGATCTGTCACTATTTCTGTTTAGTGCTTTGATGTAATCCAGGAGATTAGCAAAGAATTTACAGTCCCGCCTTGAGCACACAGAGCTACAATGTGATGGACTCCCATCCCCTTTGCCACATATTGGGCAAGCCATTTGGTCCTGTCTGTAATCAGTCCATGAGGAACGAACACCGTTTCCAAATCCGCAGCATAATGATTAGGTATACAGAATAAATTTAGGTCATAACCTGGTTCGTCATCACTACTCACAATGCTGGTGCTGCGAGTTGCCTGGGAAGACTTATTTTAATTAACTTCTCCCTTGAACAACAATTAAAATAAAATAAATCGTTGAAAAAAGAAAAAGACTTCTGTGTCCATTTCCACAGCACCCAGCCTTGTAGTGAGGATAGCACTAAGACTGTATTTTAGTAGTTTTCTTTCTCATTAGTATGAACTTCAAGGCAGCCATTTCATACTGCTATCTTGTTATCTGTAGCATCTAAAACAGAGCATGATACTTAGGAGATGCTCAGTAAGTGTGTCATGGTGAAATGAATATGACAAATATTTACATGGAATATATATATTTCTCTGTGTATGTATACTTTGTATTAAGATACATTACCAAAGAAAATGTATATCCAGCAAATGTTTATTCAAATGCTACAGAAAACAGTTAAAAGAAAATGGCATTTTGTAGCAATATATAACTTCTAATTTAAGTGTAGCAACTTGTAAGAAATTCTTAAGAATTTTTGACTTGAAGTTTTGACATTGGACTGTGAATCTAGGGTTAATTATAATATGTGGCATGGGCAAGTTCAAGATTAACAGATCATTCTAGGGTTTCTCTGGGTACTGAGTATTATAATATTTTAAATTTATTTATTTGACTATAATTGACTGGAAAACACTTTTTTAAAAAAATTGTAATCCTTCTTTCTTTTTTTTCTTTTTGCTAACAATCTCAGAAATTGTAAAGGGAGACCAGACGTTAACTCAGAATTTCTTCAGAGAAGAATATGTGCTAAACAATGCCATTGGTATGTGTGCTCTGTTGATAGCTTTGAAAATGGAATCAAGAAAAGCAGCCACAGTATGAATTATTAAAAATGCAATCAATAGACACTCTTATTTAATGTTTTATAAAATATGTTTCAGGTATAAATGAATTTGACTGAGCTATTCTTATTGCTTATTCCAAAACAGTTCACATTTTAATATTAGTAGGCTGTACTTACAAACTACTTGTCATTTAGTCAATATGAAAATGTGATTCTGATCCTGTGGCTGGCTTTCTTGGGGGAAAAAAACTTGAGTTCCAGTTTTCTCTGTAAAATGAAGTACCATTTCCTAATACTTGCAGAATTTTGGGATGAACATTTCTTTATAGTTGATGTTCCAGATTTGACTGGAAGTGAAACAGTAGTTTTACCAAGTATGTGTTTTAAATGTTAAATTATAGGACATAATACAATAAGTACTTGTGTACTCACTGGCACAGAATGAACAGACATCAGTATTTTATTTTTGCTTGAAGTTTTATAATTTATATAAAAGGTAATTCTACAACTTTTTTAAAAAGAATTTATTTATTTATTTTTAGAGAGAAGGGAAGAGAGGGAGAGAAATATCAATGTGTGTTGCCTCTCCTTCATCCTTTGCTGGGAACTGGCCTGCAACCCAGGCATGTGCACTGACTGGGAATCAAACCTCGGTTCTTTGATTTGCAGGCCCGGGCTCAATCCACTGAGCTACATCAGCCAGGGCTACAAGTTTTAAAATTATAGTTGAGCTTACTTTGTTGCTTTTCTCAGTGCTATTTCTTTCTCTCCCCAGAAACAACCATTATCCCTCCTCAGAAGCAACCATTGTCATTAATTTGTAGTTTAGCCTGTTAGACTATACTCTATATTTTTACTACATATTTATGAGCAAAATAGTATTACTTTGTTTTTGAATTTATATAAATGCTAACTGTATTTGTGTAATACAGTTCCACTAGGTGGAACATTACATTAATTAAGCATTTAGATTTTATCTTCAGTTTTATTCCTTATTCATCTTTCTTTTGGATTTTTTGTCTTTCTGATTTTGTAGGTCTAAGTATTCTGGATTCTTCACTTTTGTACCTATTATACCTATTATAAGTCCATTTCTCTGAGTCTGTTGCTTTAGGTTACCTTTTGGTATCTATAAGTTTTTATGAATATTTGGTGGGATGAAATGTACCCATTTTTTTCCTTTGTGATTTCTGCTTTTTTCATTAAAAGCACTTATTACTGAAGTTGTTAAGATGTTCTCTCATATTTTCTTCTAATAGTTTGACTATTTTGTTTCTTTATACTGCAAGTCTTTAATGTACTTGAAATATTTTTGCACATGACATCTTTTATATTCCAGCTAGAAAGCCAGATGTTTCCATATCTTTTATTAAAAAGCATATGCCGCCCTGGCTGGTGTAGCTCAGTGGATTGAGCGCGGGCCTGCGAACCAGAGGATCGCAGTTCGATTCCCAGTCAGGGCACATGCCTGGGTTGTAGTCCAGTTCTCTGCAGGCCAACTCCCAGCAGGGGACGCACAAAAGGCAACCATACATTGATGTTTCTCTCCCTCTCTCCTTCCCCTCTAAAGATAAATAAATAAAATCTTTAAGAAAAAAAAAGCATATGCCTTCCTCACTAATTATAATGATGCCTTGTTGGGAACCGCCCTGCCTGGTTTCAGAAGCTGTAGCTCCCCCCCCACCCCCCCATGGCTAAGGCTGAATGAGAGACCTTGGGACCCCAAGCCACTAAGGAGACAAAGCTTCTCTCCCTGGCAGGGATGCCACCTTTGCCCCCTTTACCTCACCCTGCTTGGCCCCGACCTGATGACCAGTTAGCCAATGATGGGTAAGATTCCTCAAGGGAGGGATGGCCTAAGACAGGCAGGATCACAGGGGCCCCCAGGGAAGGACTTGGGGGGCTACAGAAAAAGGGGGTGATGGACCCTTGCCCCTTGGCTTTGACATAGCCTGAGTCCTCATTCTGTCTGGGAGAAGTCTCCTAATCTCTTGACTGCTTTACTTCCCCTGCTTGATTTAAGTCTGAAACAATGACAGAGGGTGGTGCAGACCTGTGCTGGAAAGGGTGGGCTCCCGCATGATCTGGCCTAAGAAGGAATGAATAAAATTCTGTAAAACCTGCTTTGCTAAGAATGCTCTCAATGTTCTGATAAGCATCTGAGCATGAAATGAGTTTATTTCCCAAAGTTTTATAGCCCTTTAGCTAACTGACCCTGACTCAGAATAAGCCCTGGTAGTTCTTTGTATGTCATCTATTGTTTGATCCTTACTGCCTGACAATGATTGATGACCTTTACCTGTTGTATTCCTGTGCAAACTGAACCCAATAAAAGCCCATTGAGGAACAGGTTCCTGGCCCTTCTCCTTTGAGAGACCAGCCATGTTTCCTCCCCAAGCAGATCATGTCTTAGTAGACTCATTCTCATCCGTGGTGGCCAGGGGGGCTCTGTAGGTAGAGCCCCCCCAGAGTGCCTCTGTCATAGATCAAGTTCTTGTATATGACCCAGTCTGTGTCTGGGCTGCTTTTTCATTGATCTATTTGTTTGTACTTTAGTTGAAACTACAGGGTCAAAATTATTATGACTTAAATATATGTCTCTATGTTGTAGAACAATTTGTCATTGTTTTCTTTTAGAGTTATCTTGGTTGCTCTTGCACTTTAGAGGTTCCATATGAATTTTAGAATTATTTTTGATTCCACAAAAGATTCTACTGAGATTTTCATTGAAATGATAATTTTCAATTAATTTGGGGGAAATTAGCATTTCTTATATTGAGTCTCCTCATCCATTAATGTGGCATATCTCTGCTTATTCATGTAGAAGACTTAAAATTATGAATTATAACTTACATACTATAAAATCCAACCATTTTAAGTGTAAAATTCAATTTTTAGTAAACTTGTGCGACCATCAACATAAACCAGTTTTAGAACATTTTCATTAGGTTGACTTTCATGTCCTTTCATAATGTTTTGTAATTTTCTCCATGAAGATCTTCCTTTTTAAAAGGATTTTATTCTTAGTAGCGTTTTTTGTTACTTAATTTAATGGTAATGTTCCTGTTACATTTGCTAATTGACTATGTATGACATATAGAAATGCTTTTGATTTTAATATTTTGTTCTTATATTCAGTAACCCTGCTGAAATTTATTGATTCTAGTATTTCTGTAAATTTGCTTTTCTTTAGGCAGTTCTACTGCCTGCACATAATTTTTCTCATCTTTCCAATTTTTATATTTATTTTTCTTGCGGTATTTTGACTAGGACTTCTTTTATAATGTTCAATAATTGTAGTGCTGTCTTATTTTTGATGTCTGTGTGAAAGCGTTAGAATTTCATTCTTTAGTGTAATCTTTTTGTAGACACTTTTTACCAGGTTATGGGTGTTACTTTGATTCCACATTTGTTAGGGATGTTTCATTTTGTTTGTTCAGATGTGCTGGTGGAGGTGGTCGTTATCCAGTTCTTGAGCATCCATCTACTTTCCCTGACTTTTCTCTCTTCTCCTGGCATGAACTTCGTTGAGTTTTTCTAGTCATGTTTTACATATTGAATAGCTCTTCCTAACATGAAGCTTTGTGTGGGTAGCTCATTGCATAAGGTATGTGGCCCAAAATTTATTCCCAGCTGAAAAATCAAATGCACTAATAATTTTGGCTATAGCTTCTACTCAGCTATTGATTTGAGTTTCTTATTTATTTCTGGCATGTAGGGATTTCCCTTGTTTTGCTTTGAACTTGGATTTACATGATTTTTTCTAGAATTTCTATGTCTTTGGAGTAGGAGTGGGAGAAAGAGGTGTTTCCCATTTTTGCTTGTGGCCTAATTGAATGGCCATTTCTCACTTCTTTAAGTCTAAAATTGTATTTATCAAATTTACTTAGAATGTTTTCTTCATTCTATAAATGTGTACCAGTACTGGCCATTAGGACTTTCTCCATTGATAAAATATTTTGTGTGTGTACTGTGCATTATGATATCCACTAGCTACATGTGGCTAATGAGCACTTGACCTGAGGCATGAGGTTACTATTTTTTGACAGTGTAGATCTGTACTAAACAAAAAGAGATGGAAAAAAACAGAGCTCTAAGTTGTTTGAAAAGAGTGTTTGGCAAAATGTTAATGTTCAGAGAGAAAGAAAGCCTTCAATTTTGAGGTATGGTATTTTTCAGACTAAAAGACCCACGTTCCACTCCCCCAGTTTGGGAGGAAAATGGGGGTGCATCTTATACTCCAGTGTAGCCCACTGGCTCGCTGGGGCGTAGGGGAACGGCGGTGGAGCTGGATCACAGGAGGCAGGAACAGGGTTGCAGCTGCATTTTCCTCCCAAATTTGGGAGGTGGGGAAGTGTGTTTTACAATCTGAAAAATAAGTATATTTTTGTACATTGTAACGACAGTTTAGTCAATAAGGAACTTGACAAATTCTGGCTCCATGTCTTGCATCAATTATTATAATATTTTATATCTGAAATATATGTATCTATAATCAATAAAGAAATTCTTTCTACCCTGGCCAGGTTGCTTAGTTAGTTAGAATATCGTTCCCAGTACACCAAGATTGCAGGTTTGATCTCGGTCAGGGAATATACAAGAAAAATAAATGCATGCATAAAATAAGTGAAACAACAAATTGATGTTTTCCTCTCTCTTTTTAAAAAGTCAATTAAAAAATTTAATTAAATTTCTTTCCATAGTTTCTAGGGAATTATAGTTCAAAATTGAAGGCTATGGATGTCCTTGTGAATATGAAGTTAGATTTGTGCTTTGGTAGCCTATTTAGTAAATTGAAAATATTTTATAGAAGTGCTTAGATGGATCAAAACTGCAATTTTATATTTGACTTTGGTAAGGAAGTAATATTGGCAACAAACTAACAGAAGCTCGGCTCTTTACATTTTTGGTATGTTGTGAGCAATTCCCTCTCTCAGCGGGAATCAGAAGGGACAGAGCAAAAGTTTCTAGAATTCTTGAGCTGGGAGGGACTTCTGAGGCCATATATTGTCATGTAATAGATGAGGAAACTTATCTATATATTATGTATATGCTCTGCACCTAATATGACATGCATATAACTTGTGTGTGTTTGTACACACATGTGAATATGTATATTTCTGCCTAGTGTCAGTATGTTTATTGAATATAGTTGAAGTGCTAGACAAAGCTGACTACAGTCTGGGGCTTGTGACTTCCAGTCCTTGCTTTTTCCTTTAGGCTACACTTCCCTTTGAACCCAGCTACTACTTCAGATGTTTAGAAAACAAATGTTCTTCAAAGTACAACTGTGTATATAAACATCAGTGGCTTACAGAGTAGTTAACTATATATATTTCTCTACAGCTGAATTAAACAAGGTTTTCATTTGTTTCACGGAAGTGTAGAGTTGTTAAATGATAATGAACAGATGATCAGGATTGTTTGTGGACTGACATTTTAAAAAGAACATTTTACAAGCCATACATTTAGTCTACCTTGATACTCTTGCAAAAATTTCCCTGGGATGCCCTGGCTGGTGTAGATCAGTGGATTGAGTGCAGGCTGCGAACCAAAGGGTTGCTGGTTCCATTCCCAGTTAGGGCACATGTGTGGGTTGTGGGCCATGTGAGAGGCAACCACACATTGATGTTTCTCTCTCTCTCTTTCTCCCTCCAATCCCGTCTCTAAAAATAAATAAATAAAAAGCCTTTCAAAATTTCCCTGGGAAAATAGAGTTCATGTGACCTGTAGTTTTTGAAGAACAAAAAGGAAGAAGAATTATTAAACATTGCAACTAATTACAGCTCTGTTTTTTTTAGGTTCTTGCCAGAAACCATATGTTGCACTTATTCATGGAATTACAATGGGCGGGGTAAGCAGACTCTCTTATTCTGCTCATTAATATGTGAGCTGTAGTAGAATGCATTAATTATTAAGTGTTTTATCAAGTGTCAACTTTTATCAAGTCATTTATCACCTTTATTAAGTGTTATGTACCGTACCTAGTAGTGTGTGCTACATCTTCATGCAACTGTAGGTTTGTTTACACCATTACCACAGACACATTAATATGTTGTGCTACAGCGTCACTAGACAGGACATTTTCAGCTCCATTGTAACCTTATGGAACCACTGTGGTGTATGCGATCTGTCACTGACAGAAACAGTGATGTGGGCCATAACTATATAAGAGATTCATTTAATGTTTTTATCATAAAAGGATAGTGGATTTTGTCAAATGCTTTTTGTGCATCTATTGCAATTATTTTATGATTTTTATTCTTCATTTTGTTAATATAGTCACATTATCACATTGATTTCATATTTTTTAATTTTTATTTTTTAACTCTTTTTATTGTTTGTTGTTCAAGTACAGTTTTTTGCCTTCTCCTCCACTCTTCCCCACCATCCCAGGCCTTCCCACCTCCCTCCCATTTTCCACCCAAGCTTGTTATTGTCCATGTGTCCATTATAATTGTTCTTGCAAACCCTTCACCATTTTCCCCTGTAATCCCCTCCCCTCTCCCCTCTGGTCCCTGTCAGCCTATTCTCAATTTCAGTGTCTTTGGTTATATTTTTGCTTGCTTGTTTGTTTTGTTGTTTAGCTTCCTGTTAAAGGTGAGATCATATGGTATTTGTCTTTCACCTCCTGGCTTATTTCACTCAGCATAATGCTTTCCAGTTCCATCCATGCTGTTGCAAAGGGTAGGAGCTCCTTCTTTCTTCTGCATAGAATTCCATTGTGTAAATGTACCATAGTTTTTGGATCCATTCATTTACTGGTGGGCACCTAGGTTGCTTCCAACACTTGGCTATTGTAAATTGTGCTACTGTGAACGTTGGGGTGCATAGGTTTTTTGGATTGGTGTTTTAGGGTTCGTAGGATGTAATCCTAGCAGTGGAATTGCTGGGTCAAAAGGCAGCTCTATTTTTAGTTATTTGAGGAAATTCCATACTGTTTTCCATGATTTGCATATTTTGAATCATCCTGGCATCACAGGAATAAGTTCCACTTGATCATGGTGAATGGTGCTTTTAATGTATTATCGAATGTGGTTTGCTAATAACTTGTTGAGGATTTTCTCATCTGTGTTCATCAGGAACATTAGCCTGTAATTTTCTTTTCTTTTAGTGTGCACGTCTGTTGATAGACATTATTGTTGCTAAGCCTGCTTATGTAGATCAAGACGATCTGATTTCAGATACAGGAATATGTCATATATGAGGTGACCCCTGTGATCCTTTGCAGGTTTAGGGTGGAAGCTGCCAGTCATAAGTGTGATGAAACTAGACTGGAAGTGGATGTGCAAAGATAAAAGTGACCAGTCGGAGACTAAAGAAAGGAACTACAGTGCAATCACGAAGTAAAAGGGCCTTTCAAAGTGAGAGGCAACAAGCATTTATCTGAGATTAAAAAAGAATAAGAATAGCTATTTGGGAAGTATTGATTCAGATAGAACCCCAAATAATGTTCTGATTAGGAAATGAAGGTAATGGCTATTTATGAGAAAGGGAAGGGGAGCAATTACATCAGCAGAAGGAAGGCATTTCTATTGGTGCCCAAAACATAACACAGTGATGCTAATTCTAAACAATTAAAAAATTTTTCAAACCTCTAGTCATCAGTCTCGTGGTTGTAATCTGCTCTCTTGTTATCTTTGCAAACACAATTTTGCTTTAGGCCCAATCCAAAAGTTATTTTGCTGTTTTAATGTTCCAAAGTTTGAGGCATAAGAAGTGCGAAGCAGTTCGTCTGGCCTGGCAGCTCCAGCTCCAGTTTACAGGGGCTCCATTTATTATTTCTTCGACAAGAGGAAGGATAATCAGACAAAGGAGGATGTGAAAAGGTCTCCTTTGGGACTGAAATATTAGTAACAGAAGAACTGTGAAAAGAGGACATACACAGGAAACTTCCCTTAGATTTCTAAGTGTATGGAAAATGTGGTTATTATGCCCATCATTTTTGTGTGTTCACTGTTGAACTTTCTCCACCTGTGGATGGATGTCTTCTGGTTTTTGGTAGAAAGGGATAGGTCTTCCTTTCTTCCATGGGATTCTCTCTAATTAGATTTCCTTCTGCCATATCAGGGGAGAGTTAGGATTGCTATTAGTTGCAGGATATCTCATAGTAAATTTTGAGGGTCATCTATTTTCACAGTGAACCTTTTTCATAGTAAGCATGATGTTATATTTTTCAAAAGTCAGTGAATTACCTTTAACAGATATCCCTGTGGTGTTCAACTCCATCTCACCCTGCTCTCTCTTATTAGGTAGAACCCTTTGTTCTTCATTTTACTCTACTCTCCCCCCCCGCCCGACTTTTAGCCTAGGGATACCCAAATACAGACCTGGGAAGTGCTTCTGTTTCCTTAACAGGAAATGGGCTTCATTGCTGCTGCCACCCCCCTGTCCCCACCTTCATTATAAGGCAGCGATTTTCAACCTTATTCATCTCATGCACACATAACTGATTGCTAAAAATCGATGGCACACCAAAAACTGTTACTTTGACTTAAAAATAGGTATAATTTTGACTTGTTCACCTTGGGTGGCTATTGTGTTGGCTCTTGTCATTTTTTTTTATCTGACATGTAAGCAGAAAGAAGTCAGTGCCCCTGACTAAATAGTCAAGTATTGCATGTTTTAAAAATTCTTGTGGCACCCTGGTGGGTGATCGCTCTTATAAGGTATTGAGTTCTGGAAGATAGAACTTTGACTTTCTAGGGTAATGGGTAGTCTTGGCAACTTTATGACTTACAGGTTCACTTTAAAGATCAGATCTATAGAAGTTCTTTTCCTTTTCCCTTGGCCATTTCCTGTAGACAAGGGGGTCAGGATTCCGGGTCATTTTGATTTGAACTGTAGAAGCCCCTAGGTTCCGGCGAAGTGGCCGGACCCCTGCCCTCCCTTGTGCCGTCCTCGCCCAGCCTCCATGCGGTCCGTCACTGACAGAAACACTGGGGATGGACTCGGGGAGATATTTAGGAGACGACTTGGTGGGAGTTGACGATGGGCTCAATCTGAGGGATAAAGAGAAGGAGGCGAGGAGTTTTTTCCAGGTTTCTAGATTGGACAGTGAAATTCAAATTTTTACTCCCTTGCTTTTTAAAAATTGAGATACAACTGACATATAACATTGTATTAGTTTTAAGTATAAAACATAATGATTTGATATATGTGTATGTTGTGGAATGATTACCTCAGTAAGCTTAGTTAACATCCATCACCACACATAGTTAACAGTTTTTTCCCTTATAATGAAAATTAAGATTTACTCTCTTAAGAACTTCCAAATATCTTCCTGGTTCTTTTGTTTAAAGTAAAATGGTTCCTTCAAGAATGATAAACAGTTATATATAAATATTTCTGCCTCAATTATTTGTTTCTGTTGAATATAATTTTTGCCCCAAAATAATGTGAACCATGAGGCCTGCCCAGAAAGTATCCATGTAATATGGAAAGGAGACATTTATTGAAGAAGATACAAGATACAAGAAACACTGTTCACAGGACAATGACACTCCAGTTCCTTTCAAAGTAGGCACCTTGGGACCTCACACAGTTCTCCCCATGTCTCTTCCACTGTTAAAAACATCTGCAAAATCCTTTGTTGAAATCACTATCAGCTGTCCCATTGTATTTTCCTGAATCTCATTGAAATCTCTTCCATTTCAAAGGTGATTTTAGTTTTGGGAAAAGCCAGAAGTGATGGGGTGCCAAATCTGGTCTGTGGGGAGGTTGAGTCACCTGGGTGATTTGATGTTTTGCCAAAAACTCCGCATAAGATACAATGCATGAGCCCTGGCTGGTGTAGCTCAGTGGATTAAGCACAGGGCTGCGAACCACATGATCGAGGTTCGATTCCCAGTCAGGGCACATGCCTGGGTTGCAGGCCAGTTCCCAGCAGGGGACACATGAGAGGCAACCATACATTGATATTTCTCTCCCTCTGTCCTTCCCTTCCCCTCTAAAGATAAATAAGTAAAATCTTTTTTTTAAAAAATATTTTGTTTATTTATCTTTTTAGAGGGGAAGGGAAGGAGAGAGGAAAGAAACATCAATGTATGGTTGCTTCTCATGCATCCCCTGCAGGGAACTGGCCCCTGCCGGAAACTGGCCTGCAACCTAAGCATGTGCCCTGACTGGGAATCGAACCGTGATCGTCTGGTTCACAGGCCCGCGCTCAATCCACTGAGCTACACCAGCCAGGGCAAATAAGTAAAATCTTTAAAAAAAAGATACAATGCATGAGCAGGTACATTGTTGTGATGAAGCTGCCAAATCACCAGTTGTCCATAGCTGTGACCAACCATTTTTGCCATATTGCATCTTTCAAATGATGAAGAACACTGAGGTAGTACTCCTTACTAATTGTTTGGCTTGGAGGAACATACTTGTGATGGAAGACACCTTCCCAATCAAAACACACAGTTAACATGGTCTTGGTCTTGCTGCAACTTTTCTGGTCCTTCTTCCTTCAGGCATGGAGAACCAGGCAGCTGCCATTGGGATGACTGGGATGGCTGGGCCTTTGTTTCCAGATCACAGCAGTAGATCCATGATTCATCTCCTGTTATGACCTTGTGGAAATATGGTTCATTGGTAGCAGTTTAAATCAAGTCATGAACAACTATAGTATGATGTTCCTTCTGCTCTGGTAGCAGAAGCCATGGAATGAATTTTTCTACAACACATTTCATGTCAAGATCCTGCATCAAAATCTTGGACACAGTATTTTTGGAATCCCCAGATCAGCTTCTACTTCTCACACTGTCAGTCACTGACCTTTGTTGATTGTAGCCTGTACACGTTCAACATTCTCAGGTGTTCTGCTTGTTGCAGACTCTCCAGAATGTGGATCACTTTCAACAGATTCTCAACTGTCTTTGAAGCATTTGTGTCACACTTTATTGTATCATTCCTGAAAGCCTTTGGAATCATCTGAATACTTTCTGTGGGGGAATGTTGAAGCCTAAGGCAAAATTTGATGCAGATTTGTTGCTCCACTTGCTCATTTTGAATGTCACGGCCACACAGTGCACATGCTCACTCAGCAATGTCTACCACCCCCACTGACTAGTACAGTGAAGTTGTCATTGTTTAAACATGCGCATTCCAGTCCACTCTCCTTGGCTGCCAGGTTACATCAATGTCACACAAACTGTTCTTGTTATATTAACAATGGATGGCCTTTCTCCGGACAGACCTTGGTATGGGCATTTAATGTGGGATAAAAAATGTGTTTCCTACTGATCTCTCCATATTAATCTATGCAAATACATTAATGTTTAAATAGTTAGTATATCAATATTATTATGTGCAGTATTAGCTTATGAACATTAATGTGTGATGCATAGTAAAGTCACCTGTTTTCACTGTGGAGCCTGCTGACTACACTGCTAGCATTCCAGAGATACGGTATGGAACTCGTGGCATTTAATTTTATAGGTTAGAAAATAATGCACCGTTTATGACTAAGTGATGGTGCGGAAAGTCTCTCACATCCTCTCTGATGCTGATGCAGTGTTCATTCGGAGCAGGAGCTTACACATTCTCTCTGATTAGAATTTCAATCCGTGACTCTGTGTGAGCACTTATCACATCACCCTGCTGAATACCTTTCTGAATTTGTTTTCTTAGCTGTGGTTGTAGGCTCTGTTCACTTTGGGACATTTATTTTTAATTTTTAAAAACTTGTTTATTATGAAACAATTTCAGACTTTCAGAAAAGTTGCAAGAATAGTGTAAAAAAACTCTTGTATATCTTTCATCCACATTCCTTGTTCTCATTTTCCATGTTTGTTCTTTCTCTCTTCCTCTCTCCCACATCTATCTATGAATACTTTTTTCTTGAACCATTTGAGAGAAACTTGAAGATCTGATAATCTTTTATTTCCCTTTCTGTTGAGTTCACTCTTATAGAACTCTTAAAGCCTGACATCGTTTCAAATATTTTCTGTTTTAACTAATTTAACTGTGTGACTGGGTAGAAAGGGTTAAGGGTGAGAACTGAATCTAATAGAAGTTCTGAACAGTGTGAAAAGAACATAGGAAATGTATGTTATAATGTGACATAAATTTGGATACTTTGTTATTTGCATACCTTATTTTGTTCAAATGTCTGTTTATTCAAATATGTTCATTCAAACATGTTTCTCTTGAGAAATGGTCATTAAATTTGTCCTTTTCAGTGACATTCAACAAATGAAAGAGAGAATTTTCAGCCATTCATTTTATTTCTGAAATTTGTGTTTTAGTAACCATTTTTAAAGAGTTATGTAATTGGCCCCATTGTATCTGAAAAAAAAGATGTCGCTAATGGTATTTGATAAAATATATGAATAAATGTGTTAGTATTCTACTTAAAGCTACTAGAATTTTCCAGAATAGCTTGGTTGTGTTTTTTTTTTGAAGATTGGTTCCACTAACAATGCTCAGTAGTTCTGAGAAGTCAGTATTCTCTGATGCTGCATCTGGTTTGAAATGAGAGGTACCTGGGGAAGAGGACATGAAGCATAACACAAAAGTACTGAGTGAAAACATCTTAGCTAAAACAGATGTATTCCAGGTACCTGGGATACCCACATATTTTTTTACCTAATAAGATTTTCTGAAATTGTGTGGTTTAGGGTTTCTCTTCAGTCTATCTTCTGAAAGAAATTCCTATGGAATGTAATTTACTTGGTCCATAATATTGTGAGTGTGTGAGTTTGTTTTTATTTTTTATAGTATTTTAAAACAATTTTTGTCTTATCTCCCTAGGGAGTTGGACTCTCGGTTCATGGGCACTTCCGAGTGGCTACTGAAAAGTCTATTTTTGCAATGCCAGAAACTGCAATAGGTATAATAATATTTTTTGCATAATTACTTTTACATCATCTTATTTTGATATATTTCAGATGATGTTGTTGAAGAAATTGATAGACTCTTGTGTGAGAATCAGGCTTGTGCAAATTATTTTCCATTTTGTGTTCTATTCAGTGCTCCATGAGTCATGAGTTTTTCTAATCTGACTGGTGGGGACAGGGACTATTCCCAGCTTTATGTGGCTCCTAGTACTCTTGTCTGTAATCCTTTTTTATGGTTCTTGCTCTAGCCTCACATAGTTTCCTCATATGTAGGTATCGTTTGATACCAATATGATCTGAAGTAAAGAAAGTTATGTTCATGTCCTTCACTTTAATCATTGCTATCTTTTTGTTATTTAATTACAGGGTTACTCCCTGATGTTGGTGGAGGTTATTTTTTGCCAAGACTTCAAGGAAAACTTGGTTACTTACTTGGATTAACAGGATTCAGGCTGAAAGGAAGAGATGTGCACGCAGCAGGGATTGCTACACACTTTGTAGATTCTGAAAAGGTAAAATTACCTGGACGGTTGCATTTGGTAATGTTGGAAGAACTCATATTACATGGGGGGCAGTGGGAGTGGTTGCGATCATAGGCCTTTGGTAGCTACGAGTCTGAATCCTGGATCTGCTGCTTAAAGCTCTGTGAGTTTAGGGGAGGTTCTTAAGCTCTCTAGTCTTCATTTTCTTTTATTTTAAAAAATTATTTTATTTAATTTTATAGACAGAAGGGAAGGAAGGGAGAAAGAGAGGGAGAGAAACATCAATGTGTGGTTGCCTCTCGCACACTCCCTACTGGGAGCCTGGCCTACAACCCAGGCATGTGCCCTGACTGGGAATTGAAACCAGCGACCTTTTGGTTCACAGGCTGGTGCTCAATCCACTCAGCTACACTGGCCAGGGCTTCATGTTTTTCATACACAAAATGGAGATGATTTTATCTAGATTGAGAGCTGTTTTATCTGGTGCCGTCAGTGAATGTTTTTTAATGAATAATAACATTGTGTAAAAAATATATATTTTAAGGAAGTCTAATATATAAAATCTAAAGTTATATATAAAAGATAGGCTTTTATTTTTTAAAGATTATTTATTTATCTATTTTTACAGAGAAGGAAAGGGAGGTAGAAAGAGATGGAAACATTAGTGTGTGAGAGAAACATCAATCAGTTGCCTCTCACTCGCCCCAAGTGGGGACCTGGCCCACAACCCAGGCATGTGCTCTGACTGGGAATCGAACCAGTGGCCTTTTGGTTTGTAAGCTGGTGCTCAGTCCACTGAGCCACACCAGCCAGGGCTAGCCTTTTATTTCATAAAAACATTTTGAAAATTTCTTTTGGTTTTTAGTTTCCCTGGTGCATTTGTAAAGTATGATCTTAAAAACTTTCCTAAAGGATATCTGTTGCAAGGGACAGTGTTACTTTGCCTTTTTAAAAAAACATTGTTCCAGTTTTCTTAGCACAGTGGCAAAGAATATGTAGCCAGCCAGCCTGAATTTAAATCCTATACTGCATTTAACCTCTTCAGCCCTGCGTTTTCCCATCTCCAGAATAGGGGCACCAGTTTTATCACAGTAGTTGAAACTACTTGTGTTAAATGTAACAGAAAACCCAATCCAAGGTGACTTTGTCTCAGAATTCCCAGAAAGATGTTTGGGGTTTATTCTGCTTCAGCTGACTTAGCTCACTCTGAGTGGACTGGTTTATATCACTCTTGAACTGCATGGGTGGGTAGAATATACTGCATAGCTTATCCTAGCTCTTGTGCTCCATCCCTGTAGCTGTGGGGTGAACTCAGCTTTTCAGGAAGCATACAGATCTCCAAATGAATATCTGCTCCTGAGGGAGGGGTGTTTGGGGACAGCAGAAGGAGTGCTGTAAGAATGAATGAAGCAGACGAAGTTGAAGACTGTCCCTCCGCACTGTTAGGAGTGCCTTCCATCACATTTGCTGGAAGTTTCAGATCTTGCTCCATGTTATGGCATCCTCAGCCACATTGAGTAGTGACTATCTCATCCTTCTCTTTTTTAAAAAAATATTTTTTATTTATTTATCTTTACAGGGGAAGGGAAAGAGAGAGGGAGAGAAACACCAATGTATAGTTGCCTCTCGTGAGTTCCCCGCTGGGAACCGGCCTGCAACCCAGGCATGCGCCCTGACTGGGAATCGAACCTCGATCGTGTGGTTCACAAGCCCGTGCTCAATCCACTGAGCTACGCCAGCCAGGGCTCATCCTTCTCTTGAACTGTAACAGGAAACAAACATGGGCACTCCATTATCTACTCTGAGGAGACACTCTTGATTATAGTGGAGTTTAGTTAAGGATGGTAGAGAAAGCTGATTGGCAACCTTTTCCTTCTTTGTTAGCTTGCCCAGTCGTAATATCTTCAGTGAGTAGATTGCCATTCACAGGGTCTATGGAGGATAACAGAAATGAGTAATACACAGTACACACTGGGGATGGGGCTGGACAGAAGTGGGCACAAAATGGAAATAACCTCTGTCTCATAGGACAGAGTGAAATAAGACAAGTGTAAAGACAATACGGAGTAAGTACTCAGCAGTTATTGAAAGGAAGAAGGGCTTACTTGAAGGACTGGGTGTTTTCTCAAAGAGTTGTAGTCCAGCTGGGTTTTAAGATGCATATGGTCAGGAAAAGGCATTCTGGATAGAGGAAGCATTTAATCAGCAAGCACGTGGGGCCAGGAAAGCATTAGCTATGTTCTGGAACAGTAAAAAGCCCCATGTGGTGGAGCATAGGATAGGTATGTGAGGGGTATAAGTGGAGATTTAAGTGTGGCTATGATACAGTGCTGTGTGATTATAGTCGTCATTAGTCACACATGGTCATTTTAGGTAAAATAAGTATAATTCAGATCTGTGGTTGTATTACCACACTTCAAGTGCTCAGGGACCAGAGGGAAACAAAGGTGACTGTCTCTACACGTCCTCTTTCATTTTCCCAGCTTTATTCATTTCTTGGAAGGCAACATCTGATGCATGGGAATGTGTATGCCCATCTCCAACGAACATGTCCTTCTCTTCTCAGCTGAAGAGAGCAAGCATCATAATTTTAAGACAGGGGTTTTATAAAAGAATATAAAAAATAAAAAGAATATAAGATGTCTAAAAATTGTTTTTGTGTTACTGTCATGTTTCAAATTTGTCCCCACCCTTTTTTTTACCTTTAGTTGAGCATGTTAGAAGAAGATTTGTTAGCCCTGAAATCTCCTTCAAAAGAAAATATTGCAGATGTCTTAGAAATGTATCATACAAAGGTAATATAATATTCTAAACTCAGATTTTAATTCATATGGAAGGGTAAGTGATTGAAAAGTAGCAACTGATGAACATTATGGTTTATAGATGTAAATAAATATACTGAGATTTATTTACTTCAAAGCTTGATGGGAGGGTTGTTACAATAGCTGTCTGAGAATACGCTGCTGTGCAACTACACAGCTTGTCTTCTCATTGCTTGTAAATTTCAGCGCAGAGCACTGCGATTGGTCCTTGCAGGGGCTTTTCGCAACATGATGTGGCTTTCTGTACTGGAGGTTCAATGCTGACATTGTTTGGGGAGATGCTAAAGTGAAACTCTACTATATAAATAAATATAATGCAGTATATTGCAGTGTCTACTTTTAATTCCTTAGTTATGTTATCTAACTTAAATTTACTTTTAAGAGCCAAGAATCTATTAAAATGCTATATGACTTCTAGTTAAACATGATGTATTAAATGTATGCTGTCTCCTAAAACCCCACTTAAATGGTAATAAATAACATGGTCATGAACCCACAAAGACAAATAGAAGAGGAAACAATGGCAGGCATAAATTGCCAATATTTTGGAACCTTGAAAGAAGGGTGAGGGCAACGACTTTAGAGAGAGAACACTAAAGTCTTATCCTTCAATGGGGGAAGCCAGTAAGAAGCAAGCCAGCTGTTGCTGAGACCCTTTGTAGGTACCACCTCACTCTGAAGACACGGCTGTGGAATAGGGCAGAAAAATAGGAAGATCTTGACAAATTTTTCTAAGCAGCAGGTGCACTCTCATAGCCTGGCAGGAGAGTAGAGACTCCTTAAAGAGATGGAGTCAGACAGGCCTAGCTGGGGCAGGGGCAGGTGAGGTGATCTGAAAAGAAACGTACTAAATGGGAAGACTTCTAGCCTCTCTCCCTGGTGGCTTCCAGAACCATTACATACCATCTGCCTTAGTCAGTTTGGACAACTGTAACAAACACACCATAGACTACGTGGCTTGAACATCAGAAACTTATTTCTCACAGTTCTGAAGGCTGGAAAATTCAAGATCAATATGCCAACCCAGTAGGTTCCTAATGAGGACCCTCTCCCTGGTTTGCAAGGGGAAGCCACCTTGCTGTAGCCTCCAGGGAGGGAACGGTAGACAGCCTTCGGGAGGGCTCTACCCTCCTGCCCCAATAACCCCCCAAAGTCCCTACTCCCAAATACCATCACGCTGGTGATTAGGGTTTCAACCTGAATTTTGGGGAGGGATCACAAACATCCAGTCCATAGCATCATCCTACTCTCAGGCGGTGCATTAGAAGAAAATGAAAAAACCTGTAGATACTGACATTTGAGGAGTCTTCTAGTGCAATACCCAGGTCCTTGCCTGAACATCTCTGATGCGTCAGACAATTGACAATCCTGTAACTGCAGGTGACACACACAAAGCTTCCTAACTTTAGTGCTTTACACAGAAAAACAAGTATCGCCAGGCATAAAAAAACAGAGATTGACCAAAGTGAACAAAGAAGGGACTTGAAGGAAGCAGACGATGCAGGGAGAAGAAGGAAACTTTAAAAAGAAAAAATGTATAATTGTTATCAGATAAGAGGAAAATATTTCATATATGAATAAGAACGGCCGTTATGCAAAGAAGTAATCAAAGAACAAAAAAATTTAAAATAGGATAGCAAGTGGGGGGGAATAATCTTCAACAGATTAGATTAAAATTGATGGTTGAGGGAAACTTGGAGAACAAAAAGAATAATAAAATGGAAATTGGAGAGAAAGGAAATTAGAGGTATTATTCCAGGAGGCCTAATACATACTAGGAATTCATAACAAGAAGGTAGAGGGGTGGAAATATTTAGAGAAATAGTACCAAAAACTTACCCAGAAGTGAAGCACATATGAGTACCAACTGACAAGTGCCACAACCAGTGTGGAGTTGGGGTACCTGAGAGGGGTCAACAGGAGATGAAGAAAAACAACACAGATAGTTTAGGGAAAAACAGGGACCAGGTGGGACATTGTCCTCTGATGGAGAGACAATGAGCCCTGAACATGGGCTCCGTGTTTATTTTATAGGGGTGGGTTAGATATAGCTCAAGGACGCTTTGCAAACTTAGGGAGATGCTGCAGGCACAGATGGTTCCGTTCCCAGGCTATCTAACCGGTACATATGTCTTCTGCAGTAGTTACAGTCGCACTCAGCTGAAGCTTGCGGTTATGTCTCCTGTTCAGCCACCGCGGGTTCCAGCCATGTGATGCCAGCTTTCCCCATTTCCCGCAGACAGGGCCCTTTAATACTCAGTGCAGGTCATGGGAACACAGCATGTGAGGGTTTCCTCGGGGTTTTGTCAAGCACTTGGCAGCCTCTCCTGTTGGCAAGTGGGGTGAACGTGGGGTGGGTTCCAATGTGTGGGGTGGGATAGCCTTAGCAAAGAGTTCTGTTAAATCTGCAGCTATTGTTAGTCTGTAAGAAAGGTCATGTTAGCCTTGTCTTATTCCATGTGGTTTTTTTCCGTGATTTTCATGAGATTGTTGACAGAATTTTGGATCAAATTGATTTCAAACTAAAAATATAAATTAAATTAGGTAAAAGACTATGGATTAAAAACAACCCTTTGAGTTTGGAGGGATCTAATAGCAACAAATGTGAAATTTAATAGATTTATGAGGAAAAGCCCTGTGATTTTCTTCACTTACACTGTACCGCGTCATTCACTTCTGACACCAGATGTGTGAGTTTTCCACCCATCAGGCAGTTCTCTGTGACACCATCGGGGGTGTCCTTTAAAGCATTTTGGATTTTAGTCCAAAATACCAAATTCTTAAGCACTGGATAGGAAAATGTAGCCTACAGTGGCACAGGTTAAAAAAAGTTGTAATGTTTACTATAAACAGCAGCTTAATAGGATTGCCCCCAAACTAACCCAGAATTAGTTCTATTTGTAAAAGCATTGTATCCAAAACAAACAAGGATATGTGGAGTCCTGTTGTATTTTCTTATAATTCAGCTACACCTGCAGCAAAGGTATGTGTTCCACACTCTAACAGTGACCTTGATAAACCGGAACCTGTGCGTAAGAAGGGCCTGGACTGTGAGTGGGCCAAAACTGCACTGTGTGAGAAGAGCAGGGTAGAGGAGGATGAACCAGAACTAGAAATACGAGAAGGCTTATCTTTGGTTCAGAATTTTAAAGAAGTTCTAGTTAAAGTTTTCGAGCACTTTTGAGTTTCTTCCTGAGGTATCTCCTGGTCTGCCCCGAGGGTCCGTGCTGCCAGGGGTGGCAGGAGTTTTCACATCACGTGGGGGTTTGGGCAGGGTGACTTCTTGGGCCTTTACAGTTCTTAAATTCATTGACACACTTTAATGATAATATAATGTTTATAGTGATATGAAAATAAAAATACAAGAACATTTTTGGCCTTTGACACTTTCAAGTGCTAGTTGGAAATAATACTTCTGAATTTTGAACATATGGTAGTAGTAATGTATGAGACTGTTGGGTGTAATTTGAGTGAAGGTGATAATCTGTCACAAAGTGTATCATTAAATATAAAATTATTAAGGATTTTTAAAAGGATTTATGTTACTTCAAATTAAAGATTTTTCTTTTCAAACAGTCCAAGATTGATAAAGGCAAGCCTTTTATACTTGAGGAACACATGGACAAAATAAACAGGTACTTAGAGATCTCAATCATGTCTGTTTCTTTGGAAATTCTATATGAATTGGAATTTGCTAACATTGTAATTACATTGTATTTGATAATGTACCAAATTCTGAAATCAAATAGCTTAGTGCTTTTATTTTCACTTACTTTTAAAAATAGCTTCTTGACCACTCTTTCAGGGGAAACAAATCCATTATATTTTAAAAAATCTTTTTTTTCAAGTGGGGTAGAGAGACTAGAAAATAATTGAATTTACTTACCTTTTATCTTTGTAAAGCCATCTTCTCTGAAGGTCTTACCAAGCCCATCTACAAATGGTTTTGTGCAGGGCTTTGAGAGATTGACAGACTGGCTTAAGGAACACAGAAGAGAAAAACTATTGGAAAATAAGACAACTATCTCCATGTTTTAGAGGCCTCAGTTTTTCACAGTTAAGATATCATTTATTTATAAATAATAGGTGCAAGAGAACAAAAGAGAAAATTTAGGCTTTATTTTATTTTAGTGAAGGTAGACTGAAAACGCTTACCCAGAGAAGCAATGTTTTATTTCATCATCCTGTAAAATAGGCTGGAAAATTTTTCACTTTTGAAATGGAGTTTGGGGGATGCCTATGTTTAGGTTCATTGCTGTCTCTGAAAGAAACATTATACTGGTGAAATCACATGTTTCCTTTCTTATAGTTGGTTCTCCGCCAATACCATGGAACAGATCGTTGAAAATTTACAGCGGGACCGGTCAGCTTTTGCCCTCGAGCAGTTAAAGGTAATATGTGGATCATTTCTGTCCTGAGCATGGAGGATTCTGATGACAGGGAAGCCTCACTGAGGGGTGTCAGAGTTCTGTGGTGTCACATAGCACACTGGTTTTTTTTTGTTGTTAGTGTTTTTTTTCCCCTGAACTTGGTTGAAACTCAGAAAGCAGTTTCACAAAACCTTACCAAAACCCAAGTGTCTTGTCTACCTGCTGGGTGCTGAAGGTGATGCTAAGCTGTTTTTAGGTCCTTTGACTGTAGTGGAGGGCTTCAGTCAGCGTGCTTCATCTCCAGCAGTCTGCCTTGTCCTGTCGGGGAGAGACGGGGCGTTTTCATTAGAAGGGCTGGGTAACTGTAGGGCAGTTGCTTTGCAACTTATCACTGTTGTGATCATCTAAGTTCTATTAAAGTGCAGGAGCTCAATATATGATCTTTCTAAGCAATAGGTTTAATAATAATAATAAAAAAGTGATCCTTCTTAAACGAATGAGAGATTCCATCTATAGCCATAGCTGAGTCTTAAGTGGTGTTTCCCATGGTTAGGTACTTCGATCGTTTCCGCAGCGTGACTCAACGGGTGACAGCAGAAAGGCTCTGTGTCAATGGACTGCATCGGGTACTGGCACCTTAGAGCTATCATGTGATTGTGAAACATCGTTTTTCAGACTTCTAGACAAAAGGAAAAACATATATACTTGCACTTAATAGAAAAGTGGTTTTAGTTTGTTTTTATCTGGTACTATTTTTCATTTTATTAGTATGATTATAGCCTTTCAGTTGTCAGGAAACTTGACAAGAAAATTTAGATAAAGTCTTTCCTGTGAAGATGAAAACCATTGTTCCTGTAACTTTAAGAGGAAATCTTAAGTTAATTTGTCTCTTAGCTTCTTACTCAGTATTAGAATTCTATTAACTTTTAAGGATAAGTATACATTAGAATAAGTAGAGCCCTGGCTGGTGTGGCTCAGTGGATTGAGTGCCTGCCTGTGAACCAAGGTCGCAGGTTCGATTCCCAGTCTAGGGCACATGTCTGAGTTGAGGGGCCAGGTCCCCAGTAGGGGGTGTTCGAGAGGCGGCCACACCTGGATGTTTCTCTCCCTCTCTTTCTCCCCTCTACCCCTGTCTAAAAATAAAGAAATAAAATCTTTAAAAAAATAGAATAGGTAGAACTCACAAAATTAATTAATGTCATTATTAACTACTTTTAGGAATGTTTGCATAAATGTAGATAATCATTTTATATTTCAAGATTCTGACTTTAAATTGATTCTCTTGTTTCCAGAGCAATACAAAAACTAGTGTTTCTGTTACTTTTCTTTCAGCAGAATGGCCCAATTAAGTATGCACTTAACAATTCAATTTGAAACAGTCACGCAGCACTTTACTTAACAGGCTATATGGTGTCACTCTAACGCAGTGCAAATGTGCAAGCAACCATGCTATGTCAAAGACACTGAGCTAGGATGCAGATGGTCCTCCAGTTTCCCTTCCATTCCCCTGGCAACACAACTGTTCTGCACCCAGAAAAGGATACTTGGCAAGCCACTCATCACAACCAGGCTCCTCGTAAGCACCTTCACTGAAAGGACAAATTTTCGTTTTTATTCACTTTATCTTTAGCTCTAGTGAATGAACAGGGCTCCAAAATACTAGTATCTGCTGCAAGTAACATGAGGCGGGAATCAAAAAATTCCCACTGAAGCTTCCTTGACAGAACTTAGATACAGGATTGCTTTTAATTATGTCAATGAGAAGCAAAACACGATCACACCAAAACATGATCCTGAAGGAGAATATAGTTGTTAGTGCTTAGGTAAAAGGTTTGTAGGTGAAAGAAATGTTTGAAAAGTATGTTAAGGAAATTCCAATATTTGTTTCAGTAAACCCCCAGAATTGCTTCTAACCCCTGTAGGGGATCTTCAGGATCTCCAGGAACCCCCAGGATTCCCGTCTTCTTTCCGCAGGTCCTGAGAACTCAGTCTACATTCCCATTCCAGGCTGCAACCATGTGCTCTGTGTCTCAGGGGTTCCTTTGTCTCCTGGGTTGTCTGTGGGGAAAGAGTTTGTTCAACATACTTTCTAATTGTCAAATAAAAACATAGGATTCTTTTTTATCCTTTGTTTAGGTTTTTGAAGTTTTATTGCTAACCACTATAGGATAATGGGGGGTTAACATGTAAATGAAGTTGTAAATTCTTTATAATTATAGAATTTTCATAGTACTTTAACAATATGTTTTTTATTTATTTTTAGAGTGAGGGGAAGGGAAGGAGAAAGAGTGGGAGAGAAACATCAGTGTGTGGTTGCCTCTCGTGAGTCCCCTGCTGGGAACTGGCCTGCAACCCAGGCATGTGCCCTGACTGGGAATCCAACTGATGACTCTGCTTCTCAGGCCTATGCTCAATCCATTAAGCTATACCAGCTGGGGCTCATAGCACTTTAGGGTTTTCATGTCCTTTCGTAGATCTTCCAGATTGTCATACAGTATATCCGACTCAACTATATAGTCATACAGTAGAATACTACTTAACTATAGGAAGGGATGAGGTATTGATACATAAACAACATGGATAAATCTCAGAAGCAGTCCTCGGAGCCCTGGGGAACAGTCCAGGTGCACCGTATGGTCTTTAGAGACTCCAGCATCACTAATAAAGCTGGTTTGTGGTCGGGAGGAAAAAACTTATAGAAATATGCACTTAGGAGAGTGGATTTTATCATAGGTAAATGACACCTTAGTAAAGCTAATTATTAAAAAATAAAATGCCTCTTCCTTTCCTATTATGTGTTCCTTTATGTATCTTCTGTCTTTTTGCTTTATTGAGTGCTATCTTTGGCAGACCGTAAGCTCTTGAGAAGCTCACTTCTGTATTTCTGGACACATGTTATAGAGGTATGCTAAATGAATAAGGCACTATGTTTCCACTGAGCCACAAAATGAAAATCCAGCGCTCGTTCTTAGGCAGTTCACAGGCAGTTCACACTCTAGTGGCACAAACACACACACAATTATTAGACTATGGTAAGTGATGCTAAAATAGCAGATTTGACAAGTTGCTCTGGGCATCCAGAAAGTGGCTGGAGTGAGTCTGAAAGGCTTCACAGAGGAGATGTCTGAACAGAGAATAAAGGATGGGACTGAGAGGCCGAGCAGCAAAGAGTGGTCAAGACAGAGCAAAACACATACTCAGAGGACAAGTATTTGGAGAATGCAGAACCAGGAACGAGAAGTAAAGTTTCAGAAATATGGCCCAAGAGCGAATTAGTGCCCGACTGTCAAGGTTCCTATGTTATGCTAAAGAGCTTGAAGTCAGTTTTTATGAGTGTATTTTAAGAATTCATTTTTGAAGTACAGAAAAATAAGTCATGAATGTGTAGCTCAAAAATGTGCATTGCAGCCTTGACTGGTGTGGCTCGGCGGGTTGGGCATTATCCTACAAACTGGAAGATCACCTGTTTGATTCCGGTCAGGGCACAGTGGCCTGGGCTGCGGGCCAGGTTCCCAGCTGGAGACGTGCTTGGGGCAACCAGCCGTCGCTGTCCCTCTCTTTGGCCCTCCCTCCCCTCTCTCTAAAAATAAATAAAACCTTTAAAATATTACAACGTAAGTATAACCAACACCCAGAATCGATTATCAAGCACTCGAATGCCCCACTCGTGTTTATTCCCCGTGACTACCTCTCCCCTGAGGCAACCATTACACTGATTTAACAGTGTAGGTTTTGCTTTCAAGTTTTATGTACATGAAGTCTATGGTTTTGTGTATCTGTGCTGAACATTATATTTGTGAGATTCACCCATTTTGGATATAGCAGCAGCTCGTTCATTCTCATTGCTATAAGGTATTCCATTGTGTGATGTATCATGTTTTGTTCGTTCATTTCTACTGTTGATAGGCTTTGGGGCTATTTTCAGGTTTTTACTCTTAGTGCTGCTATAGACAGTTTTATCTACATCTTTTGGCAACACAGATACACAATTTTATATATACCTAGGACTAGTACTGCAGAGCCATCGTGTATGTTGTAGAAAAGATAAACTGAAGCATATTAAACGTTTTAATAGTTCATTTATGCAAAAACTGCTTGGAATCAGGCAGAGGCAAACCAAAAGTGGTTAGGAAAGCACCACTGATAGAAGCTGGAGAAAGACTTTTATAGAGAAGAAGTAGAAACACAGCAAAGAAGTTATTTGATTAGTTATGTATAGTTTAAGGGGTTGGATTATTTGGGGAAGCCTAGTTGGCTATTCGAGGTTGATCGTCCTTCGGTTCAGTTTCTTAACCTTGAATCAGTACATGCTTAGGTTTTGGTTTGCTCGTGGGCCACTAATGCATGAAAGTCACCTCAGTCTAATGGCTTCCTTTTTAAATTAGTTTAACAGTGTGTACACTCATCTTAGTAGTTATTGTCAGACAGCTTTCCAATATGGTCGTATTAGCTAACATTCTCTTTAATCATTTTTTATTTTTCAATTACAGTTGGCACGCAATATTTTATTAGTTTCCAGTGTACACCCCAGAGCTTAGACATAACATGCTAAACGATCATCCCAATAAATCTCCCACCCATCAGACACCATACATAGTTATTAAATATTATTGATTATATTCCTTGTGCTGTACTTTACATCCCCATGACTATTCTTTTACTACCAATTTGTATTTGTGTCAATACTTCTTAATCATTACCTTCACTTTTTTCACCCCTCGCTCCCATTTGGTAACAATCAAAATGTTCTCTGTATGTATGAGTCTATTTCTGCCTATTTGTTCACTTATTTTGTTTTTTAGATTTATTTTTTTAAGATTTTATTTATTTAGAAAAGAAGGGAGAGAGGGAGAGAAATATCAGCGTGTGGTTGCCTCTTGCACACCCCCCGCTGTGGACTCAGCCCGCAACGCAGGTGTGTGCTCTGACTGGGAATCAGGCTGGCGACCCTTTGGTGTGTGGGCTGGCACTCACTAAGCTACACCAGCCAGGGCCATTTTATATAAATAAAGAAATTGTTTTATTGATTGATTTTTAAAGAGACCAAGAGAAGGAGCAGGGAGAGAGAGAGAGACATCAATTTATTGTTCCATTTTGTTATGCATTCATTTGTTGATTCTTGTTTGTCCTGACAGAATATTGAGCCCACAACCTTGGTGTGTTGGGGCGATGTATATAATATTTTGAATAACTGCTGGATTTTATCATAAGTGTTTTTCCTGCATCTTTTGAGATGATCATATGACTTTTTTCTTTTACCTTCATTAATGGGGTACATTACAATAATTAACTTTTTGATGATCAAAAGCTGCTAATTTAGATAAGTCTAAGTTAACTTATTTTTTCTTTCATATGTATTTTCTGTATCCTAAGAAATCTTTGCCTACTCCAAATTTCAAAAATATCCTCCTATTCTTTCTTTTAAAAGCTCTTAGTTTTTGCTTTTTTGCTTTTTTGCTTAGGCCTAGCT
This sequence comes from Sturnira hondurensis, assembly GCF_014824575.4. Taxonomy (NCBI): domain Eukaryota; kingdom Metazoa; phylum Chordata; class Mammalia; order Chiroptera; family Phyllostomidae; genus Sturnira; species Sturnira hondurensis. The sequence continues at coordinate 14,346,038 of NW_028076767.1, forward strand.
AGATCCATCTCAAATTAATTTTTTAATAAAAACCCTGGGGTCCAGGTTAATTTTTTCACATAGTGTTATAAAATTGTTCTAGCACAATTTGTTGAAAAGAATTTCCATGCAAGATATGTTGTATTGCATTGGTGCCTTTTGTCAAAGATCAAGTGATTATACAGACAGGGATCGATTTCAGGGACAATGATTGCTTGTTAGATATCGAACTAATTTTGCATTCCTGAGATAAGCCCCATTTGATCATGGTATATTATTCTTTTTATATGTAGCTGTATTTGACTTAGTAACACTTGTTTAGGATTTTTGCATTATATATGAGAGCTACTGGTCTATAATTTGTCTTGTAATTTCCATGTCAAATTTTGATAATTAGGTTATTCCAGACTCATAAAACAAGTTGGGAAATGTTCCCCTTTTCTCTAATTTTTGGAAGAGTTTCTGTAAGTTTTTTTTTTAATCAGTGAAGCCACCTGGACCTGGAGTGTTCTTTGTGAGAAGGTTAGTACCTACGGATTTAAAAAAAAATAGATACAGGACTATTTAGATGTATTTACTTTGGGGTCAGATTTGATACTATCTTTCAAAGCATATGCCACTTTCATTTAAATTGTCAAATTCACTGGAAAGTTATTCATGATATCTTTTAATGTTTATAGTATCTATAGTTACTGCTTTTTAACTGGTGCTACTGATTCCTCTTTTACTTTCCCTGATCTACCATCCCCATGTCCTTTATTTTTTTCCCTTTATAGTTTCGGGTTCTTTACTGGTCAGAATTCTTGGTGCAGAAAACAGAGCCCACTCCAGGCACTCTAAGAAGGAAGAGATTTATTCTGGGGAATAGGTAGTCCACAAAACCTTGGGGACACCTACACAGAAAATGTTTATTCAATTTTATCTGTTAGAGAAGAACTGACGCCGAGAGTACCTGTCAGTTGTGGAGAAGGCGTCCAGAAGGTTGGGGGCAGCCAGAGGGATCGATTTAACTATAAACTCTTTACATTAACTGACTATGATGTAAAGTGGGAGTTTGTTATTTGGGGGGTTTGATACCTGTTCATTGAACTGTTATGTTTTTATGGACTTAAAAGTGATCGGATATACGATTTTAGGTTTTTCCTTTAGAAGATAAATCCAGTGGTATAAGGTATTTCTATCTATCGCATCCCTCAGTTTGTCTTTATTTTCTAAGCACCATTTGCTCTTGTAGAAAACATTGTTTCTAACAAAAATGTTTCTATACTCTTACAAGTAATTTGTTTTGACCTGATTTATTTCTCTTGTGCCTTGCAAGCATTAAAATATCTGCTACTCAAATTGAGCAATTTTTGCCCTATGATGTGAACAAAAAATGTATCCTTTTCCTCTGCCTTCTATAATGTGGAAACCACATTGTGTACTTTTTAAGTGGCTACTGTGTGGCTTGCTTAAACTTTTTGCTCAATGGCATTTTTACTAGTTCAGAGAAAGTTTTTAGAAATAGTAAATTTGGTTTTTTAATGTAAGGATTAGAAAGTTCAGCTCATAGCATGTTAGCAGATCTGAAATATACTGTAGCCTTTTTTCAGAGGAGAGCAAATTTACAGCCATTTGTATTTATCCCATACCTTTATGTGTTCTTTTATATTAGGTAAAAAACAAGCCAATTTTTTTTCTCTAATTAGTTTGCTGTGCTCATTTCCTGTTCATCGTCACTACCCTGTTCATCGTCACTACCCGCTCTTTAAGTCAGTATTAACTCTATTTTTTTAAAAGATTTTATTTATTTATCTTTAAAAGGGAAGGGAAGGAGAGAGGGAGAGAAATATCAATGTATGGTTGCCTCTCGTGCGTCTCCTGCCGGGAACCGGGAACTGGCCTGCAACCCAGGCATGTGTCCTTGACTGGGAATTGAACCCTGATCTTGTGGTTCACAGGCCCGTGCTCAATCCACTGAGCTATACCAGCCAGGGCAGTATCAGCTCTATTTTTAAATGCACTTAAAAAAAAGTAAAGTGATATAAATATTCATGAATTCCTAACTGCTAGTTCCTTTTGGGGGGTGATTAAATATGGCAGAGCCTAGACTTTCAGAGGGTTATAAATGACATCTTTCTTTATAAAGAAAAAAATCACTTTTTAAGACTACATAGTGAGTCAGAGACAGGGCTGGGGAGTACGGTCTCTGTAGCCCTTCGTCAACCCTGTGGCTCTCCTTGATAGAATTCTTGTAGTATCAGTAGGCTTGTTGAATATTCTTCTTCTACTTGTGTCAATAGTCTTGTTGGATATTGTTTTTGTCTGGATAATGCAAGTCAGACTGTATATTACTGGGTGTTCTGGTAGGTTCCTGAGGTGAGAGGCGGAGGCAGTATCCTGAGTTTTCCTTTTGTTGAAAATGCTGTTTGAGTACACAGACTGTGTCCTGTTTATTGTCTTCCTGAAGTGTCTAATGCATAATAGATGTGTAATATTGTTGAATGGAGATGAGAATGTGAACCATTTAATAAAAAATAAAGGAAAAAGAAGGCTCTTCAACATACAGGAGGCATCTAAAATTTAAAGTGTCAGATAAAGTGGTTAGAACCCTGACCGGTGTTCTGCCAAGAAGTAGAGCCGTGTTCACGAGGCTGTTTGGGTGCAGGATTATATCCACACACATTTCTAGCTCAGCTAAAGACTCGAGTCCTAGTCATTTATGGACACTTCGGAACAGTCTCGGTGCTCCCTCGTTAACGAACAAAGCTGTGTTATATGAGCAACTGTAACTCTCCTCCATTGTCCCCTCTTTGATTCCTCTAACCTGCGTTGCATCTCTCTTCTTTCTCACGGGACACCCCCCACTGTGCTCTCCTTCCGTGCTTTCCTGCCTCCTCTGGAACTGATTGCCTCAGTATCTCTGACTGAGTATCTGCGATTCTACGTTCTTGAGTTAGTGGCACATTAGTGTTATTTTCAAACCTTTGAACCCTAACAAAAAGCAAAATTAAGTTTTTATTCACTTTTTCTCCTTCCCACCTGACACAACTTACTCCTTTTATCTTTGCGGTTTTTTACTTTTCTTCTGCCTTTGACGTTCTTGACTACTTTTATAGTCCCTATAGCAGAAGGAGGTGGGTTTTGGAGTAGGCAGGCTCAGGTTTGGATTCCTGCTCTGTGTGACCTTGGACAAATTCATGTCTGAGTCTGGTTTCCTCATTTGTAAAAGACACCTACATGTGAAAGTACTTGTCTTAGAGATAAGGAAAATGTGCTCAATAAATGTTCCACCCCATCCTTGTGTTGCGTGGTTTCTGACACGGAGCACTATCCTGTATTGCCATACCATTTATGAAGTGGGTGGTGTGACCATCTCCATTTTACAAGTGAGGAAACTAAGGTCATGCAGGCAGTGGTGCTGCTGGAACTCCCCGCCACCCTCCCAGGGCTCTCGGAGTCTGAGTGCAAACCTGCGTCTCTGCTCAGTGGCCAGTACACTTAGAGCTGTTGGAAACGGCAGTTTCTTCAAGTTGTCAGTACACCTGTTCTCCTTATACAGGCTGGGGCAAATGCAGGTTTACAGTTGTATGTGAAACAGTTTATTCTTTTATAATTTATTATTGCATTATTTTCCATACAAACAACTGTAAACCTACTTACACCCTGTATGTCTGTCTGACGAAAATATCTTTAATTAATATAATTTACCCTTGAACAAGACAGGTTTGAACTGTATGGGTCCATTTATACACGAGCATTTTTCAATAAATACAGTGAATGTATTTTCCTTATGATTTTCTTAAAAACATTCTTTTCTCTAGCTAACTTCATTGTACGAATATGGCATATAACACATACAAAAATGCGTGTTAACCGCCCGTTTATCAGGAAGGCTTCTGGTCCACAGCAGGCCCACAGTGCTGTTGGCCCTCTGCATCAGCAGCTTCCCAAGTGCAGGCCAGACACACTGACTTCCGCCTATAGTTAGCTGAACCTGTGGATGCAAAACCTGTGGATACGAAGAGCCAACTGTAGCTAAGTTTTGGGGGAGTCAAAACTTACATGCAGATTTTCAACTGCATGGTGGGGTGGGCGCCCTAACCCAACTGTTGTTGAAGCGTCAACTTATTTCACCAACTGTCTGAGCCAGCAGACCTTTTTGATTGAAGTTTTCTTCCCATTTTTACTTCTTATGTGTGTGTGACACAAAGCAGACAACTGGGGCCCTTCACTGGCTTTTTAAAATGAAGTGAACTGGCAGCCAACTAAAGAAGGACAGCAAGAGATGGAGTTTTATGTTTGGGGATTGTAAGATGGTAAAGTGCCCAACCCAGAAACGAGGACACCGGCAGCCCCTGTGATACTCAGGCACATGATTACGGGCGCTCACAGCGCGGCACTGTTGGGAAGGAATTTGTAGCAACATGGGCTTTGCGGGTAGTTTGGCAGGATAGAAGGTGGCTCTGCCCTGAAGTGCACCTTTTAGCACTGTGAGTGAGGTACCTACAGGATCTCATCTGTGATAATAATGGACATTATTCTGGCTAGAGAAAACTAGTGGTTTTGTTAGCAAAATGGACCCATTGTCCTACTTGCCCGTGGAAAGGAGGGGCCTCCTAACACAGTGTGCAGACATGCTGTGCTGTCGTCCTCTTGGCCTGCAATTGACAAGGCAGGAACATGGAGTAGGATTGCTATTCGGGGCCTTATAGGAGGTTGTCCATGTAGCACCAAGGGCAGAAGAGTGAGTTCCTGCGAAGATGAACCAGATACAAAAAGCCCTAGTCATTTCTCTCTTCTTTTCAGCAGCATGTGGCTGTAGGTAGGATACTGATCTCCCCTGAAGATACTTCTCTGCAGTAATCATCTCGTTAAGCTTTGACAACTAAGATGCTCTCCGATCCACTCAGTCTGTTCTCTGAATCTGTGTGCCAGACTTGAGGATGCTCCAAAGAATCTGGAATCTTGATGTGGGGAATTCTTTTAATTCAAAAGTGAAACTGATATCTTTGAGACAGTCACTCAGGAATATGTCTGCAAACTATATATTCTAACGATAAAGGAAAGGGCAGGTATCAGAGTTCCACAGCCTGGAATGGGCCTCTTGCAGCAGCCCCTGTAGCTGCAGCCAAGCGCAGGCACTGGGGCGCCCGAACCAGCATCTTTACACTGAAAAGGCATCGCCATGGCGTTGTAGCTGAGGACTTAAGCCTATAACCCTTACTGTATTAAATGTTTAAATGCTAGAGAAGAGCACCTCATGACACCTTGAATAGTTTTCTCTCTATGCTTTTAAGGTAAGAGGATTTATTTATAGTTGAAGACGAAGTTGAGACATTTTTAGAGTCACAAAATGGGAAGGAGGAGCGACTGTATTTCCACCCCTTTGCCTTCTTTATATGTAAAGTGAAATGTCCTCTGATGTATTCGTGGTTTCTGGGATGTGCATCATTACATTTGCTTAAGCATAATCTCTGCTTATGCAGTCGGGGTCATAATTTACATCAGGTAAGCGACAAAATGTAGATTTATCTTTTTACTTATGTTACAGGTGTAGAATTTATTCCACTGGTAATATGATCTGTTTTCTTATCATAATGGACTAGAAATCTTTTATTTGGTGCTTTGGCAGGATTAGCCTAAGGCGTAATCTCACTTTTTTAGAACTTTTTGTCATATGAAACTGCTATTAAGGAGCAAAGTTTAATATGGTTTATATCAAAAACCAATAAACTCAGCTGGTTTATTGTAGACAATAAAGGAACTATTGGTCTAAAACTAGTAAAAATGTTTTCTTAATAGGTAATTAACAAAATGTCTCCAACATCTCTAAAGATCACATTAAGGCAACTCATAGAGGGGTCTTCAAAGACCTTGCCTGAAGTATTAACTATGGAATATCGGCTGAGTCAAGCTTGTATGGTAAGACTTTTTTTCAAAAGTATTATCATTTTACAGTTATGAACATAATATATGGTCATTGTAGAACATGTAAAATACAGAAAACTAAAAATAAGAAAATTGAAGTTACCTATAAATGTACTCTATGAAAACACAACGGGCCGATTAGCTTAAGGCGTGTGGAGGTATTGCTCTCAGGTTGTTACTAAGCCTTTGTGGAACAGCAGTTACGTTAGTATGTACGTATAAGGCCTCTAACCTTATGAGGAATTCACCATGTTTCAGGCATGGTCTTTGACCTTGGGCAAAAGGCGTAAACTTTCTAAATCTGAATTCCACCGTTGGTAAAATGAGGAATACTTGTGTGTACGTATAATGACAATGGGCATTATTAGTCTGATACATGTTTTAAATGATTAGCATTGAAAGTCCATTGTAAGAATACTTAAAATATGTAGTAATCACATGGAATATTGTTGATTTCGTGAAACATTTCAGAGTCATAGTGATTTCTTCTCGCAGATGATAAATTCTTCAAAAGCAGAATCATCCCTTTTATGTTATGTACAGAGGGCCCTTAGATTATTATATGGTCTAAAGGAAATATTTTCTTTAATAACTAGAAAAAATATTCCTAATGGACTTTCATGTGCTGAAATAGGTATTAAGATATTCACAGTAGTCCCCTAACCATAAATCTCTATTAGTCATGTCTAAAGTCACTCCTGGCAGTTGAGGTCTCTTGTGATTATGAGTAAGTACTCTACTAGGTACTTTTACCTGCATTGTCTCTACTGAATCTCACACTGTCTCTAGAAGGATAGGTGCTCTATTGTCTCTGTTTTACAGAGGAGGGAACCGAGGCATAGAGGCGTGCCCTGCCAAAGGTGTGGATATACGTGGAGTGTGAGACCAGGTGGTTTTGCTCCAGGCTCTGCATTCTTGGCCACTGTCTGGTGTACCTCACATGGTCCATGTTTTTCATGGTACATTTAGTGCACTGCCTAGATCGACTGACTCCCTCCTTCCTTCATTCTCTCAACAAGTGTGTTAGCTGTGTGCTAGGGACAGTGCTAAGTGTTACGTTGTTGAGAGAATGACACTGCCCTGGGGCTTAAGGAATTTATAGTCTCCTGAGACTATAAAGAACAAGTGAACAAGATAAGTAATATAATTACAAATTGTGGTAGGTGCTCTTAAAGAAATATAATGGGTTGATGATACACGGGAATGATGCAGAGATGGGGGCGGAGTGAGGAGACCAAGGTTAACCTGCTTTCGATAGGTAGGTCAGGGAAGACATCTCTGAGGTGTTAGCTCATCTGTGACCTTGGGTGAGAAATGAGTATGATGGGAAGCCTCCTGGGTTTCAGCAGGTGGTGATTTGTTTCCATTTGTTTTAAGGTAATTATGCTGCTAAATGGAGATGGGGTTGCAGGGGCTCAAGAGTGGATGTAGACACCAGATAGTTTATTGCAATAATCCAGATGCAAAATAGCAGTGGCGTAGAATTGGCAACAGAGAGAAATAAATGGATTTGAGGCAAATATAGGAGATGGGATTGATGGGCCTTGACAATGGATGTGAGGGAGAGAATGCATTTAGGAGTTGGAGCTCAGAGGTCTGAGAGGGGCTTAGAGGTTTAAATCAGAAGGGCACGAGCTCAAAATGTTAAAAAACCTGTAGAGATGTATTTATTTACTTAACAAATTAGAGTACTTAGCCTATACTCGGCAGTTTGAGGCACCAAAAATACATAGTAAACAAAACATAAAATCCCAACCCTCACGGAACTTAGTCTGTCATGGGGGAGATAGACCATAAGTAGATAAACTTGTAAAATACACTGATTAGAAAAATGTAGGGTGGAAAGGAGATATGGGTTGTCAGGGTAGAGAGGAGTTTGAAATTGTAGATGGGTTGACCAGAGAGGACCTCACTGAGATGTTGCACAAACACCTGAAAGAAGTGAGGGGGCGAGCTGTGCAAGGGTCTGGAGGAAGAGCATCCAGGCTGTGGGCACTGTGAGTAAGAGCCCAGATGCAGGTGTGGGCCTGCCTGTTTTAGAGACCTTGAGGAGGCCTTGGGTGTGGGTGGGGCTGGGGGTGGTTGACCAGTGAGAGGGAGGTGAGGTCTGAGAGAATGGGGTGGGGCTGCCTAGAGCATATATGGCCTGGATGGTCTTTATGAGACTTTGACTTCTTTCTGAGTGGGAAACCACTGGATGTTTTGAGCAGAGGAATGACATGATCTTCTATTTTAACAGAATTGACCACTCCGCTGCTGATGTATTGAGTATAGAATGGATAAGGTCATACAGAAGGAAAACGAGGGAGCACTGATCTGAGCCCCAAGGGGCTCTAGCATCTTGAAGTGGGCTGGAGGAGAAAGAGCAACAGATGGAGGGATGGAGGCAGGAGAACCAGGAGAGTGAGGTGTCACGAAAGCAAGACAAGTGTCTCCAGGAAGAGAGAGTCCTGCTGAAGCATCTAGTAGTTGAGGATATAGGCATGTCATCTACTGAAGTTATGGGTGATTTGGACAAGCCGTTCCAGCAGAGTGTTGGTGCAGAAGTTGTAGTGTGGTAACTTGGAGAGGAGAGGAGTAAATGGGAGGTGAAGCAGAAATAGGGTAGAAGCTGGGACTGTGGAATCAAGTGAGGTTGCTTTATCTTGTATGGTGGAAGATATAGAACATTTATAAATGATTGATAGTGATCCAACAGAGAATGCATATTATGTTGATGAACTAATAAAGATAATAGTTAACATTTACTGAACATTTACTATGTATCAGGCACTGTGCTGGGATCCAGATAATCCTATGATGGTTGTATTGATATTGCCATTTCAGGAAATTGGGAGTTAGGGAACTTAGTATGCCAAGGTCACATAGTTACTATGTAGTAGAACCAGGAGGTGAACCCTGACATGCACTTGGCCACTAAGTTACACTGCCTACATTAATGAAGCCAGGAAAAGAAAAAGAGATGGTAACCTTCTCAAGCAAAGCCCTTGAGGAGGTAAGAGGGAATGTGAATGCAGAGGAGGGCTGGCCTTTGAAAGGGGATGGTCCCTTCTTCCATTGTCAGGAAAGGGACATCGTGGTGCAGGTGGCTGCAGTTGGAATGTAGGCATTCTGGTGGTAGGAAGAAGGGAATGACATGTGTTAGGGCTTTTTTTTTTTTTAAGGAAGTAGGAGGTTAACTCATTAGCTAAGAATGTAATGAGAGTAGAGTTTGCTAGGGGTAGAGGTTGAGGAGACAGAAGATAGTTTAAATCATTATCTTGGGGAGTGGACAAGAAAACAGACTGTTGAGCAGTTCTCTATGCTTGAGATTTATGCTCATGAATTTTAAATGAAACAAGTCACAGTTGTACGATTTTCCTGATGCAAGATTTAGCTACTGGAGTGCTGGCACAGTCAAATTGGTAGGGTTCACCTGACGTTGGAATTTTGCCAGGACAGAATAAAAGGAAGAAAAAGGCGTGGGGGAGATGAGGACATTTTCAAGGAAAAGTGACCACATTAATGGACTGGGGAAATGGGGCTGGATGAGGAGTGACATGAAGCCAGAACACATGGTGAGAAAGTTGTGGGATCGCTGGAGCCCAGAATCTGATGAGGGATTTGCAGCAGTGGAGCCCCTTGAGCAAGTAAAGATGGGGCTGTGATCAGAGCGGGTGGGCAGAGCTGGTCCAGTCTCTGCTGTCGTGGTTCAGGGTGTGGCCACAGGAGTGGGAGGCTGATGTGGGGGTAAGAGCGAGATCACCAGAAAGAAGGACACTTAGAAACTCTCCATTTAATCTTGATTTTCTTTCAGAGAGGACATGACTTTCAAGAAGGCGTTAGGGCAGGTAAGTGACAGTTGTTCCCCTCCTGGCTGTTATGGGAATAGAATTTATGAGTATATGCTGTTAATCAAAGATGATAGTTGTTTTATTAGTGTAAATTAGACTTGTGTAAAGATTGTGAAGTATTTAAAAAAATTACCAACTGGCATCTAAGGGAAGATAAATCTTTGCATCCAATACTGTTTAAAAAGTTCACATAACCTGGTCACAGCTCCCCAATTTCTATGTAAGAGGTAATCGTGCTTCTAAGGGTCACATGCAGAGGCAGTATGAGCTCCTAAACTCATTGGGCTGCTGAAGCCTTTGAAAGGTGCATTTACTCATTTCCAAAAGTCCCTCAGGTTCTCCACCCTCCCTCTCCCTTTTGTGCAGACCTGGCAAAGCCCGGCGGTGGCCGGCCTCCCGTCCACCCCCTTGCCTGTCCCTGAGCAGTTAAACACTGACGTGGAGAAAAACCGTATGACATCATTAATAAAACTTGCTAATATTTTTATTAATTTCTTTTTGGTTATCATCTTCAGAGTCAGCATATTCAGAAAAAGCAAGTGAAGTGCTTGATGTTTTTTTGTTCCTAGCAAACTTGCAATAATTTTTATGTATATGCTCATATCCCTAAAGATAATAGCTATTATTTCTGTTGTATGCTTTATGCATGTATTTTGCATATCTAATTTTCTTATATATTTTCCATTGATCACTTTAATATAGTAAAGACTCTGGATATACTTTATCTGAATAAAAGGTTATGTTCTCTGAGATGGAAGCTTCCATAGACACTGATCACTGTTTGTGGAATTTTCTTAATCTGTGGCATGATACAATATCAGAAATAAGCAGTGGGTTCAGATCCTTTCAGAGGACACATGGAATTGAGTCAGAGGAGATAACTATACCTTTTATAGAAATCAAATAAAAAATATATTTTCCCCACTAATTTCTAGCAAATTCTAACTGCATGTGGATCAGCCTAGATTTCTGATTTTAGGAGGATCTGTGTGAGCTGTGTTGATCAAGTATTCATTATATGTTATAAGCAATCCTTCTCAAACTTATTTTTAGGTGTACTGTTGATGATTTTAAAGAACAAGAGTTAAAACCGAACAGCATCAAAGTTCTGATATACAATGCATGTTCTTATCAAGCTTTTTAATATAGAAAAAGTATATTACCTCATTTTTCAGCATAACCTTTTATTCAGAATGCAGTACTTACTCTGTGTAAAACTGATATTTTGCATAACCAAATGTTTGCTTCAATTTGTTAATTATAAAATAACATTAACCAATTAGATAAAATAAACTAGCAAATTCGGTGAGTGGTTGTCATAAAGTTTTACTCGTAACATCTTGAACAAACTTCTTGGCTGTAGAAGAAAATAAAAAGATTATCTTAGGGCCAGAGAGCTGCCAGTTGGAATTTGAGCAGGTGTCTGATGAGACCTTCTGAAAAACCTGAGCTGCCTACAGAGTAAGAACTTGTGATATCCACGCTAGGCAGAATTGTCTGTTAGTCTGAAATAAAATAACACCTAGATTTTATTATTCCCTGTCCTTCTGCCCTGCAGTGGACTGTCAGAGAGGCAGAGAGCATTGGCCAAAGGGCTTGAAAGGGATCTCTGTAAAAACAAATGTTCTAGGATTTTCACTTACATTGTTCAGGGAAGGTAAAACTTTCAAGTTGGCAGGGATTAGAACACCAGTGTCTGATCTGATGATACTACAACCCTGAAGTTGGGCGGCCAAACCTGAAAAATCTCCGTGTCCACATTTAATTATGCATGAAGCTCCCTTCCCTCTACTTCCTGAGACAGCCTGCTCCCTTGGTTCCCAGATTGCTTCTTTAATTATTTAGCCTTTTAATGCAAAACATAGTTTTTTAGTTCACTGTAGAGTTTGTATGTTTAAATAATTTTCATTCTTCACAAGAACTAAGCACATCTTAAGCATGATTAAAATACCATACCACAACCATACTAAATAGAGCCCCCTTCCCTTAAAAAAGGTGTTTTTTTTTTTTGAGGTAACTGTAGATTCACATGAAGTTAGTTGTAAGAGCAGCAGTTTTCAACTGGTATGCTACAAGAGGTTTTAAAACATGCAAGACGTGACCTCTTTTCCCTTAGGTTGTCAAATAAAAAAATGATAACATCCAACTCAGTATCTGTCCAGTGTTAATGAATCAAAATTATGGTTTTTGCTGACAAAAAAAGTTATATTTTTTGGTGTGCTATAGAGTTTTAATAATCAGTTTATGTGTGGCATGAGATTAAGTGTTGAAAATGGCTGTTAAACAGAGATCCCGCATACCCTCTGTCCAGTTTCCCACCTGGTAGCATTTATGTAACTATAGTATATTGTCACAGCCAGGAAACCGACATTCCTCTCCCCCTTTAAAGGACAGTGTACAGATTGCCTCATACTTACTTTAATCCTGTGGGGTTACTATATGGCCACACTGAGTGATGACTACATTGAAATAGGAGACGTAGGGTTTCTCATGATAACCTTGAAGATGGTCTGGCATTTGAATTCAGAGCTGTGTGAACTAGGGGACTCAGCAGAATGGCAGTGTCCACATTTAACTGTGCCAAAGCCCCCCTTCCTCTATTTCAGGTAATTTTCCTCTCAACTCATTGTGGGGGAGGTTGGAAGTCAGATCCCTGCTCTCCACCTCTTCCTGCCTTCCCTTTAAACCACATCAACTGTGGTTTTAGCTGTTTTATGGGAGGGAGATTTCATTTACTATTTTGTTGGAAGGAGAAAGGATAAACCACTGGATTTGTTCAGTAAGCTGTATTCAATCTGGAGACATCCATCAGGCTGAGCAGGTTAGAAAATAACCACGCACTCATCATCACTACATTGCTATCCCTTCAAAATCTGTGGGGGCTTAATTTATAAGAAAAATAGAACACACATAAAAATTCACACTTTTCAGAAAGGTGCTATAGAAAAATATGCCTAGTACAAGGGAGTTTGTCAATTAAGTAATTAAAATCTGGCAATACCAGAAAGAAATACGCTAACATTTTTTGTCTTCACTTGACAGCTTTGATAGATAAAGATCACAGTCCAAAGTGGAAACCAGCTACTCTAAAAGAAGTTACTGATGAAGATTTGAATAATTTCTTCAAATCTCTGGGAAGCAATGATTTGAAATTTTGAAGTGGATTCGGAAGGTACTTTGGAGCAGGGCTAGCAGACTATATGGCACGCGGCCCAGATCTGGCCTGCTGCCTGTTCATATATTCCACAAGCTGGGAATGGTTTCTGCATTTTTAAATGGTTGGGGAAGGAAATCAAAGGCTAATATTCAATGACCTGTGAAAATTGCATGAAATGCAGATACTAATATTCATAAAGCTTTATTGGAACATAGCTGTACTTACCCATTTACACATTATCTGTGGCTGCCTTGAGCAATTATAGCAGAGACTGTAAGACCTGCAAAGCCTAGAATATTTACTGTATGGTCCTTTTCAGAAAAAGTTTGCCAACCCCTATTTTAGAAGATAGGAAACTTGAAGGTCTCTAGAGATTCTTGAGTTAGTGGATCTAATGCAAATGGGAGCTTCGTGTTTTGGCTTTGGGTAGTAGTTTATGTGTTAAGTAAATCTATGTGTAGATTATAAAAAATAAAAACCCTGGAATATTTTTGGACACTGTGTTAATCCTTCATAGAATTTTCTTGATATATAAATCTGGTTAAAATAATTATGAGTTACTATAGCAGAAGTGTTCCTTTTGTAACATTAGAAATCTCAGGCAAAGAAAGATTTTTATAAACTTGTTTTTTCAGTATTATTAATCCAGCCTTGGAATTTTCTTAAGTTAACCACAATCCCGTCCTGTGGTGAAAGTGAAAGCATTATTTTTTTTGCTGTTTGAGAAATTCATTAATCTGGCAGAATGATGGATTAGGAAACTAATCGCTATGATGGACTGTTTTCTGCAATTTAAATCAAACTTTATGTAATAACTGTTCATTTGTCTTTACACAGTTCAAATCAGGAGGGGAAAAATGAAAAGAGGACTTTGAAGTAAATCCTTCAGTAGTTGGTATTGTTGACAAAAATAAGTGTTTTTAAAGGTACACAAGAAAGTGCAAGCAAGGTGTTTGAGACTTGGGACCTTAAAGTCTAGGAAGGAATAATTTTATGTTAAAGATCAGTTTATCATTTATTTTGTAACTTTCATAGTTTTTCCTTCATCATGAAGCCCTCAGAAACTAAGAACTTCAGGTTTGTGAGAACAAAATATGGCAGAACTGAAAATGACCTCAAAGATTTTATCTTGTACCATTCTCATAGATGGGGAAATTGCTGTCTGGAGGAATTGCTTTAAATTTTGTTCTTAATATATTTAAAAAGAAGGATTTTTGCCCTGGCTGGTGTAGCTCAGTGGATTGAGTGCGGGCCTGCGAAGCAGAGGATCACAGTTCGATCCCCAGTCAGGGCATATTACATGCCTGGGTTGCAGGCCAGTTCCCAGGGGGGGACCCATGAGAAGCAACCATACGTTGATATTTCTCTCCCTTTCTCCTTCCTTTCCCTTCTAAAGATAAATAAATAAAATCTTTAAAAAAAAGGATTTTCCTTCCAAAAATTTAGGAACAGATTTGGAATAAAGACGCCATGATAATGGTCATGTTTACATTTATATTACAAGAACTCCTAAATTGGACCTGAATGATCCAAGAATTCATGTAAAGGTGATTTTTATTCACTTAATGTTTGCTAGAAATGCAGAAAATGTTAAGTTCTCTATGTGAAAGGTTTGAAAGTGCACTGTTGAAAAGCACTGGCTTACTGAAATGAAGTAAGAACTCATAGCTAGTTAGTTGCAACTAGATTTTTATTTGAACAGTTACGAAAAAGTGTTTTCACAAAAATATTTAGAAAAAATACAGCGTTTCATAGTTTAGTCTGACAGTGAAGAGAAGTTGCTAATGATGCTTGAGTTTGGCAAAGTAAGGTTTTGGGGAGTGCATCTGAGCTTGTGCCCAGTGCTCCAAGCAAAACGTGTTCTGTTCGGTCACACAAATACTGGATGAGGGCATTATGATTAAGCAAAGGTTCTATTTGTCAGAACTTTGTTTTTAAATTAACTTTTGGTTTCTAAAACCAAATACAAAAGTGCAGTTCCCCCATTTCATAAAATGTCAGTGATGGTAGGACATAGGAGTATCATGCATTGCTCATTCAGTGTGTCTATTTTTCATACTAATAAGGCAATTGGACACAAATGACTGCTTTAGGACTATAATTTTCCTACCCTTCAAGATTGTGCTTTAGGTACCCATAATAACCATAGGTAGTTTGCAGAGAACTGGTAAGGCAACTGAAAGTGGAGAACTCATGTCATAGGCCTGTAACTGAAAGGTCACGGAGCTGGGGAAGGGGTGGTGAAGCACGCTTGTGGGGTTATGTGAGTCTTTGTGAATGAGGACCTGGCACATTTCCTCTGCCAATCGGCTGCTTCCACTTTGTGCCACCTGCGGGCTCTTTGTTGCGCTGGTAGCCTCTCACCTGGCCCTATCCTGGACCCAGTGGTTGGGCGTGTGTCAGTGTGGTGAATTGCTGCCGTGTCCTTTCCCTCAGTCGCAGACACCGGAACCGTGTTTTTGCAGTGCGTCTTCCGATGGATTTGGCATTAGTGCTGTTTCCTGGGCTCGCTTTTCCTGGTTTTCCTCTCCCTTACTCTTTGGCCATTCTTATTTCATCTGTGTTTATGATATAAGTTGGAACAAATGTTTCCCTTCCCAGTTGCTAATAATTTTTTCAGTCTTCTGTTTTATATGCCTCTCCCTGAAAGAGTCCTTTTACTCATTTATTGCTCATGCAAGACCTTTAAAATGAAGTCCAGTGTTTAAATATGAAGACGGGAAAGAAGCTGAATGTCCTATTAAAGATGTTATCTTTCTTATCATCAAGGCCAAACTATATCTTAATGACTACCAGTGCAGTACAAATCTGTTTACCAGGACTTTCCGGCCTGCTCGCAACTTGGTTTATCCACTACTACACAGATAACCCAAGCCTTGTACTTTGTACTTCCTTGTGCGTGGTTTGACGTATAATGTGGCATACAAGTCCAAGATAAGATAAGTCCCTGTGGGACGAGGGGGTAGTGCTTGGTGACAAAACTGTACTGCCAGTGTCAGAGAGGGTGGCAACAGAGTTTACACTGCCAGTGAGATTCAGAGCTGAAAGACTTCCCACGCCCCTGGAGAAATAGGAGCCCAGGGCAAAGGTGGAACTGAGATTAAAATAATTATATATAACCAAAACCCAGTAGCCTATTCCCTATGTGTGCTAAAATTTTTAGTGCAGTTTGGACCTTGCAGCAAAAGTGTCCTGATGTGAGAATGAATGCAAAGCAGCAACATCAATGTCCGCAAAGCAGACAACAGCTTTTGTCTGACTCGGTATTAACACTCAGAAACCTAAGTTTTTCTTGATGAGCTGGAAATATGTTTTGCAGTTTTAGGAAACTTTCTGTTCTCAGCCTTCTATAAACAGGAGTGGTGGTTTTTCTATCTCCTCAGTTGCTAAGATGGCCTGGGGACAGGTGAAAGGAAAGCTGAATGACCAAACTTCTGAAGGCAATGGAAAGAGCCCATCACTCAATTCAAAGAATTTTCTTTGCCCAAGTAACTCGGGAGAATTCACTCTATTTGATTGTGGGTTTCAAAGTATAATTATTAAAATTAGAGGTAGCATTTCCATCTGTTTAAAAGGCCAAATGCAAATTTATTTAAAGAGGTCACAAGCCTTCCTCTTTTCTCTGCCTTCCTTTAGATTTCAGTGACAAGAGTCTGTTGTATCTTAATAAAAGGATCTAATGAAAATGGGCTTAAATAATTCCCTTTCCAGTTAAACTCAATGTGTAGCAAAATCCTGATGTAAAGATAATTCTAGAGACTGATTCTCAATCTTCCTACAGTTACATCATAGTATCTTCTTCCCTCTCACCTAAATTTTTTGTCACCAGTGATCTCAAACAGTACTAAATTCTGTTTTTTAAAAGATTCCTAAAAAAAAAGCCAACTTTTTATGACAGTAGTATAGTATATGGCTGTAAATGCCCTATGGACACTGCTACCATAAAAAAATAAAATATAATAACCCCCCACATCGCTGAGACAGCAAAGCTTAATACACATTCAGCACAGAGACCAGATTATGCTTTTTACCTCGACAACTAGGGCTTCTGTTGTTTTAAAATTTATTGGATTGCTGTTTATAAAGGTACCCAAACTTGTTTGCTTGTATAATTCTATTATTATATCACTGGGCTTAATTCAATGCGATAAATATTAATGCCATGACTTCTATAAATTATGTCTTGTTGAGATGCCTTATACAAAAAGTGTGAGCCATCTAATAACAGCTGTACTTAGGGCCCTGAGGGTCAAGGTGGTTGGTTCTCTTCTATGTGGGTTGCTTTCTAATGCTTGATCATTTGTGTTAAGAAGTAGGGATCCCTAATGCAAATGGTTTGGACAAACAAAAGCTACTGCTAATCACTATGGCTTGAGTGCCATTCACTGCCAAGACATTTTAAGAACAATCCTTTTCATAGCTTGGTTTTGGTGTAAATTAACATTATTTTAAAAGAGTGTCTTTAAACCGTTTGGAGACACAGGACATTTAAAAATATTTCTTTCTTTGGTGATGCTATACCATCTGAAGCTGTATGTGACATAGCTGATTAGTGTGGTGCCACAGGACCTATGTTTAGCCCTTTAGTGACTACAGTCCAAGAACAAGCAGGTAGAAATTGCTATTACCATAGAACGGCTTAAAACACATTTCGTTTTAGGTATTCCTATACTCTTGATATGACCATAGACTGATTTTTACATTCAGATGGAATCAGTGTTTATTCATACAACCTTTTGCTTTTCCTTCATGTGTTTGGTCTAGCACCAACTCTATCCACAGTTCAAGAAGGTGTCATAATTCTGCACCATCAAGGCCCCTCACTCTCAATGAATGGGATGTCGCAGTACTTGGTGTTACTATCTGCCCACTGCTGCAAGGCATCACTCAAGATTTCCCGGGACAGGCGATGTGCAAATTCGAAGACCACGATTTTGGATTCCGTAGGTTCCTTCACTTCCTCACTGATAACTTGAGAAGGCATCCTAGGTTGAAATCTCTCATCTGACATAAAGCTCTCTGCACTTGTGTGCCGCTTGTCACTCTCAATTGTGGTAGGAAATGCGAAAATTTGCTTTGATTTCATGCAGCCCATGTTATGAAGAACTTTGAGTGAGGCAAAGCAGTAAGAAGACTACTTCAACAGCATCTTTGGAAAACACTGAGCATCTGTCCACGTGGTGCTGACCAGTGCTTTTTCTCTCCAGGCCACTTGAGAAATCACTGTTTCCTTTTACCACTCTTCACATGTAATATTTATCTGTGAAGAGAAGAGAAGTTTTACTGTGAAGGTATAGAACACAAAATACTACATGATTATGTTGCATGTAGAAACAGTCCTTTTTAACACCTCGGTCACTTAGGGGAAGTGTGAGGTGCCTAAAAAGTTGTATCTTCTCTAGAGAAGAAAAGAGAGTTACTCAAAAATGGCAAGGCAGAAACTAGGAAGACATTTTTTCAAGATCTTTAAAAGTTTATAAAACTGAAAACACAGTTAAACTTTTGCTAGCTTAGATGTATTTATGTTCACCAAGAATTCACAAACTCTATCTAGTCTTTGGGCCAAATTCTAGCTGCCTGTGTTGTAAAGGAAGTTTATGGGACACAGTCGTATACCCATTTATCTTCACATCATCTACGGCTACCTTTTTTTTTTTTGGTGAGTACTGGGTGGGTTTTGTTCTTGAGTTTCCTCTCTCTGCAGGGGTTTTACACAAGCTGACTACAAATCAGGGGATCAGACATACACAGCACAACATGTATACACTTCACAGTAGATTGTGGAGATTGATGGGCGTCTGCCTAACCAGGTGGGAGCTGAGTGACAGGCAGGCAAGATGCAGAGGTGACGGAGCCATAGGAATGATCAAACTCATTTCTGGCCATGGCCTAGGTCTCCGAGGCTGGGGTGGCAGTGTTGTGGGGGCTGTAATCAAAGGCCCACAGACTACATGCGCACAAGCTGACAACATGGCCAGGCAGCACGTTCTGGATTGGGGTCCCAGGTGCAGCGCCCCAGCCAGCATGGCCTAGGCGAGCTCCCATGCATCCTTCTGTAGGTGGTCCTCATTCACTGGGCAGCAAAGGTGGCTTTTTTCTAAGCTAAAATCGGGCCAGTTGATAGTCTTTGCCAGGTCTATTTGGTAGTCTAAGAAGCATCTTTTGAAATACTCACTTTCCTCTTGGTCTCATCCATATCCACACAGTCTCAGCCCATATCTTTAGGCAGAGAGACATCATGGAGTGAGCTGCTGGCTCCGTCTCCCTTCTTCCGGTTTTTCTTGCTCTTGGCCCTGGGCTGAGGGGAGTCAGTCAGCACCAGACTGCTGCTGCGCGGGTGCTCAATGGGGCGGGCCAGCTGGCCTTCCCCTCCTTGATGTGGTTCAGCTGCTGCCTGTTAGTGTTGTTGCTGTTGGCTTTTCTCCCCTCTCTTCTGCTCCACCAGGGAAGCGAGGTCAAGCCCTTTAAACTTCGGGTCAGTCTTGGGCCAGGGTCTGGGCTGGCCCTTGGAGGCTCTGGGGCACTCTGTGGACCTCTTGCTTGGCTCACTGCTGGGCTTGTAGGCCTGTTTCAGTTCACCAGTCCCCTCCTTGTGGTGATGTACTATGTCCAGGAGGAAACACAGCAGCTCCTGCTGCTTCCCATTCACCTTCTCAGGCAGGAGGAGCTTGGAGTCCCAGGGGTCTACTATGTCCCCATCCACTCTCAGCCTGGGCTCTGTGTGGTCAGCAAGTCTGGAGGGGAGTGAGATGAGGTTTCTGGTTCTTCAATCTCCTCTGTGGAGCCACTGTGCATGCGCACAGAGTCAGGTGCAGGCTCTGTTGCTCTCTGGACCATCTCAGACTGTCACTTGGCCTCTCCTTCCTCCTTTTTTTCACAGCTCAGAGCTTCAAGAGCTCCTGCAGCTGCTGGAACTCCTCTGATCTATGGCCACTTTCATGATACAATGGCAGAATTGGGTAGTTGTGATAGACCATGGGCTATCTGGTCCTTTATTTTTGCCAAACTGACCTATACTGTTAAGGGAAACAAACATATCAAAGTTTGCTCCTGCCTCAAACCTCATGAACCTGCGTATCTTGGACTGTTGTTAAGAGTGAGGTTTTGTTCCCTGGTCAGATGCTTACAACTCAGAGTGGGACGGAATGATGGCCTTTACACAAAGGCCAACTACTCAAACACAGGTTAGGTGTGTGCAGCAAAGCCACCTATTTTTCTTCTGAATTAGATTCTCCCTGTGGAAAGCTCAGATTTATTTAAAATAAGGTTAAAGCTTTCTCACCTTAAATACCTCATTTTTTAGAAATATTTTCCTTATTTATTTTTTAGAGAGAGGTGAAAGGAAGGAGAAAGAGTAGGACAGAAACATCCATGTGTGGCTGCCTCTGTTGTGTCCCCTACTTGGCACCTGGCCCGCAACCCAGGCATGTGCCCTGCTAGTGACTGAACTGGCGACCTCACACTTTGCAGGATAACGCCCAACCGAGCCACACAGGTCAGGGCTGACAACTCATTCTCAATCTTGTTTGACATAGTGACAAAATAGGGATGCTATAATAAACCACAAATTCCTAACTGGGAAGGTAAGGTGGGTAGTTACACCCAGACCTATATCTTCTTTATTGAAAAGTTTTTAAGTAGGCCTGCCTGTTGTTTTTGTACATCTAAGTTAACACACCTTTGAATGCCAGAAGTAATTTGCTTACTCCTGGAAGGTGTAAGCACCCTTGAGAAAGTTCAGAATCTTGTAATCCAGATCCTGCCTTGCTTTCTCCCACCCTCTTCATGTAACGTTCTTCTTTACATTCTTACTTTAATTTCAGGTGCTTAAAAGAAACTGCAAACTTATTCGCTGGAGCATTTGAGATTTTACTTTCAGGTATCTGTTGTCAGCTTTGGCTCAAATTCATAAAAATTCTCAAATTTTCAGTAAAGATGATGGCATAGGCAGACATGGCTCGCCTCTTTGCACAACCACAGCAAAATTACAACTAAAACATAGAACCACCATCACTCAGAACTGACAGAAACTGAGTTGAATGGAAGTCTGACTACTACAGAATTGAAGAAACCACATCGATCCAGAATGGTAGGAAGGGCACCGTCTGCCCACACCCACAGGTGGTGGATAAAAGTCTTGGAGGAATATCTAGGGAGCAAGGAATCCCAGCCCCACACCAGGCCCCCCAGCTCAGGGTTCCAGTGCAAGGAAGGTAAGTCTCCATAACTTTAGCTACAAAAACCAGCAGGGATTCAGTTGGTGGAAGAAAGAGCTGGAGCCCCAAGCAGTTCCTCTTAAAGAACTCGTACATGGACGCACCTACTCAGACTCACTTCCTCTGGGCTCTGGACACAGGGTGGCAACTGGAGGGGCACCAGTTGTGCGCAGGGGGAGGCCGCGGTGTCTGGCACCAAGGCAAGCAGAGGCCATTTTCCCTTTTCTGGGCCCTCCCCAACCAGAGTGGGCAGACTGGTGCTGCTGTATCTAAGATTTCATCAACTTGGCTCACACTGTTTGACCTGCCTTAGAGATCCCAGAGTCTCCAGCCCTGCCAATTTATGGGCCCACCCAAGCTACTTTTCCATATGAATGGTCTTCAGTCATGCTTTAAACTTCCTAAATCCTCCTAAACAAGCAGCAGTGACCTCAGTGAGCCCTAGGCCTGAAACTAGCAGCCTAGAGTCACAGTGTGGCTTTGCCCATAAATCTCCAAGCCCCGCAGAAGTAGCAGCCAGCTCAGATTGCTATATAGCTCAGGCAGGGTTGCCCAGGACAAAGCACAGGTGGGGGCTGATCTTGACCTGTACCACCCAGGAAAACCCAGGGGCCAGTGTACACAGTGGACAGCTGCAGACCACATAGGAGCACCACCACCCTGCCCCTGCACAGCTGATCCTCCACAGAGGGCAGATTGGTGGTCAGTGGTCACAGCCAGTCCTTGCAGCTGACTGGCCTGGGTAAATCCCTCCCATTGATCTGCCAGCAGCAACCAAGGCTCAACTACAAGAGGAGGGTATATTCAGTCTACAGGCAGGGTGCACCTCAAGTGCCCACTTAGGTGGTAGGGTAGGCTGTGCCACTAGACCCTACAGGTCACCTACTACATTAGGCCACACTACCAAGACACAGAGTCAAAGCAGCTCTACCTAATACATAGAAGCAAATACAGAGAGGCTGTCAAAACAAGAAGACAAAGAAACATGGCCCAAATGAAAGAACAGATCAAAACTTCAGAAAATGAGCTAAACAAAATGGAGATATGCATTCTATCAGATGCAGAGTTCAAAGCACTGTTTATAAGGATGCTCAAGGAACTTAGGACCTGAACAGCATAAAAAATATGCAGTCAGAAATGAAGGATACACTAATTGAAATAAAGAACAATTTACAGAGAGACAATAGTAGAGTGGGCGAAGCCAAAACTCAAATCAATGTTTTGGAATATAAGGAAGCAAACAAAACAAAACAATCAGAACAAGAAAGAATCCAAAAAAAACGAGGATAGTGCAAGCAGCCTGCGAGACAACCTTAACCAATCCAATGTTCATAGGGGTGCAAGAAGCAGAAGAGAAAGAGCAATAAATTGGAAGTTGATTTGAAAAAACAATGAAAGAAAACTTCCCTAATTTGATCAAAGAAATAGACACTCAAGTGCAGAAAGCACAGAATCCCAAACAAGATGGATGCAAAGAGGCCCATTCCAAGACACATCAGAACTACAAGGCCAAAGGTTAAACATAAAGAGATGGGAGGTTAGGGTGTGGGAGAGAGAGTGAGAGGTGAGGGGATTAAGAAGTACAAATAAGTAGTTACAGTATGGTCATGGGGATGAAAAGCATGGTATAGGAAATGGAGCAGCCAAAGAACTTACACATTTGACCCATGGACGTGAACAATGGTGGGGGAATTACCTGAGGGAGTGGGGGGTTCTGGGTGGAGGGGGGCAAAGGGAGAAAAATCAGGACAACTGTAATAGCATAATCAGTACAATTAAAAATAATTCTCTACAGGTCTAGATGATTTTCTCTCAAGGTAAGTAGGCTGCAGTGCTTGTGATGTGTCTTCTAAGCTTCCCAACTGGATGATAATCCCTGAATGGGGATTAGACATATCATCTGTTATGATAGGACTTTACTGGATAGAGGTTTAGACATAAGAAATGTCTAAATGTCTAATGTCTTTACATAACATATCATCTGTTATGATAGGACTTTACTGGATAGAGGGTTAGGCATAAGAATCCCCAGGCAAAATCTATGAATAAGGTTATGATCCATGATTATATCTTAGTTTTTAGGTCAAAGACATAGCTCTAAAAATCCGTAAGATATAACTCAGTTGACTTATTTCTGAAACCACTGATCTTAAGGTAAAAATTAGCATGAGTTTAATTTTTAAAAATAATTTGTAATTCAAGTCCAGACAGGTGATCTTTGCCAAGGTCATTCCGCTATACGTTTTTTTAGGGTTCTATAAATTCGACCTCATTTCTCCCATAATACTACATTTATTTCTTACTTATCTACCCTTAATGAGGATGACATGGGGCATAGAAAGCCATCTGCTATTTATGACCTTTGGTTCCACGTGCCCTGCTACACGCTCGAGGCCACTTCAAAAGTGGAACAAGGGGGTGTGATGCTTGTCTTGTTTACTAGACTGAACTTGAGGACAAGAACTGTCCTGGTTGTTCTTTATCAACCTGTAATGACTCACTCAGTATCTGTTTTGTACTTTGTGGGATGATTAAGGGAACTGGACATAGTTAACCTGAAAACCGTTACTAAGAAAATTTAGCGAGTATTAATATAAAAGGCCATGAATAGAAGAATCTTTTCTGAGATGTTTGGTTTTGCAAAAGCAGTTTTATCGTACCATAACAAAGTAACTAGTGTCAAGTTCGCCCTCTCACCAAAAACAGCTTTAAGCCTGAACAAAATATACGTGGGCAGTGCCACTGTAAAAAATGTCCAGACCTACAGAGAATTTTTATAGGAGCTCATTTGGATGAGACTGATGACATACGCTGGGGAGAGCAAGAGAATAACAGTTTTGCAGTTTCTGTTATGCACTTGAGAGTAAGAAGGGAAAATAAGATTACATGAGGGTGGGAGAAAGCAAGGCAGGGATTGGACGACCTCTTGCATGATTTAGAAGGAGGGGTCTGAAAGGGGGCATTTCAAAAGTGTGTTACCCTAGATGCACAAAAACAACAGACAGGGCTTAAGGAAGAGGGAAGCCTTTCAATAAAGAAGTTTAAGCCTGGGGCATGATCAGACCACCCTGCGAGGTTGTTTTCCACAGAACCCATTTTTTCCCCATCCACAGCAGGTATTTTCAGGCATTGCACAACATACAGCACAGAAGTGGTCCCCCCAAAAAGGCAGACACAACATTAAGGCCACAATCAATCATCCTTTCTGCCTGGGGGCATCTTCTGGCATAATCGTGGGGAGGCTGAGCCCAGGCAGAGTGGCAGTTCTGTTGACCTGAAGAGGCAGAGTTTGGGTTACTGAAGCAGAAGGAATGTATATATATTTAACACAGTTCAAGAGAAAAGGGAGCTGTGGGGAGGGAGGCTGAAACATGCATGAGTTCTCATCAACAGTTCTTATCTGAGGCTACGATGTGCATGTACAGGAAAAGTATCTAAGACCCAGCAAAAGATTACCTACTCTGGGACTTAAACTGGAACAGTGACACCAGAAGTTAAGACAGTGCTGGGGAAACCTTGCGGTTTCAAGCTAGCCCAGGTGGAAGGCCTCACTGAACACTTCAGTAGTAGATTAGCTACTACTTGAGAAATGTGAGAAGTGTACTGGCAGGGGGTGGTGTACTTTTCTTAAGGGGGTACAAAGTATACAATTGAAGTTTGTGAGGTGTATGGTTTAGGTTTCAACTACTGGGCTCAGCTGTTTTGCAGAAGCAGTCACAGACAATGTATAAACAAGTGAATGATGGCTATGTTCNGTGCATGTACAGGAAAAGTATCTAAGACCCAGCAAAAGATTACCTACTCTGGGACTTAAACTGGAACAGTGACACCAGAAGTTAAGACAGTGCTGGGGAAACCTTGCGGTTTCAAGCTAGCCCAGGTGGAAGGCCTCACTGAACACTTCAGTAGTAGATTAGCTACTACTTGAGAAATGTGAGAAGTGTACTGGCAGGGGGTGGTGTACTTTTCTTAAGGGGGTACGAAGTATACAATTGAAGTTTGTGAGGTGTATGGTTTAGGTTTCAACTACTGGGCTCAGCTGTTTTGCAGAAGCAGTCACAGACAATGTATAAATAAGTGAATGATGGCTATGTTCCAGTAAAACGTTTTTACAAAAACAGGCAGCCAGCCCATGAGCCACACTGGACCACATTCAGACAAACAGTCCTATTCTAGTAGAGAATACAATTCAAAACCATTTAAAGGAAGATGACATGATCCAGATTCTTACAAAGTATTATCCACAGTCTTCATCATACAATAAAATTACTAGCCAAGGGAACAAGCAGAAAAATGTACCCCATGATCAAGGGAAAAAACAGTCATTAGAAACAGACCACAAAATAATACACCATTTCATAATTAATAGCAGTTTAAAGAAGCTTTTTAAATATATTCAAGAACATACAGGAAAAATTCTCATAAGGCATGAGTAAAGAATCTCATAAAAATGTAAAGTAAAAATAAAAAAAACTTATGAGCTACTACATATTGTAGAAGGATTAGTGGACTTGAATATAAAACCATACATACATGTAATTTGAAAATGGGAAGGACTTTTAAAAACTGAACAGAGAAACCACTAAAAAGGTAAGTATGGCATAAAAACAACAAGGAATTAGACATTTAAACTAGAAGACAGGAAAGGAGGAACATAGGAAGAAAAAAAGAAAATGAGACAATCTTAAAATAGCAAAGTGGCCCACTTAAACCCATACATAGCAAAAATTATATGAAAGGAAATAGACTAAATTTGAATTAAAAGGCATTTAAAAATAAGATCCAACCCACACAAACAGAGCCAACTGATCTGGACAATCTTTTCAACATGTACTAGGGCAACTGGACATCCACGTAAAAAAAAAAAAAGAAAAAAAGGAATCTAGACTTACACCCTCCACAAAAATTAACTCAAAATGAATCCCAGACCTCAATATAAAAATATTAAACTGTACATCTCCTAGAAGACATCATCTAGGAGTTAAATCTAGGTAAATCTAGATGACCTCAGGTTTGGCAATGACTTTTTAGATACAACACCAAATGCATGATTGACTAAAGAAATAACTGATAATTGGACTTCATCAAAATTTAAAAGTTCTGCTCTGTGTTAAGATACTGTCAGGAAAGTGAGAAGACAAGCCACAAACTGGATGAAAATATTTGCAAAAGCGTACCTGATATAGGACTGTTAGCTAAAATATACAAGGAATTCCTAAAGCTCAACAATAAGAACACTGATTAAAAATTCGGTGACAAATCTGAAGAGACATCTCACCAAAGAAGACATACAGATGGCAAATAAGCATGAGAAAATGATCGACATTATATATTGGGAAATTGCATGTTAAAACAACAGTGAGATACTGCTACATACTATTAGAATGGTGAGAGTCCATTAAAATGCTGATAACACCAAATAATAATGAGGATGCAGAATGACAGAACTCATTCACTGCTGCTGAGAATGCAGAATTGTACGGCCACTTCAGAAGATAAGTTTGCCAGTTTCTTACATAACTAAACATACTCTTACCATACAGTCCAGCAATTGTCCTTGGTATTGACTCAAATGGGTTGAAAAATTATATACATACAAAAACCTAGACATGGGTGTTTTTAGTAGTTTTATTATATAATTGCTAAAACTTGGAAGCAACAAAAGTGTACTTCAGCAGGCGAATAGGTAAACTGATTCATCCTGACAATGGAATATTATATACTGACAAAAAGAAATGAGTTACAAGCCATGGAAAAAAGGAGAGGCCCTAAATGTGTACTACTAAGTTTTTTTTTAAAAGATTTTATTTATTTATCTTTAGAGGGGACAGGAAGGAGAGAGGGAGAGAAATATCAATGTATGGTTGCCTCTCTTGAGTCCCCTGCCGAGAACTGGCCTGCAGCCCAGGCATGTGCCCCAACTGGGAATCGAACCTCGATCGTCTGGTTTCGCAGGCCTGAGCTCAATCCACTGAGCCACACCAGCCAGGGCTGTTACTAAGTTTTAAAAGCCAGTCTTTCCAACTATATGACATTCTGGAAAAGGTAAGTTTGGACAGTGAAAAGTCCAGTGGTTGCCAGGGATTAGAAAGGAGGGGGGTTGAATAGGTGGAGCAGAGGGGATTTTTAGGGCAGTAAATTAACTGTATGACCCTACAATGGTGGTTATCTAATTAGATTCCACCCTACAATGGTGGAATCTAATGAACAAAATTAACAAAATAGAAAGACTCAGATACAGAGAATAGACTAACAGCTGTTAGAGGGGAAGGGGGTGGGGTAGCTGGGAGAAATAGGTGAAGGGATTAAGCAAAACAAACACACAAAAACCTCACAGACACAGATAATAGTATGGTGGTTGCCAGAGGGAAAGGGTGGGGGGGGGGAGTACAGGACAGTAAGAGGGAGATAAATGGTGGTGGAAGGGGGACTTGACTTAGGGTGGTGAACACACAATATACAGATGATCCATGACAGAACTGCATGCTTGAAACCTACATAACTTTATTAACCAACGTAACCCCAATAAATTCAATAAAAACTAAAAAAGAAGTCATATACAGAAAAGCAAAGAAACTAGGATAGGCAAAATAATTTGAAAAAGAGCCAAGTTGGAAGACTTGCTGTACCCAATTTTAAGAATGATTCTAAAGCTACAGCAATCAAGACAGTGCTATTTTGGAGGAAGGCGAAGGCGAGACACACAAATCTGTGCAACAGAAGAGAGTCCAGAAACAGACCCACAAAAACATGGTAAACTAATTTTTGACAAATGTTCAAAAATAATTCAATACAAATGATAGTCTTTTCAACAAAAGGGATTGGAACAACTGGACATACATATACTCCCCCAATTGAACTATCCCTTACTCTTTATACAAAAATTAAAAGGGATCATAGATCTAAATGTAAAATACAAAACTGCAAGACTTACAAAATGACAGGAAACAGTCATCATGGATTAGGTGAAGGTTCTTAGATAATGACACCAAAAGCATGAACCATGAAAAAAATAAACTGGACTAGATCAAAATTGAAAACTTTTTCTCTGAGAAGAACACAGTTACAGAAATGAAAAAAAAAACCCTATGTCAGAAAAAAATATTTACAAATCATTTATCAAATAAATGACTTCAATCAAGAATATATAAAGAAACTATCAAAACTCAATAGTAAGAAAACAACTCCATTTTTTAAATGAACAAAACATTTGTACAGACTTTTCACCCAAGGCCACCTATGAAGGGCAAGTAAGTGTACAGAGAAAGAAGCTCAACATCACTAGCCGTTAGAGAAGTGCAAACTCAAACCATGGTAAGCTACCGCTCTGCACTTGCGAGAAGAAGCAAAATAAAAACACCACCACATGCTGGTGACTGTGCAGTGTGACTGGAACTTGAGTGTGTGCCAGCAGGAAGGCAAATGGCACAGCCAGTCCAAAACAGTTCAGCAGTTTCTTACCATATAACCCAATGATCCCCCTCCCATGTATTTACCGTAAAGAAATGTACCTTGTGTTCACGTAACAACCTTTACACATATGTTTATTGAGCTTTCATAAATGCCAAAAGTTGACATTGAAGACAGGATACCGATATGGATGACTCTTAAAGGTATTCTGCTGATTGAAAGAGGCCAGTTTTAAAAGCATACATACTGCATAATCCTGTGTATATTACAGTCCGGAAGAGGCAGAATGATAGGCAGGGACAGAACAGGTGTGGTTACCAGGGGCTGGGGTAGGAGGAGGTTGTGACTACGAAGGGGCAGACCATGAGGGAGCTTTTCTCAGGTGATGGAACCCTTCTGCATCCCGATGGTGGTGGCGGCTATATGAGTCTATGACATATATTAAAACTCAGAACTATTCACCAAAATAAAGTCAGTTTCACTGCATGCAAAGATTAAACTGGTGTGTTCAAAACCACAATGCAAATACCATTCTACACCCACTAGGACTGCTAAAATTCAACAGCGCGACAAGGCCCAGTGTTGGTGAGAATGCAGACTGCATACATAGCTGAGCAGCGGAAAATGGTGCGACCACTTTAAAGAGCTTGTTTAGCAGTTTCTTACAAAGTTAACCAAACGTGTACTCTATGAACCCGCCACTTTGTCTCTAGCTATTTATCTCAGACAAATGGAAACATGTCTGCAAAAAACTTGCATACCGATGTCCATAGAAGCTTTATTCACAATAGCCAAAGCTGGAAACAGCCCCTATGTCCATCTCTTGGCAAATGGGTAAGCAAATAGGGATGTCCATAAAATGGACTACTACTTGAAAGTAAAAAGGAATGAATTGCTGATATATGCAATAATAGAAACATGTCGAGCCAGATACCAAAGACTGACATTGATATGAATTTCAAGTATGGACAGTACCCCATGAATAGAAAGTGTTAACAGTGGATGTCTTTGGGTGGAAGGCGGTAAGGACCGCTTGTAAGGGGACATGAAGGAACTTTCTGGGCCATGGAAATGTTCTATTATATCCCGATTGATGCGTTGACTACATAGGTGTATACCTTTGTCAAAGTTGTCAAATTGTACCCTTAGCATCTGTGTATTTCACTGTCATTTTTACTTCCATAAAATATACAGGTTTTGAGAACATTCTGGGAGATAGAAGTCCAGGGAATGAATATGTTTATATATACTTAAACAAGGCCGTCTGCTTGAGTTTGTCACACCAAATTTTAAAATCGGTCTAAAATTCCAGCTCTTAGCATGATGGGGCAGCTTCCAGAGCACAGACCACTTGTGTTGCTGTAAGCCTCCTGCAATGGGAATGTTTCCTTTATTCTTACACTGCCCTAAAACCAGCCCAACTCGGTGGTCATATTCTTCCAGATCCACAGAAGAGTGAGAAGCCTCCTCCTCCTCCTCACTACCAGTGGACGGACCTGAACTATTCATTTCTCACTTCCTTTGGAAACGTATAGTGCTCTGATTTTGAATGGCAATAAAAGAAATCAATCTGGAGATTAAATGTGAGAGTCCTTTGCCCTTAACAGTGATTCCTGAACTTGCCGATAAGGGGGAGTGGTGCAGTCAGAAGAGGGGTGTATAATATTACCCAAAGAACTAGATTCGTACTCCAGCTCCCCTACACTCTAGTCTGAGCACATCTCTAGACTGTCTACAGAACTTGAAAGTACCGAGATAGTAAAATACACCATTAATGAGTTTAGTCATAGCGCTTCTATCAAAAATAGAAGACGACTGTTCTGTAGTTGTTGACCACTTTTAGTTTACTAATTTACATTATGTTTACCAGTGCCTGCCTTCCTATTACTATTTCATAATAGGCAGACAGGCCTGACTGTTTCCACTTGCAGAGGCAGCTGACCCAGAGAGCTCACATGGCAAGCAAGCATGGGGCTCCCAACTCCTAGTCACAGGTCCTTCTGGAAATAACAGTTGTTTCAGCAATACTTTATCCAATCCCGGCTTATGTTTTTAACTGTTAAAAATCCCTCCTCTTGAATGTATAAAACTTCCCTCTACTCCTAGTTGTACAGTTAACTTTTACCAATAAAGACCAATGTAGCTTCTTCCCAGGGTCTCTTGCCGCTCTCTGCTCTCTGCCCCAGTCTCTGAGCTGGTCTCCATCAGCAGGGACATTACAGCCCCAAAAGACCACTGTTCCAGGACTAGCTGTCCCCTCTGGCCTTCAGGCCCCACCTTGGGTAAAATGACACCAATATGTTCATGTCGCAGTTACTCGACTGATCTGGTAGCTGTCTAACGGAATTGCTCGCTGCACATCCAAAGAAGGTGCAGTTGCCCTGGCAGAACGGGATTGGCCAGCTGCCCCAGGTTTTTGTGAATCAGATTTCAGTTCTGTGGTTTCTATCCCACAGAAGCCTCCTGGGATGTAAGGAAGTGTGATCCTTAAAGAAAAGTCAGAGCCAAAGCCAGAAAGTTTGTGCTACTACTTACGGTTCACAGTAGCAGCTCTTCAAATACGTAACATGCTAAAGGCGATTACAGTCCCATCCTGAACACCACTGAAGAATAAGCTTTGTGTAATCTCACTCTCCCCTAGTAAGATAGTTGATTCATAATTAGGAAATAAAGTTTCAATAGTAGTCAACAGTTTAGAAGATTTTATGACTGACCTTCTTAGGACATCACAGCTGTACTTTGTTCTTAGATTGTATTATTCATCTGTCAGATTCAGAAACTATTATGGCTATCAGTCGAAGGCATAAAACATTAAATGCTGGGTATTAACCAAGAAAAGTATTTTTTCTCACTTGTCATTTTAACTGGCTGAATACAGAATATAATGTTTAAAAACCGAATATTAAGAAATACTGAAAATTATGTTATTTTATAGTTCAGTTTATAATCATGATGTACAGAGAACTATTGGTGAGAACATTCCTTAACCGTCCAGCCAGTCTTTACTAAGTCTTTACAAGACATAGTAATGTGTCCAGGACCAAATGTTAATACGGGGCTTTCAAGACTTATTTAATAAAACAAAAATGAAAGGGAGACAGACCGAAAATGAGATGACAACTTACCCAGGCTGTAAGCAGTGCAGATGCCCACCCGGAGAGGGTCCTTAACTTGCCCTAATGGGTGACGTGGCCATTTTTACATGATGCTGCAGCCAAAAATAATAAAATATAAGGGTGCCCTTCCTGCCACCACTCCCTCTCCTTTTGTCCCCAAATCCCAACACAGAGACACGCACAGGCACAGCACAGTCACACGTAGAGAAAAGAAAGCCCCTTTTATTATGTTTTCCTCAGTGTTACTTTGAAGCCTCAAAGCATGACGCGTACAAAGTTTCAGGCCGCTTGGCACTCCCCAGAAATGGGTTCGGCAACCACTGGGTCTCCACTGAGGCCTTGGAACTGCAGTCGCTCCGAGTCGCTCATTTTGGAGCTCTGGTCAGTGAGTCAGGAAAGGTCTCTCTCACGCACACAGCCATGCCTTGAATATGAATCAGGCCTAAATCCACACAACGCTCTAGCGGGGGAAAAAAAAGGAAAGAAAAGTCTAAATCTGCTCTGAAAATAAACAGTCTGCTAAATCTCTGAAAGTCTGTCTTAAATACCAGGTAAAGAGAAATGGTTATTACTGCTGTCCCACTTTATGTCGGGTTCTAAGCCTCTAAATAGATTTCTAGTGTTTTATATCTCAAGTTATGGCTTCAAATGGATCCGAGCCCTGAATTACTGTAAATCTATGTATCGTAAATACCATGTTGCAGTCTTTTAAAAAATGTCTTGTGTGTGTGTGTTTCAAACTTCAATGTAGATGCATTTAATAAAAAATGCTAATTCATTAAAAATATAATGACTTCATTAAAAAGTTAACAGTTCTAATAGCATGTTTGTCATTATTTGTTCTCTAAAAATGGATAATAAGTGTATTTTCCTTCTTCTGGGGGGAGGGCTCATGAAAACTGGACATTAAGCAGAGGCTTCTGATTGGTAATACTGAGAATCCATGATTTAGACTAAAAATTTAAAACAGGTCAAATGATACCCAATAAGCTGTTTGACACCAGGCAAATAGAAATAAACTCAATTTAAATTTAATACTGTCACCAAAAGTAAAAGTTAGAAAATAACAGAAATATTGGGTTGGCCAAAAAGTCTGTTTAGTTTTCTGTGAAATAAAAGACATTTTTAATTTTCATCAGTAACTTTATTGATTTGATATTTTGAGTATGTCAGCTGTCTCCCACTATTGGCTTCTAGTGGGTAGAGGCCAGGGGTGCTGCTAAACATCTTCCAATGTGTAAGACAGCCCCACAGTGAAGAATTATTTGTCCAAAATGTCAACAGTACCAAGCAACTTCACAAACCACTTTTGACACATTTGATCAGTCATAGCACCTTCTCCATACACTGCACAATTCTCTTTTTTGCTATTCTGTTGTGTTTTTACCTTTCTTGAAATGATAAAGCATGATATGCTGAAAATATTGCTTATTTCCTTCCATCTTGAACATTCAAATGGCTGCATAAAAATTCAATTTGGATAAGGTTTTTTAAAAATGTACACTGGTATGAGAGCTGTCACAATATAGTCTAACAAAATTGTTTCAAATGGAGTTTTAAAGACAGTGCTACTAAAGCCATCATATGACAAGAAAATAAACGAAGTTTGGGGGCAACCCAATATGATTTTGGTTGAAGGTCACCTAGAACACACTGCTGCACAGCCTTTGGAACCTGGGCACGCAGCTGTCCCACCCCCAGGCGCACAGAGCACAGGGGTGCACAGCTGCCCGCCAGTGGGGCAGCCTCAGGATGAATTCATGAGGTCACACGTGGGCCCAGGTTTTCTCAATAAAGAGGCAGAGAAAATAACACTGAGTGAAGGGACAATATCGAAGAGTCTGATGGATCTGAACAGCACTGTGTGGAATAAATCCATCTGTAAACCGGGAATCTGCCTCAGACATGCGTCATGAACATGGAGTGAGCTTCTACAGGTAACACGTCTGGAACTGCCTCAGAACATGGAAGACATTCGGTGTCACTTCCTGTCCTTCTTGTAGGCTGTCCCCTACTAACACCAACTCTTCAATTAAGTGCTTTAGTCATAATATTTTAAGATTATAACTAAGGAAAGGATTTTACTCTAAGAATTCTGATGGTCATTTAGACTCAGGTGATGGACCTACGCAGGTGCCAATGCTTCTTTTCATTTGCCAGGCCGCCCAGGTAGAGAAGAGAAACAAGCAGGCCTTTCCCTCAGCCCTTCTGGGCTTTACTCTGGGTACAGGTCTGGCTTCACCTGACCACTCCTGTTTATGACTATGAGTATTGAACTTCAGTCTACAGCAATTCCTCTGGCACTGAAATATAAATCCTTGCAGGAAAATGAAGAGCAGCTTCTGACCAACTAGTTAGGAAAAAAACCAAAACAACTAGTTGAAGAAAACCTGAGCTAAATCACCACCAATATGAAACATTTAAACTTTATATTCTACACTCATTTCTTAGTCACGTCGCATCCTAGCTCAATGACACAATAGTACTCATGAGACATGAATTAGGCTCTGTGAAATTCTGCAGCCAGTTCCTTAAGCAACTGTTGTTAAATGGAGAATGGGGGCAGGGGGAGAGTGGGTAACAATGTCAGAATATTGTCTTCAGTTTGGTACAACTGGACTATTCTTTAGATCCTGTAGCTGAAACTAGGAATCTGAGCTTGAATCAGAGCATGAAACCAAAACCAATGCAAAAATGAGCGCTCGGTTGTCAACTCTGCAGTCTGAAGATCGTGATCCCGTCACTCATCCTATGTACTAAGACAATTACTTATTCCATAGGCTTCTACGTCATACAAGGCTTTCTCTTTCAAAATGGTTTCTTACAATTTCTCACCTTCTCTTTAGTATTACTTCACACAGATTTGTTCTCTTTAAAAGTTTACCTATTACGTGTCCCTCTCAAGTACACTCCCTGTGTGAAGGACTTCTAACTACATAATGTTACTTTATCACACTCCCTTGGGCTCCCATGTTATATTTATCTCATCACTGTGCTTTTCCTGTTCTGCCTTGTGTACAAGTCTGTGCCCACACCAGACAGACTTGAAGGCAAAAACATGGTTATACCACTTCAATTCTTTCCCCAATAAAGATGGGTAGTAAATAATTGTTATTCACCTCTGTAAACTCACTTGTATATACCTAGCACAATGAAGGGCCTCAGTAAGTGTTAATTGATTTAAATAACTTGTTTAGACAGAGTGAAAGAAATCTTTATGTCTTTACAAAGAGCAACGGAGTGTGTGTGCACAGCCATGAGTTACAGATGAGAACCAGGTGCGGAGTTTTCAGAGTAAATAGGCCGTTTCTGTTGAGCACACATCTCATCTCCATTCTCCCCTTGCCTCCTTCCCTGCTGTCTCTCAGTTATTTTACACAACAGAAGGAGTTATGTCCCCTCACTTTACCACATACATGGATGTATAACTGTGCACTTCAGCAGGTTAACTGTCAGGCCTGGGGAGCGTGTGGCCGTGATGACACTGTGGGAGGGACCCACTGTGTGGCCTGCCACGGAACCCACACCTTTCCATGCTGGTTTCAGGGTTCCTGCCCCTCTATCGCATTACCTCCCCTGCAGGTTTCCTAACATACGCTAATTCAAATTAACTGCCAATTATGGAACAATTTATTCTACAAACCCATTCTTGGAAAGGACTGTCTTAAAGGGGAGGGGCTGCAATGGCCGCGCCCAAGCACAGGTGTTGGGCTGACGGCTGGTTCAGCAGGAGCAGGACAGTCACGTGAACAGCCCAGACCAAACATCCCACTCTCCGGCATCTGCCCCAAGGAACGGCCAACGGAAGACACAAATGCCTACATAGAAACTTTCACAAAGGCCTTGTAGTTAAAAAAAATTGGAAAATACGTGTCCAACAATAAGATTTATTATAATGTCTGTATCCTGGAATATTATGGAACTTAAATGACTAGAGTAGGTTGTCTCTAAAATGGCCTCCATGGTCCCTGCCTCCTGGAGCTCCCGTCCCTTGTTTAATCCTGTCTCCTAAGTGTGGGGCTCACGACTGAGTACAGCAAAAGTGATGGGGGGCCACTTCCGAGGTGAGGTTTTAAAGAGATCGCGACTTCTGTCTTGCACTCCTTCTCTCAGTCTGGCTGACACCTGAGCAGGTGCTGTGAGCAGCCTCAGGGAGAAGCCCTCAAGGCAAGGAGCCCAGGGGGTCCCTGCACAACCAGGCAAGTCACAGCCCCGAATGACAGCTGGGAGGCGCAGGCTCTCGGCTAAGCTGTACCTAGATTCTTCATTCACAGAACGTCTGAAATTAATGTATTTGTTATTTTAATCTACCAAGTTTTAGGACAGCTCATATCACAAAAATAAATAACTTAAAATATATTTAGACCCTGGCTGGGTAGCTCAGCCGGTTAGAGCGACATCCCATACCCCAGGGCTGTGGGTTCCATCCCTGGTTGGAGTGCATTCAAGAATCAACCAGTGAATGGATACGGGAGTGGAGCAAACAAATCAATGTTTCTCTCTCTCTCTCACCTCTCCTCTCTCCCTCCCTTCCTCTCTCACTCTAAAGTCAATTTAAAAATTTTAGTAACATGAGGAAATGCTCATATGTTAAAGTTACTGGTCAAATGGTTTATATATCCATACTAAAGCAAACAAAAACTCAAGCTTTTAGTAGCAAAAATATATATTTTAAAAGCCAAACTGCTCATTTGATGCAATACCATCGCTGCCTCAAACCCAAATTTAATGCTAATATGAGACTCAACCATTCTGTGAGGAGACAGAACAGCACCAGACCCACACCGAAATTCAGGTAACAATGCTCACAGTAAGCAAGTTAAAACAGTCAACGAGACTCCAGTTCACCCAAATTGAAAACAAAGAGAAGCTGTCAGGCTGAGTGAGCTGTGAGGGTTACACAAATGCAAGACTCTGATGGTCAGAACCAGGCTCAGGTCTGCAAGGGGACATGGACGGTGCCCTCCGTGTCACTGGTTCCAAAAGGCCAGGGCTTACTAGTGAAGTAGAATCCTAAAAAGCTGAGCCACCCCGCCATCGCCCCTGAACTCAGTATTTGCCATCTGTGATTTACGGACCCACTGGGAGGACGGCGTTTCTATCGCAGTGTAGGGTGCTTGTCAGCAATCCTAACGCTGTGCGTACAGGGAGAGGGGAAAAGTTGTTTCAGGGTTTAGGATTTGGTCAAATGATTTTTCATCAAGCCATCTGTCATTTTTCTGAGTGTGGACTTGTAGTTCATGCAAGATCCTGACCAAGGTTTTTATTTAAAAAATGACACCTTGAAATCATAAAGTACTGAAGCTTAAAAGGCTCCAGTACACCAAATGACTTTATAATAAAACATCACTGCACAAAATCTTTTTCTCACAGGATATTCTTTGAACTTCACTGAGCCTATGGAGAGAAATATGTACAACAAACTTGTGTTATTTAGAGCTCATGAAAGTTAGAAAAACAATAGATTCTACATAAAGAGCTCTTCAAATGGCTTTTGACTAGACAAGGGTAGGAAAATGTAACTAGCAATGTGACCACAGGGCTTCCTCAAGCCAGAACTGTCGCAAGTAGCTTCAAACTCAATGTTTGGTTGGTCCGGAATACCTAACTCGTAGTCATTTTCAGTGATCAAATTATTTTAACTGGCATTTTTCTGAGTCACTAAGCTTCACCTTGAGTGTCATTAAGGAACTTGAAGGGGGTCAGAATTTGCCACTCCAAAATATGCCTTCCCCTTTTTTGTCCAAAACCAGGGCATAAATTTCCCTTTGTAAAGATTTCTCCCTCCCCAACACCAGGAAGAACTAACTCTGGAGACAACTCTCAGGTCCTGAGACAAACCTTACTAACAATCACACTGATTATATATTTCCGAGTCACTTTCCCATAATGCACGCCCAGGAGCCCCGCCCTTTTTCTTAGCCTTTTCCACACTTAATCACCATTTGTTAAGATGGTATATACGTCTCCATTCTAACTGTCTCCTTGAATCACATTTCTTTGTGAACTCCCATACAGAAATAGGTAATTATTTTTTTCCTGTTAACCTATTACTGAATCTAAAAGGAGAGAGGAAGGTTTTTTCCTATTCCCTTAAATTCAAGATAAGTCTTTATGTTATGTAGTGTAACTTCTTCAAATACTTTAGAACAAGCAGGAGACATAAATAATAAATTAAAAGAGTGTTCAGTGCTATGCACTGAATTAAATTCCAGGCAGTAGTACTTAAAACTTTGAATAGTTAAAAGAGTCAGTTTTCTTACGTGGAGACATGAGAAAGCAGTGTCCAAATCCACTTAGACTCCAGGTCAAAGGACCAGGAATTCAGGAAATTTTGCTATTTAAAATCCAGTAATTATTTTATGATACATTCCCAGCGCTCCTAAGGAGTCGTGGAGCTCCTATTCTCAACAGCAGATGGTGTAGTCTTTTCTTGGGTGAGGGGAGCAGAGGTACATTCAGTTTTAACCTTTTTTAACAGCCATGTTTTTTCCTATTGGATTTCTAACGAATCCAGAGAAATTTCCTCTCCCATCAAGCTACCATTCTTATCATTCTCACCCAGGTCCATTTTCTCCTCCTGGCCCTCCCTGGTGTTGAAACAAACACACTACACCCTCCCCCCTTTCCTCCACAGGCAGCCTTTCCCCTCTTTCCTGCCGAAACGGTATCATCCTCCTCCAGGCTAGGGGAAGCCCATCTCCTTCATGCAGATTTCCTGGGACTCCTCCAAACCTTGTTCAAAATTCTCTCCTTGAACTGATGTCCAGCCTATTTAATTTATAAACGCTGTCTCCCCAGAGAGCATCTGAGGTTAACCAAATGAGGTTAAATACTCCTCAAGGGCAACAGCCATTTCTCCTTTTATTTTGCACAGAAGAGTTCTCCACACTGAAGCACTTAAAGAATGCTAATTAAGGTTGGGCTATTTATCAAATATCTGCGCGCTTCACAGAGTGTTAGATGTTGGGAATGGAACTAAAACATATACAGTCCTACCTCTTTCAGGGCACTTAAAGCAATGTTTTAAGTAGCCATGTTTGGGCCAGTGTTTTGTTTCCCCAGTGCAGGTTCAAACTGTTCTGAACTGGTCTAGCTCTGAGCTGGGCACCCACCCCTGTTCGCAGGGCTCTGTCACTGCCTTGCGTCCGGCACACTCATCTGGCTTCACTCACTTGTTACCTTCAGCCCCTTGTGAAAGAAACATCTTTCATTTCACAACTCTTAATTCATAAGAAATAAACTAATTCTTAAAGTACAGGCTCTTCCCATATTAGATACTCACTGGAGTTATTTATTACTCCCCAAACTTTCAATATTATCATGATGTGATTGGTTGTATTTCTTTACCACTAACTTGCTGCATGCTGTTCATAGTACATCTTACTATGGAAGACAATCTCCAGTTTTTTTTAAAAAAATCCCCAAATGCTAGGGCAGATGGTATATTAATTAATTAGAGAACAAAAACAGAACTGCTCAGCAACTGTTTTGCTTTGCTAAAAGCAAAGGATCTTTAAGCCGAAAGGACAGAAGAAACCTCATTCAGAGAGAACCAAGATAAAAACAGAAGATGTCGCTTTAAAA
This sequence comes from Sturnira hondurensis, assembly GCF_014824575.4. NCBI lineage: Eukaryota > Metazoa > Chordata > Mammalia > Chiroptera > Phyllostomidae > Sturnira > Sturnira hondurensis. Next base: position 14,385,246 of record NW_028076767.1, read on the forward strand.
GAATTCATTATCTTCAAACTCTGGTGAATTACAGTCCAGGAAAAACCCACAGATGAGAGCACAGAAATATTCCTACAACCTTTGGAAAAACATAGTAGAGGAGGTGGTATCAAGAGGCTGGAAACTCAAACACACATTTTCCCCCCAAAATTTTACAACTAAAACCAACACAAAGCAGTATAGGCCCTGGCCAGTGTGGTTCAGTTGGTTGGAGCATCCTAGAGACCCAAAGGTTGCAGGTTCAATGCCCAGTCAGGGTGCGTAGGAGGAGGCCACCAATCTCTCTCTCCTTCCCTTCCTCTTTCTCCAAAAGCAATGAAAAAGTGTGAGGGTCCTTGGATGAGGATTAAAAAAGTAATATTAAAGGTGAACTGTAATTGAAAATATAAAATAAAAAATTTAAGAAACTCTGGATCAATAAAAATTAGTTACCTTTCTTTGAAAAAAATCAAAACTGAAGGACACAATTTAGAACTCCTAGGAATTATAGATCAGTCAGTTTAATATGAATCTCTGACAAAATTCAAGATTTAATCAGTAAACAGGGAACATCTGGGAGGAAAATACTATGTTTGGGAACTATCAGTCCAGTCAGAAATAATCATATTGAGCTAATGTCATTTACTTTTGTGATGGATCAGAGAATACTCGGGATATTTTAGTGAGGCATTTGATGAAAATTTATCTTCTGATGTCCCTACGAAGAAGACTGATTTATGGGCTAGAATCATCTGATAAACAAGAAAGTGCTGAGTTCAGCTGATTCATTAATTTGCCTCAGTGGGGGTCGGGGGTGGGATGGGAATAAAAGACAGAAAACTGCACTTGAACAACAATTAAATAAATTTAAAATTTTTTGCCTCAGTGTTATCTACTGAACTAACTGGATTCCCAGCCAGTACTGTACTTGGCACTTTCGGCACACTGACTTCTAACAAGCACCCTGAAAGGGACATGTTACTATCCTCATTTTGTTAACATGCTTAAGAGGTTTCTCAAGGTCATGAAGTTAGTAGGTATCAGGGTCAGGCTCCAAAAGTCCAGGATCACTTCTACTGTGCCTCAGGCTTCCGTATGTGCCTCCCTAGCAAAGGGACCTGCTCCATATTAGCAATGACTAGAATGTGTGGTCAACAAATGCACAAAATATGCAGGTGGCACAAAGCCAAAAGGCAGAATTACCATGATGAATGCCACAATCAAGATGAAAGCATATTTAACAAACTGGAAATTGGAGGCTTAAAGTAATACAAAAGGGAAAAATGTTCGCATTCAAGACATTTTAATTGCCTAAGTATTAGAATGATTGCATTTGAAGACAGAAACTCATTGCGTTCTGCACCGTTCAGGTTAGAACGAATTACTGAATTCAATTTGGGGCTAAGGATCTTTAGCATAGAGAGAGAGAGAGATCTTAAGGAAGGAATGAAACAAAAGTGATTACTATTTAGTGAAGATAACCAACATTTCCTGACTTCTAGGTAACTATACTGAGTACTTTAGGAAGATAACCCCATTTTGTCCTCACAATAACCTGATGGGTAGACAGAGTACAATATCATTCCTACTGCACAGATAAGAAGCTGAGGCTCAGGGATCCGAAAGGCTGTCAAATAAAGGAGACAAAACTTGTTTTGTACCACTTTAGACCTTTGGTTTCTTAACTGTTTTTTGTTTTGTTTTGTTTTTGGTCATGGGCTCTTTTTAGATGACAGCGTTGGAACTCTGCTGGAAAAAAATCTGCATGTACTTTCCCAGGTGGGGACAAAGAGGAGAAAGGCAAACACTGAGCTATTGAGAATCAGGCCCAAGGAAGCAACAGTCAATGCTGAGTAAACAAGGATTTCTGAACAGTAACAGAAAGGAGGGACACCTAGAAATGCAGTGAGCTCCCTGTTGCTGAAGTTTCCATCAAAATGTGGTTAGTTTGTCAGGAGTTCTATAGAGGATATATTAAAGAGGACTGGAGGTTGGTCTATCATTTTAAAATATGTTTTTGCTATAAGATCGTGGGCCTTAATATGTAATTTTTGTTGGATGGCAAAACAAGGAAGTTAAAATTGAAGTTACTGTTGCTGCAGACTGTTCTGCTGAATACATCAAGCAGAATACCGAAATAATGTTATTCCTCAGCTGAATCAAGTACTTGGAAACAACCTCATCCAAAAATAAAAAAAAGGGTGCACTCAAATGTTGATCTTGATGAAACTTACAGTTTGTCATAATGAAAAGATTACTTATTCCTCTGAATCCTTAATTAAAAATTTCCCTAAGATGAATAACCTACGCAACAGATCCTAAAAAGACAGAGTTTCTGATGAGAACATTACCTAGTTTGTAATTTTATGTTAACTTACATCCATGAAGGATGGGGAGGGGTAACAGAAGGGAACTCCAATTGTTCTGCTTTGCTTCAGATCCCTTTGCTAACGGCTGAGGGATTTTTACCTGTCTATTCCGATACATTTCCCATTTGCATCATAATTCCCCTCCAGATTCAGCCTCCCACAGCTCTAAAGAGTACAAGAATTAATACTTTGCTCATCATATGCTATTCAGGGCACAAGCCTGACAGCTTGGCATACAAATTAAATGTTCATAAGCAAATCTTTACCTGAAAATCTTCCTTCGGTCCTCAGGTATAAACGAGGAAAGATGGTGAGAACTCGACTTACAACGCCTTTCACCTGGGCGCTCAGACGGACGTGGGAGGGACGGGGGCTAACTCTCCCCAATAAGGGAAGGAGGCGGGACCCGAGATCTCAGGCAGTCGGCCGAAATGGGTCTGACAGGTTCAAGCCGCCAGTGACTCACAGGTGTCTGCCATTGAAAAATCCCACCAGCACAGCTGACCAGCAGAGACCGACACACGCGCGCACCGGTGGCGCCCCTCCCAGATGTTCACTTACCGACACGTGACCCGGGCAGCCGCGCGCCGGCCGCACGTCGGGACAGCTGCGGGGCGGAGAGGGCGTCTCCCGGTCTCCCTGCCCGAGGCAGACCCGGAGCCCCAGGCGCCGGCGCTGCCCCGGGCCGCGCTGGGGTCAGGGCGGGTCGGAACCCAGGGCAGTCCCACGGCCAGGGCAGCGGCGCCGCCTCCTCGCCGCGCCCCGCTCAGCCAGGGGGCAGCAGTTAGAGGACGGGGCGTCCTTCGGCCGCGCTCTCGGCCCCTCCTCCAGCCGCCGTCGCCGCAACCGTGCCCGCCGCGCGCGCGGCCCGCACCCAGCCCGCTGGGTCTCGCAGGTGGCACTCGGGGGCCGGGGGCGGGGGGGGCGCGCCGGGCTCCGGGGCGAGCCCTGTGCGGGCCACGTGCAGTCGCGTCCGCCGGCGCCGGGTGGGAGATGAGTGGGGTGGGGCCCCGCGGCGAGATTGGGCGGTACGCCACCGCCCTGACGTCCACCCCCAAACACTATCCAGAGTGGTGCCGCCTCCCTGCACAAATTGCACCCCCATAAAGTTGAAATAAGACGTAAGCGAGCTAGCCCTGGCCCACTTCACTGCCCTGGCCCCAGGCCCCAGGCCCCTCATCTTGAGCCGCCTGGGCCTCTCGACCTCTCCTGGGCTTTGCCCAGTGAAAAGGAGGGGCCGCCCCGGAGGCCGTGGGCTAGGCCAGCCCGGTCTGAAAGGGAAACAGGTGCGCACAGCGCGCCGCCCAAGTGCATTCGAAGCAGCCTTACTTCAGCCTTCCCAGCTCAGGGACCTGGCGCTTGGGTCCAGACTTAGCAGCCAAACCTGCTTTGACCTCAAACCCCACATTTTGCAGGGCTAGGCCAGGGACTCTGCCAGTCCGAACTAGCTCGCGATGTGAGTATGCAATGCAAAAGTGCTTCAAGTACTTAAATTTAGGACACATCCATTTTGTACTTCTCTATCCAGAAATAGTCAAGAACATTTTCAGGATTGTTTCTCCTTAAAACAAAGCACCTCTAAATGCCGTTTTCTCACTCGCTGAGGTCACTACCTCAGAACATGGGCATTACTCAGTTGTGCTTCCCTGCACTGTCCAGGTGATGTCTGCATCTGCCAGCGTGATTCCTCGTACAAGCAAGCAAGCAAGCAAACAAAACCCCCTACAAAACCACCATTGTATGTTAGTTTGTTCAACAATGGATTGGTCTTGAAAAATCCTGCATGAAGGGGCCTTAGTGATAGACAATTTCACCTGACTCCTTTGCAGATGAGGACCCTGTGGCCCAGGGTCCAGCAGCAAAACTAACTGTGAAGAAGAAAGACTGGAACCTACAAAGCTCACGATCTGTAGACTAACATTAGACTCACCTCTGTAAAGGTACGACATAGTGAAGAATATACCCAGATTGCAGAGGAGTCAAAATGCATAAATGATGCAAAATTTAGCCCAGAATCTTGGCTTTTAAATGCATTAGAGATTTTTCTTCACTACAATGAACTTAACTAAGGTAACACATACAAGCACAACAGGCCAGAAATGTAATTTTTCTTCATGAAAATATGATTAAATTGGGGTGGGTACATTCTGACCACCATAGAATGTGAATATACCTACTTTGATTTATCTGGTAATTATCATTTTAATGTACACAAATTGATTATGCTGAGGTAAAACAACTATTTGTTTTACGTATTTCAGGCATATCATTTTAAGTAATTATGACAAATGCAAGGTTCTACCTTGACACCTAATTCTCACGGTATGTCCTTTGCTCCTCCCTCTCCCTTCTGAAGCTTGAAGGTTTCACCAACCTAGTACCAGAATAATCCCCAAAAGACCTCTGGGTTCCACACTGAGTGATCAGTGTCAGTCCTTGGTGTGCTCAAGACAAGAAAAGAGAAACAGAAATGAGCCCATTTTACTTCCCAGTTACCAGAAAAGAAGTGGGTGAGGAGTCTCAGCCTCCACCAGAAAAGAAATCACTTACGTACATACACATTCCTGTCTTTCGCTCAAAGGTACTGTATCATCTTTATCAAATGGTAGTGCCTCTCTGGCCCTTTAGTTTCATTTAGTTCATTTAGGAGCTGATGGGGGAATGAAGCCTAAACATAGCGCCAAGTTGTTCTGTTGGTCCCCTTTACTGGGGACACTGCTTCCACCAGATCCAGGCCAGGCCCTCCCTCCATCATTCTGGGGCTGGCCAAGATGGAGAAGAACCCTGGAGCAGTGTTCTCTCATCTCTGAGGGGCCTCTGCCTGGCCCTGGCCTTATACTCAGCATCCGGACTGAGTCTGAGGTGGTCCTTGTGGCCAGGCTGCAGGTCAGGCCAGGCCTCCCTACGTCTCCTGGGCAGTCCTGAGACTTGGCCCTCTTGGGCCCTGTACCTGCTTTGGCCTCAGAAGAATTTGATCTTTCAAGAGCCTTTGAGAGGACACTTGCCTCCAACCTGAGGACTTTGAGAGGTGAGCTAGGCCTTAAACTCTGCTAGGACTGCAGAAGGGAAAATATGAGAGGTGAGCTAGGCCTTAAGCTCTGCTAGGCTGCCAGAAGGGAAATGGCAGCCTCTGCTGGTGGGCTCAGGATGGTTGGCTTTCTTCATGGCCACCCCAGACTGGAACTGGGAGTCAGGGCCCAACCTTTCTGCCCTCCTGTTGTCCTCTTGCCCTGGCTGGGACAAGATGTGAAGGAAGCTGAAACCCACAGCTCCTGCATCTGGTAGTGGCAGAGACCAACTGTAAGATTTTTAAAGTGTGCTGAATACAACTTTTAAACCAGAATGCGGTTGGGGTGAGGGTGTCTGGGCTATAGTAAGTGTTCAGTGGGTTTTCTTTTTTTTTTAAGATGAAAAATAGTGAAAAAATGTAAGAGACTTAGGGGGCAACATTAATATGTTTATCCTGTGTGAAATTAGAGTTCCAGAAACAGAGGAGAGAGAGAACAGGGCATAAGCTATATTTTAGTAGGTAATGGTGAAGAAATTTCCAAATGATGAAAAACATCAAGCCACAGGTTCCAGTTCTTCTGTGAATACCAAGCAAGACAAATTCTAATAAAATAACATCTAAGTACCTTATAGTAAAACTGCTGAAAACCAAAGACAATTAGAAAGTCTCAGAGCGAACACTTCCGCCAAGATGGAGGCATAGGTGGAAACACTGTGCCTTCTCCCACAACCAAGTTTGAATACAACAAAGGTTTGGAGAAACAAAGACACAACCAAAGGACAGAAAATTGAATTATA
>NW_028076767.1:14391998-14490011 GCF_014824575.4 Sturnira hondurensis
CCAAGTCATGAAATCCAAAGACCTACAGCCAAGATTGCTTTATCCAGCAAAACTTTCATTTAGAATGGAAGGACAGATAAAGTGCTTCTCAGATAAGGTCAAGTTCAAGGAGTTCATCATCACCAAGCCCTTATTATATGAAATGCTAAAGGGACTTATATAAGAAAAAGAAGATGAAAAATATGAACAGTGAAAGGACAGCAAACACACAGTTATTAACAACCACACCTAAAACAAAAGCAAACCAAGAGGACAGCTAGATCAGGAGTGGAACCATAGAAATGAAGAACACATGGAGGGTTAGAAACAGGGGGGTGGGAGGGGGAGAAGGGGGGAGAAGGCACAGAAAATAGCATAGGTGGTAGGTAGAAAATAGATAGGGGGAGGGCGAGAATAGTGGGGGAAATATAGAATCCAAAGAACTTGAGACACGTGGTTATAAACTAAGGGGGGGAGAATGGTGGGGGAGGGAGGGTGGGGGTGGAGGGGATTGAAGGGGGGGAGTAGAACAACTATAATGGTATAATCAATAAAATATATTTTAAAAAAAAGTCTCAGAGCAACAGAGGAAAAAGAGACCCATCATCTTCAATACACAGAAATCGATTGATAGCTGACTTTCCACAGAATTGATGAAAGCTCAAAGACGATAGGATGACAACTTCGAAGCACTGAAGTATATAACCCATCAACATGTCAGCATTTTTTCATGAGCCTGGGTAGGCAAATATTTCTTAAACATGACATAAATGCATATCCACAAGAAAATATTGATGAATAATGTTACACGAAAAGAACTTTTTTCATTAAATGATAGCATTAAGAACTAAAACGCATAACTTATCACAGGTAAAGTTATTTGTAATAAAGTTATCTTATACATGACTCATGTATAAAATAAAAAGAACTCCTGCAAGAAAAGGACAAATAACCCAGTTTTTAAAAATGGGCTAAAAACTTTGCAAAGGAGTATAGGGAATAGTTCTTCGTGGAGTGAGAATGTAGTCCAGCCCCCACTCGAAAAGGCCAGTGGGGAGCAAGGTCCGTCTCATAGGAGCTAACTCCATGAATAGGTTCTCCAGTGGGGAATCAGGCCTGCACTGTACTTAGGCTGCCGTGAGACTTGCTTTTGCTAAAACTCCCTCACCCTGAATTGAGGTAGAAAGTACTTACTGTAACTTCCTAAAATCTGTGCTAAACCTCCCCAGTATGGAGTGTAACCAGTTCAACCACTTTTCCTCTTGATCTGTAACATCCTTCTCTTTGAAGTAATTAGCAACATTCTTTCCTCTGTTATCTATAAACGGTGATCACCTACATTGAACCTGTGCATACTAAGTGAGGACCATTCTGGATGTAATGTACCCAGAAAAACAATAAAAGCCTGTCCAGGTAGCAGCCAGGGCCCTCTCTCTCTCTTAGAGAGTGGCCATGCCATCCCTTTTTCTCCACAGGACTTCTGTTGTCTGTGTATATTTGTTCATTGTGGCCACAACACATGGATCCCGCCAGCCAGTTTTATTAGTCACTGCAGAAGTACGAAATAAGACCACAATAAGATGCCACCACATACCCATTAGAACACTGAAACACCAAATGTTGGTTAGGACGATGAACTGGAACTCTTATATACTGCAAATGGGAGGGGAAATTGGTATACAACCACTTTGGAAAATGCTTGGCATTATCACCTAGAGCTAAATATATGCACCAAGAGACAAGAATATTCATAGCATCATTATTTATGCTAGCTCCCAAACTGCAAATGTTCACCAGGATTCGAGCCAAATCTGGCAATTAGAGTGTACTAAATGAATATAAGTTGTATTATTATTATTCTTTTTAGCCTATGAAAGTCTTTCCATATTTTGTATTTCCATATTTTGTAGATTCAAAACCTGCCCAGCTGAGGATCAATAACATTAACTCAGAAATATCTAATTAAATAGAATTGAACATGTCTAAACAAGATCATTCTTACCTCAAGGATTGTTAAAAGCTTATGGTAAAGAGTGTGGTGGTGGCCAGAGGGAAGGAGGGGCATGAGCGGGGGTCGGGGGGAGGTAGGCAAAGGGGGAGGGAATGAGGACATCTGTAATAGTGTAAACAATAAAGTAAAAAAAAGTATGGTAGATTTAATCACTGTCTTTAAAAAAATCTCTCAAATATTAGATTCTAACAATAGACATTCATTACATTCATTCATTCGCCTTTATCTTTAAGAGGTGCACACTCCATTACACTGAAATAAAGCATCTGCTTCCCTCTGAATTGCAGAGCTAAGGTTGTCAAATAAAATCTTGCCAGGAGACAATGCAAGGTTTTGGTTTACTATGTCACTGCAAATCACCAATTAACCTATTCTATCTCACAGACAAAAGCTGATAAAATAATCCGAAGTTACCAGGTTCACTTCAGTGCCGGCTCGGCTCTCATTCAGTGGTTGTGAACACAACTCCGAGCTTCTGCGTGGATCTTAGGGCCTTGCTTTTCCAAAGCCTCTCGTGCCCCCTTTCCAAGTTATGGCTGAAAAAATTTAATCGATACAATCCTAATCCCCAAAAGCATTGATTCAAAAATTGGGAGTGCAAAATGCAAACTGGAATTTAGTATAATGTTATGGTTAAAATTCTTATTTTTTCTTAAAATGGGAAAACAAGAGTCCATTCAGAAAGAACCTAATTATAATCTCATGCATTGATTTAAGAGCTCTTCCCCTATCTTCCCATTACTATATATATGTGTGTGTGTATATATATATATGCATAACAATAAATATGGTTTGTGTTTATGTATCAGCACTGAAGTGGTGGACATAATGTCTCTTCATTTAAGTGTCCCCAATTCCCAGCTGAGTGCTTGGCACTTCGTGGAAACTAAAGACATGTCAGATGGATGAGCACTAAAGGAAGCTGTAAATACATTACGGAGAACTGGATTCCAGGCCAGGATTACAGGGCAAGACTCAATTTTTGCAAGACTTGGTATCTCCTGGATGACTCACTAAAAATCACATTTCTAAAACTGTGAAATCAAAAAACATACCAGCTGGATGATGTTTGCCTCCAGATGACCCAGTAATCTGTTTCAGCCCTGAAATGGTCTTACTCGTGTTTGTTAAAATGCATTAATCTGCTTATTTTTAAAAGAATTTCACTGTATAAGAACTTTTATGTTTTTCTTTCTAGGGGATAAAAAATAAATTTACTCTCAACTATCTAGACAAATATATAACCACTCAAAATTATACATTTATAATCATTGTTTTCCAGATGAGAAATATCTTCATTACAATGTCTCTTAAAAATTGCTCCCATGTGCCCAATATCTTAAGTAACCATACTCCAAAAGAATTCTCTGATATGTCTATCAGAATTTACATTTGGATTGTTTTTGTTATCAATACACCTTAAACAAGGGTATTAAATAGTCAGCTTTGTTTTGTCCTGGTCTTTTGTAAAATGGGGATATTATCATTCTAATTTTACTGATGGAGGAAACAAAATGCATATATGAAGCCTTACCTCAATCCTCATAAACGTCCCGGTAGAGATTACAGTAGAAATTGTTTCTCTAAGATGTTGCCTTTGTGGCTCTATAAGCAATTCTACTTTCTTTTCCAAAGCTTCTATTCACAGAGTTTTAAGCACAAGTTTCTCTTCTGTATAAGTTCCAGATTTAGGCCTTGTTTTTTTTTCCAAAAAAAATTCACTCCATTTTTTTCCCTAGGGTGGTTAAGGAAAAGAATATTCTGCTTAAACAAAAAGTTATCATAAAACCAATATAAGCATAATCAGGTCATCAGTTTTTAAAAAATTGATTGTATAAGAATAATATATTTACTCATATCACTACTTAAATTTCCAAAGCAAATAACTTCTCTCTCTTCTACAGCCTATCCTAATTGATCTCCACTCCACTGGGTGGCAGGCACAAGCAAGGTGAGGGTGGGACTGGGGAAGTGAACAGGTGTGCTCAGTTAGCAATCTTAGTCCAGAGGATTCTCTGGGTTTCGCTCTCATGTCTTCTGCACCAGAACGGAGCATCCTAGGTAGCAATGACTTAGGAAACTGGATTCATACAGCTGTCAACTACAAACCAGGTGAGATATCTACCCAATAAAGACCTTGGTTTTGGAATAATTGATCTGAAATAATTCTCTTTTTTTTTCTAGCAGTGATTACAAAGTAGAAACAATTGTCTTCTTAGGTCACTCCTGGTTCCTGATAATAAACTCATATCATCTGATTATCGGTCTTTTCTTTTTGGTAGCTGAGAGGAAAAATAAAGTAAGTTGTTTATCCAAAAGTAAGTCCAGAGCACATCCCTATTTTAATGTACTGGCAAATATTTTCTTATGCAGAAAAAGAATACATGCACTGTTCAGTCCCTGCTTCTGCATGAGTCTTTGTAATGGTGCCGGGGGCTCCATATGGAGCTGTTGACTTTCATCTTATTAGCTGATTCCTGGCCCAGGAGTCAAAAGATCGACAAAAACAAAAACCAATAATCTGTTTCTTAGTGGGTCTAACGGATCTCTCTGCGAGATAACATGACAGCAGTAAAAGAAAAAATGGAATGGCTATGTCTATGGTCCACTTGCTACTTCTTTAGAGGGTAGGCCCGATGTGTCATTCATAGAAAGCAAGTCTAATATAATTTCAGATGGAATGTCTATTAAGTAAAAAGCTTGTCAGTTGGACAGAGTAAGGAAATAGCTTCTAAAGACTGTACCACATTACAGTCTGGGTTCGATCATATTGAACATCCATGCGGGGCTGATAAAGGTAAACAAAATGATTAGTTGATATGTCACCATAGGAAATGTTATTGATTATTCCCAGAGGCAAGGATTTCCTGCTGTAAAGTCTTCCTTCCAGCACAGTAGTAAATTCCACCAAATTCAGTGGAAGCCTCTTCCCTAGAGCAGCTGAAATTCAGCTTCCCCCCCACAGCAGGTTCCCTGCTGCTACAGCAGCCAACAGCACTGGCGAGAGCTGTGGGTGTCCGGCTCTTCCCTCAACGACATCAGCAAGAACGAATGAAGCAAGGCTTGAGTCCTAATTTAGAATTATCTTTAACTACAAGGAGCAGCACTGGAAAATTAGCCTTCCTATAAATAAAAGGTGATCTGAGAACTCTGAGTTGACCATTGCCGATCAATTAAATTTTCTTCTCTCTTCGTATTTACCTTCACTTTTCACCATATATGTATATACATATACACACACACTTAAAGTCTTCACTCAGGGATATGTTTATTGCTTTCAGAGAGATGGGGTGGGGTGCGGGGAGAGACAGAGAGACAGAGAGAAACATCAATGTGACAAATACCAATCGGTTGCCTCCCATAAGTGCCCCAACCAGGGATCAGACCCGCAACCTAGGTGTGTGCCCTGCCCAGGAATCAAACCTGCAAACTTTCTGGTGGATGGGATGATGCTCCAACCAACTGAGCCACCTGGCAAGGGCTTCACCATGTATATTTTTAAGAAAAAAATGTAATTTAATTATAATAATCAAGATAAATGAATTAAAGCCCTGGTTTTGTCCCTAAATAGTTGGTAAGCTTAAAAAAACTTTAAGTCTCTTAGAATATTTTTAAGTATCTTTAAAAATTTTAGTCTCTTAAGTCTCTGCTCATCTATAAATCAAGGATTTTCTAATGAATCATCTAAGACCAACTAAAAGTTACATGGAAGCATAAAATGGGTCAGTATTTTATTAACTTAGTTTCACTTAAGACTAGAAGTTAAATTAATTCTATGAGTTCTTTTAAGATTAAGCAGAATAAAAAATGTTATTATGTCTTTCAAAAATAAAACCTTTTAATATTTTGATGCATTTCCTTTTAGTCTTTCATATATTTTATAGTAAATGTCTATCCTCATTTTTATATAGTATAAAAATACTATGCAATTACTGTTCCATATCATAATTCTTATTTTATGTAGCAGTAAATAGAATTGACTTTTTAAATAATTATTGACCATATTACAGAATTTAACTAAATGGAACCATGGTTTCATTTAAATAAACCATGTGGACAATGATATATTTCTTTCTGACTTAAAGCAAGTGTGACTGGACTTTTATTGTAATGCAAATGGACATGTGGCATTATTAGGATAATTTTACTGTTATATTTAAAATTAAAAGTTACTCGCGGTCGCACATTCGTGCACAGTGAGATGGACCACGCAGGCCCCAGGGGGCGAACCCAGTGGTGAAGGGCTGACGGCGGTGGCACACTCGAGTGGAGTGGAACGAAACGCATGGGCCTGGTGACGGTGGTGGCTGCGGTGCGGGTGGGGGCCACGGCGGCAGGTGGCAGAGGGAAGCCATTGTCCCTCTTTGACCCCGCCCCCACATACAGTGTCACAACCCAGCCACTGAGTTGCCCTACTCTAGTGAACACTCTAGGGCTCCAATCCTGCTACAGAACAGGCACGAACAGCCCAAAAGATGGCGCAAGAAGAACTCAAAGTCCCAGAGCCAATAAATCTAAGCAACCGAGAAATTGCCAGCCTCTCAGAAGCACAATTCAAGACACTATTTATCAGGATGCTCACAGAACTGGTAGATTATAGTCACAAATTAGAGGAACATAGTCACAAATTAGAGGAACATATGAAGGCTAAACTAATTGAAATGAAGGGAGATGCACAGGAAACCAATAGTGATGGAAAGGAAACTGGGACTCAAATCAATGGAATGGACCAGAAGGAAGAACAAAACATCCCACCAGAAAGGAATGAAGAAATGAGAATTCAAAAAAATGAGGAGAGGCTTAGGAACCTCCAGGACATCTTTAAACGTTCCAACATCCGGATTATAGGGGTACCAGAAGGGGGAAAGAAACAGCCACGAGTGGAAAACGTATTTGAACAAATAATAAAGGAGAACTTCCCCAGTCTGGCAAAGGAAATAGACTTCCAGGAAATCCAGGAAGCTCAGAGAGTGCCAAAGAAGTTGGACCCAAGAAGGAACACACCAAGGCACATCATAATTACATTAGCCAAGACTAAAATGAAGGAGAGAATCCTAGAAGCAGCAAGGGATAAGGGGACAGTCACCTACAAAGGAGTACCCATCAGACTGTCAGCGGATTTCTCAAAAGAGACCTTACAGGCAAGAAGGGGCTGGAAAGAAGTATTCCAAGTCATGAAATCCAAAGACCTACAGCCAAGATTGCTTTATCCAGCAAAACTTTCATTTAGAATGGAAGGACAGATAAAGTGCTTCTCAGATAAGGTCAAGTTCAAGGAGTTCATCATCACCAAGCCCTTATTATATGAAATGCTAAAGGGACTTATATAAGAAAAAGAAGATGAAAAATATGAACAGTGAAAGGACAGCAAACACACAGTTATTAACAACCACACCTAAAACAAAAGCAAACCAAGAGGACAGCTAGATCAGGAGTGGAACCATAGAAATGAAGAACACATGGAGGGTTAGAAACAGGGGGGTGGGAGGAGGAGAAGGGGGGAGAAGGCACAGAAAATAGCATAGATGGTAGGCAGAAAATGGATAGGGGGGAGGGCGAGAATAGTGGGGGAAATATAGAATCTAAAGAACTTGAGACACGTGGTTATAAACTAAGAGGGGGAGAATGGTGGAGGAGGGAGTGTGCGGGTGGAGGGGAATGAAGGGGGGAGTAGAACAACTATAATGGTATAATCAATAAAATATATTAAAAAAATAAATAAAATTAAAAGTTACTAATCCATGGGATTAATACTTTATTTGTCTTGGAATCTCTCAAACATTTGTCATTCCTCATGCTGAAATCCTTTTGTGGTTAGTATTTACTATTTATCTCCAATTTTTCAAAGTCTATTCCTCTTTTTAAAAATAGCAAATAAAGAGAACTAATTACAGAAAACATTTGTCTTAATGTCAGCTAGTCAATGTGGATCGAACACAAAAGTCTAGCCATACTTGCATTAAAGGAGAAAGAAAGATATCCTAAATTTTCAATTTGTTTCCCATTTCATAAGTCAGCACAGGTTCATATTTTGTAAACATCATGGGAGAAAACAAATTTCAACATGTACTCATTCAGCACAGGATATGATAAGGTATGCAATTTTCGTAAGGACTGAAAATAAAGGGCCAAGAAATGAATACGTTGGGCTTGGCATTCGGATGTGGGGGATCCCCAGAGAAGAACATGAACTAATATGCCTACGGCAATGGCTTTAAAAAACAAAACACCTTCTTCTAGAACTAGTGCTATCATAAGGCAAGCAGGGAAAACTAGACAGGAGTAGAAAGTGGGGGGAATAACTTTGTGCAAAGGCAGGGCAGGAACAACCATATCATCAACCCACCCTGAGGCCTCTGAATACGCAGTTGTTTGCAAAGCACCTTAATTTAAGAGACAGAAACCAAAACAATCAAAGGGACCTTGGATTGAAAGTCACATCAAAATTAAATCCATGAAAAGGTCAGCTGGCTCCTGATTGTCCATCTTAAAAAGTCCACATCTGTATCTTTGAAAATGAACCTCCACTGTCAGTGGAAATGCCTGGATCTCAACTCTAAACTCATGCATGACTTTCAGCCTGGCACTGGCAAATTCTAACAAATACCTTAATGTTTTCAGATAATGAGAGCGGTTTGAAAAGTTAAAAAGAATAGAAATTTTGAAGGGGCCAACAATGGCTCTCATGAATGGATTATTGCAGCTTGAACCTCTTTGCATTTTTCACTTCACTGGCATCCTGGAGATTTCTCTCTCCCATGTATGCCAAACATCTAGTTTTGTGAGTCACTGAATTCAGCCTTTTTTCTTAAAGGATCTGTCTTTCTGAGGTATTGAATGTTATTGGCAAGCTCTATTACTTTGCGTCAGTTGGATAGAATGCGGTTACAAAGCACTCATCAGGCAAGGACCTTAGGGACAAGAGAACTTGGAACACCAAGCTTCACAAAACAAAGGGAGCTGAAAGAAATGAGTCCCCCTCACTGCCAAATAACGACAGAACTGCAACACTCTAGCAGCTCTGCTTCACAAGTCAAAATAGGGCATGTTCTGAATTCAATGGAAAAAAACAATAACAAAGATCTCTAGAAACTGAGTTCAAATAGGTTAGTTCATGACTAAAGAGGAAATATTTTATGTACAAGAAAACACCATTGCTATTAGTTACTTACAAAGAAAGTGAGAAGGCCGGTGCACAACAGTGCTCATCACCCTGGAATGCCCAGAAAGCTCCTAGGAGATCTTGCCTTTCAGCCCCACCACCATCACCAGGCCCCTGTTCTCAAACATGGACCCGAGACAGGTCAGACAGACTGGGGCCCTTGGGCAGTCGCAGCACCACCAGAGTTTGTAATGAACTGGGGGGAGGCCAAGCACAAAACATAACTGGGAAAAAGGCAAGTGCTTAATCCCAGCTCAGACCACCTGCCTTCTCCAGCTTCCTCGTGCTGTGCCTTCTCTGTTTTCTCAGCCCCGGTGAATCCCACCATTACCTCAGCCCCTTTTCATCTGCCTTTGGAATCGTAACCCCTTCAGGCCCTAAGGGTCCCCCCCTAAGGGGGACCTGGCCCTCCCCTGAGGCTAGCCCTTCTTCTGCAGCCCTCTCTTCAAAATGGGTATGACTGTCCCTCCCACTCCCGGGTCCAGACATTCTGACATTTCCTATTTCTTGAGGCTCCTGCCTTGTGATCATAGTTGCTGTTGGAGCAGATAAGCACAGTTAGGAATATCAAGGTTAAACATTGTAAGATACTACTAAAATTGTGTTGGAATTAAAGGAAATCCTAAAGATGTGATTGCAGATTAATTTAATTGCTTATATGTTGCAAATACCTACTTCACCCCCCAAAAGGACCATTATTTAGTATCATAGAGGGATTTTTAAAGAGTGTATAATTTTCATGCTATTTAAACTGTCCCAGATTTTAGAAAAGTGAAAAGTTCCAGGTTATTTTAGAAATTATAGCACTGATTAAAATCTAATAGATTAAAAAGATGATCTATTTTATTTATAAATATCAATTCCAAAGGACAATAAAATATTAATAAACAGCACATTCACAGAATGACATGTCATAATCAAGTGGGCTCCTTCCCCCACTTGTGTAAGAATGTAGTAGTTCAACAGCACAAAATTTACTCGCATATGTTAGCATATTAATAAAGACTGTGTTTACATCCAAAGTCATTGAAAAGGAAGTTGACAAAAAGTCAACTCTACTTTGTTTAAAAGCACTCAAAACAAGAGTTGATGAGAACTTCCTTTGTATCATTACACACCTTTTATCTCAGCCCTAAGCCTAGTGTATTTCCTGTGGGAGAAACACTAGACGTGTTCCTCCTGGAACGAGGGACTGCAGAGGCGGCAATCACCACCACACCTTCATATTGTCTAGTTTACTGCCTAATACCACCAAAACCCTAAAAAAATAAAGGCATAAAAATTGCATAAAGTAACTCTATATGTGCAAATGATAAGATCGTATACCTGGAAAATCTAAAAGACGGGAAACGAAACTAATGAGAGAATTCAGGTTTGTCATTTTGGGCGGGAAGGGCGTGTGCGCGCAGTGCAGAGGAGCCTCTGGTCAGACCCATTTGGAGGTGGGCCAGGCTGCACGGGAGCTGGCGACGTGGCAGGAAGCGGAACAGCTGGTGCTGGCGCAGACTGCGGCTGAGCATGAGAAGGACGCGCACTCGGTCAACTACAAGCTCAGGCCCAGAAGAGCATCCAGGAGATCAGAAGCTGGATAAAGGATGACCAGAGTCTATGCGAGTACCAGGAGGCAAGAACAGCAGGGGCTGGGCTGTGGGGCCCAGTCTGCCAACATCAATGTCTCCAACATAAGTGTCACCTGCCTGACTCTGGTGTGTAGCAGGGTCCCAGGCCCCCTGGAGCTGGACCTGACAGGTGACCCGTAGGCCTTCAAGAAGCAGTTCTTTGTGCTGAAGGAGGGTGTAGAATAGTGGATGAAGATCTCTTTCCTGGTGACCCACGAGACTGTGTCTGGCCAGAAGTACATCAAACACATACTAGAAATGCATCAAGGTTGACAAGACTGACTAGCTGGTAGGAAGCTACCATCCTGGGCCAAGGAGTTCGAGTTCCTCACCCCCATGGAGGAGGTGCCCAGCGGTATGCTGGCTTGCAGCAGCTACAAGTTCACAGACCACAAAATTGACCACCTGTGCTGGGAGTGGAACCTCACCATCAGAAAGGATGGGAAGAGCTGAGCCCGGCCCAGGAGGCTAACAGGACTGACACACGGAAAGATGTGCGTGCCCCACTCTAACCCACCCTGTGCCCCCCATACCAGAGTGCTGCCAGGGCCCCTGCCCATGCTGCCATCATCCCCCTGCCTGCCTCCTGCCACCCTACAGGCCCCAGCCTGCTGGAAAGCCCAGTGCCGTTGCTGCTTCCACCTAGACTGTGGGGGTAGAGGCTTCAGCTCTGGCTTCCCCCTACCCTGGATCCCTCCAGGGTCCCCCACTTATCCTCAGCCAACCGGAATCACCAGAGGCCCTGGCTTTCCCAAGGGAGGGGGGCATTCAGGTACCCCTAGGCCTTTTCTGTTGTTCTGCCTCTCCCTGCAAGTGCAGGGTAGGGGTGCAGTGCATGATGCAGAGCCTTGTGGGGGCTGGTCATCCTCTAGCTTTCACTCCTCCCTGGTCAGTTTATCCATTGCTGCCTGTGATTGTCTAACCATGATGCCTTAACATGTGGAATGGGTGCTGTGGGTGTCCTCACTAACCCCTGACTCACGTCTGCGTGAGCATGTGGTCTCCCCAAGTCCCTACCGCCCCATCCATAGTCCCTGTAGCCAGGGAGGTGTGGGACATGCTGCAGCTGTTCCTGGCCTGCAAGGGTTGGCCCCTTCCTCCACCCTCTCGCAGCCAGGGCCGAGGGGGCAGCTCTAAGGGCTTGGGGAAAGCCAAACTGCCAAAACTCAAGTTGCCTCCAGTCCCACCTGAGAGTCTGGGTGTCCTTAGGCCTTTGCTTTCTCTGTCCCAGTGGGCAGCACCCAGACCAGAGCCCATGGTCCCAAAAGAAAGCCCTTGGCAGACAAAGCCAGCAGCTGAGCTTTACTTGTCCTACCTGGGCCCACTGGCCTGGAGTGGCGTGCCTGGCCTGTCAGTATTTATTATCTCTATGGGTGCCGTCCTCTGGGCCCACTGGCCTGCCACCTCCGCCCCCAGGATCTGAGCCACCATCCCTGGCAGGCCCTCCCTGGTCCAGCCAGGACAACTGTGGGACCAAGCATGTGCAGTTGGAGCTGTCCCCTGTGCCTCCCCTCCCAGGTTGGGCCCTGGCTGGGACACACAGGAACCTATCCCTGCTTCTCCTCTTCTGACCTAGAAGTAAACTCCCCCAAAGGAGAAAAAAGAAGAATTCAGCGAGGTTGTAGGGTATGCAATTATTAATATACAAAAAATCAATTAATTATTATATAGAATCTATATACACACATACAGACAATGATAGAAACAATAGGACAAGGAGACCACATTTAATAACAAAAGCAAAATACTCAAGACAATAAGGAATACCCAGAATCTAAAAGGAGAATCTTTCTAATATTCACAAAGTCTCTAAAAGTTGACTTGGGAGGACGTGGAGAAAAGGGAACTCTTGTGCACTGCTGATGGGACTGTGAATTGGTACAGCCACTATGGAAAACAGTATTGAGCTTCCTCAAAAACCTAAAAATAAAACTGCCATATAATCTAACAATTCCACTCCTGATTATATATCTGAAGAAAATAAAAACACTAACGGGAAAAGGCATCTGCACCCTTATGTTCATTGCAGCATTATTTATAATAGTCAAGACATAGGAAACAAGCTAAGTGTCGCTGAAGGATGAAAGGACAAGGAAATTGTGGTTTACACAGACACACACGCAGTGGAAGACTATTCAGCCATAAAAATGGAAACCGTGCCATTTGCAACAACAGGGATGGACCCTGAGGGCATTATGCTGAGGAAAGCAAGTCAGGCAGAGAAAGACAAATATCATACAATGTCACCTATATGTGAAGTCTAAAACAAACAGAACTGGAACGCAGAGATAGAGAAAGCGGATTGGTAGTTGCCAGAGGCAGGAGGTGGAGAATGGGCAGAGAACAGATGGAGGGGGTCACACGGTACAGACTTCCAGGTACAAGGAAAGTAAGTCCAGAGGATCTCACATATGGCATGGTGACTACAGTGAATGGTGTGAAGGTTGCTAAGAGAGTAGATATTAAATATTCTCATCACAGGAAATAAAACGTGTGGTGAAAGGACTACAAAATACATAAATAACTATGTGTGGTGATTAACTGTTAACTAGACTTGTTGTTTTGATTATTTTGCAACATATAGCTGACCCCGGAACAACACAGGCATTAGGGTTTTTGTGGAGAGCAGGACCAATAAAATGGCATTGGCTCAATCAAGACAGCATAAAGGAAAACAAAGTGGAGTTACTCATGTCAGTCAGCCATGACACTTTAGTTCAAGAGGGAAACTACTTACATCATGCCACACACATCTGGCAAGGGGATGTATCTGCCCACATGGTCATAACAGACATGTCTGACAAGGAGACACACCCCAGATGTCTGCACATGTGATCAGAACAGCCTCGTCTGCAGAGCAGGACCACCTATAAATAGGCTCCTGGGGAAAGTCCCTACTTGCCACCAGGGTGCCAAGACATTTACCAAAAGGATGGAAGACACCACTTGCAACATATAACTGAGGCAGGCTCCAGACCACTGCTGAGACAGCCCAGCTCCACACACCAGACTGCTGCTCCACACCACGCTGATTGCCCTTGGCATTGGCTGCCGGAGACTCAGTCCTGCTGGACTGAGGACTCTGTTTGCCCTGCTGCCCACCCGACTCCAGAGATCCTTCCTTACAAGATGCTGACAACTCCCTTGCCCACCATGCTAACTCCTGGACCTGCAGACCGAGACTCTGGGTCTCAGTTTTGTTATCCCTCATTGACTGCNCCACTTGCAACATATAACTGAGGCAGGCTCCAGACCACTGCTGAGACAGCCCAGCTCCACACACCAGACTGCTGCTCCACACCACGCTGATTGCCCTTGGCATTGGCTGCCGGAGACTCAGTCCTGCTGGACTGAGGACTCTGTTTGCCCTGCTGCCCACCCGACTCCAGAGATCCTTCCTTGCAAGATGCTGACAACTCCCTTGCCCACCATGCTAACTCCTGGACCTGCAGACCGAGACTCTGGGTCTCGGTTTTGTTATCCCTCATTGACTGCTGTGTGTGTTATATTTCTCTTAGACTGTTAGAGTGTGAGTGGGATATTAATGTATGTTGATGTTCTACTCTGAGTGAACCTGCATTTCAATAAAAGCTGAGTGCATAGCATAGTTACCGTGTGTGACTCTTGTTTGTTCCTTGGGGCTGGGCTACTCAGCAGGCAGCTAGCTGAGCAGTTGCCCGGCTGACTTACAGGAAAGACTACATCACAAACACTCCTGTGACAGTTTCCACCACTCATGCAGGAGAAAATCTGAGTATAACTGTGGTAGGTCCTCCACATACACATATTTCCATTATAGATAAAAAATATAGTATGTATTGAAACTAATATAATATTGAATATTAACTGTAATTAAAAAATTTTAAACAAATTTTTAAAGCACACCAGTTGCTGCGCATCCCCCCCCCCCCACAATAGACTTTACACATGTCAAATCATTATGCTACATACCTGGAACTTAATATAGTTTCAAATGTCAAATGTTTCTCAATAAAAATAAGTATGTTTTAAAAGTTAGCTTGGATAAATATATAGGTACATTGTATTCTTTGCTAGGAAGACTAGATATCATCAAGCAGTATGTTATATTGATAAATTATCAAGGAACAACCGTAATAAAAATATAGATTGGAATTAGGTAAGCCGATTGTAAAGTTCACATGAAAATAATAAGTATAAAGGAACAGTCTGGAAAATTCTGATGAAGAGCAATAAGTTACTATCCTTCTCAGATATTTAAATGTGCTAAAAATGCATCAATAATTAAAAGTATAGAATTGGATCATGAAAAGACAGGCTAATGAAACACAATAGAAAGTCCAGAGACAGACCTGAATGAATACATAGGGGAACTTTGTATACAATGAAGATTGCATTTCAAATGGTAAAGAAAGAGTTTTTAATAAATAGTGCTTGGAAAACTGGGTAGCAAGTTAGAAAAAAAATGAAGCAGATTCTGTACTCAGGCCATATATCAGAAAAAGCAAACAGGCCCAACCAGACTGACTCTCCGACATCTAAGTTATACCTCCAACCGAACCTTTGTCACAGCACCCTGTACCTTCCTCCACGTCAGCTTTTGTAAGTACGTGTACATATTCACTTGTGCAAAGCCTTTCTTCCCTCATGAGACTGCAAGCTTTATGATGGAAGAAATTGTTTGTTTAGTACTTGGAAAAATACCTGTCACTTAAAATCAGTTAAGATTTTTGAAAAGAATGAATATATTTACTCTTCATAACCCTGAAAAATGATATTCTTACCCTCTTCATTCAGAAATGGAAAACAAGGCTCAGAAAGGCTAGGTGATCTATCCAGTCTCCTAAAATACAGATCCAAATCCAAATCCTACGACCTTAAATTGCTCTATTGTCTCCAAACGAAGAAGAGGCTTCTCATCAAAGACCTGGAAGTGGCCTAGGCAGCTAAAGGGGATGACTATCACCCCCCGGCTCTGGTGTATGAAGTCATGGTTATGAACAAAGAGCAGGCTCTGTCTGAGGGGCTGAAAATGAAGCCCAGTCCTTGGGTTTCAACTAAAATGAAGATGTGGTGGAATGTTGAGGGAATAGGTGAAGGGAAGTGGGTTTGCAAAGGCAGAGGGCTTTCAGAGCATCCCCTGCCACTGAGCTAAGGGACAGAACTGCAGTAGGAAAACGAGTAAGGCAAGGGGGTGGGACTTCCAGGCAGCCATGAGGATAAAAGAATGAATGGATGGATGGTTTAGCGAATGCAAGTGAACTCACTAATTTTGGCAGTATTTGAGGACTCTGGAAGCAAGCAGCTTGGACAGAATTTGGGGGGTGAACTAGACAGAAGTATCAGGAAATACTCAACCAGTTTGAGGCTGAGGTATTTACTACATTTCTCCAAGTTTTCTGAGCCTTTTTTTCTCCCTGGAAAGACTTCTACTCTACCATGTGGCCTGTCTGCCCTTGATCAAGTTGTGGTTTAACCCCCTCCACTCCCCCTCACCCCTACCCTCCCAGTTTCTCTGGAAACTCCTGCTTCACTGCTACAAGCTGAATTATATCCTGCTGCAAGGGTCAGAGGCAAGAAAATAAACTATGATCAGTGGTGGAGGCAGAGGCAGTGACCACACAGAAAGGCCAGGGGTGGATTTCTCAGGAAAGTTAAAGTTTAAAGTTTAAAGGGTTATGTTTAGTACTACATCTTATGTTCTCATAATATGTGGGTGTAAATCTGGGCACAATCCTAGATGGGGCCTAAAAAGAATGGATGTGAATGTTTTTAAAAAATATTAAAGCTCTTGACCTCACACATATTCTCTTAGAGTTAAAAATCTGTATACTTACATTCAGAGATGGATAGAAAAGTAATAATGTCAGGTTTATTGTATCAATTACTGAAAAGCAAAGCATTTAGTATTAGGAGTTGCTAAGAAAAAGTATACCTTAAAACTGGAATCCAAATAATCCCAAAATGAATATCCCAGGACGTGTGTAGAGAGAGGCTGATGGCTCCTGAAAGGCAACCCCAGCTGGCTCCCAGCCACCCTTCGCCTGGAAACAGTTGCTAGGCAGTCCTAGATTTGCTCACAAATGCACTTTCCCCCCAGTGATCAGTATTATGATAACACACAAGCCAGCTCCCAATCAATTTTTCTGCTCCTGTTTCATTAAAGGCAGGAGACTCTGGTAAACATCATTGATGGTCGTGAATAGTCTTATGAACACTGAATTGTGCAAGGCTATTTCCGGAACAAAATGATGAGGATCTTTGCCTCCTAGGTCTAGGAGTATTTAGAGAAGTCTGAAAGCTACATATTTCATGTGTTCTTTTAAAAAATCTTTACTGTAGTTTTTCTATTACCATTTAGCCCTCTCATATCCTCCTTCCATCAGCCATCACCACACTGTTTGAAGCCAGTGTGGAGTCCAGGGACCAGAATAATGAAATGATGGATCTGAGACACACTGTATTTCAAGTTTCATTGATTCACAAAAAACCAATACTGCAATTTATTTAACTTAAACTCACTTTTAAAATACTTAGTAGACAGATTCTGAGAATTTGAAATATATAAAGAAAACAAAAATATCATTCTAGAATCATAAGGTTTTACTTTGGTTTTGCATGGATGCTAGTAATGTGCTCAGGAATATAAGAATAAAAGGTCAAAGTGCCCTGGCTGGTGTGGCTCAATGGATTGAGCGTGGGCCTGCGAACCAAAGGGTTGCTGGTTTGATTCCCAGTCAGTGCCCTGGGTTGCTGGCCAGATCAGGTACCCAGAAGGGGGCATGTGAGAAGCAAGCAAACATTGATGTTTCTCTTCCTCTCTTTCCCCTTCCCTTCCCCTATGTCTAAAATAAATTAAAAATCTTTAAAAAAAAGGTAAAAAGTATGACTGGCCCTCTTCTGAATGAAGCTCTTTCTACTGCATCTGCCGAATCATTTACTGGATGTATTGCCATTACTTGCACTCAGCATTTTCAAAAGCAAACACATCTTTTCTTCAAAGCAGCTATGCCTCCAACATTCCCATTTTTTTTTTTTGCTAAAAGCACCATTGCATTTCTGGTCCTTCAGTCTTAAAATCTGGAGCCATAATTGTCTCCTTCACATATATTCTCCATGTCTAATAACCAAATATTGCCTCCAATTTCTTTTGCTCTCTGCTACTGATGCTTCTGTCAATATTAATGTTTTTATTATTGTTTCTTCATTACTGCATCCATTTATTCTATTTGCCAGAAGCTAATTTTTTTAGTCTGGAATTAGAGGATCTAATGTTAGCCCTCTTAGTTCCTCAGCTACCTTACAAGCCTTATGCTCTACCATTCCCCTGCCTTCCTCAAAATACTTGGCACCTACTACACATGATTCCTTGTTTTCCTCTGTCCCTCTCCAAATATTTATTCCTGCCTATGTGTCTGTGTCACCTGGAATGCCCTTAATGCTTTTGTCTCTAATTTCCAAATCTCGTTATCCCTGAAAAATATTCTAAATTCCCACTTGCCCCATGGAACTTACCTCAATTCTTCAAACTCACATTAGTAGAATGCCCTCATTAGTATCTTTCAAAAGTCAGTCAGTTGGGCCCTGGTTGGGTAGCTCAGTTGGTTAGAGTGTCATCCTAATATGCCGAGATTTCAGATTCAATCCCTGGTTAGGGTCTGTACAAGAATCAATCAATGAATGCATAAATAAATGGTTCTCTCTCTCCCTCAGAATCAATAAAAAAGTCAGTTACTTGGCATTTCCATATGTTCTAGAATGTTAGTCAATCAAGAATCTTAGCTCATAATGAGTTAATGCTTGTATCTGTATCAAACACTAATCTAAATTCATGATTAAATTCAAGTTTTCACAACTTCATGAAATAGATTGCAATCCCTATTTTCAGACAAGGAAATTGGGGCACAGAGAAGCTATAATCTGTCCAGGGTCACACAAATGGCAGAGCGGAAACCAAACCCAGACACACTGGTTCCAGAAGCCATGCCCTAAATTACTGACCCTTATTATGGAATCATTCTAGTTTTAAAATTCCTACACATTACCTAAGTCAACCTCACCGTTGGACTGAAGAGAAACCAAAAAGGAGAGAGACCCAGTAACCTGCCCAAAGTTACCTAAAGTAGTGCTTCCCCAAATTTACAGGGGTCTTTTAAAATGCAGATTCTAGTTTAGCAGGTAAAGGATGATGGCTGAGAGTTTACATTCCAAGTAAGTTCACACATGATACTGATTTACTGGTTCATGTGGCTACCCCACATTGAGTAGCAAGAACCAAGAGACATGACAGCTGAGACTAGGACTCAGTTCTGAGTTATTTCACCCTGTTATACCAAACATTATGATAACAGGTAAAGCAGGAGAACACGTGACAGAGAATTTGCTGAGAAAAAACATTTACCTCATTTTGAATCACCTTTCTGAAGAGCATGAGTAGCAAATCAACTTTATAGGGCTTTGCTCCCACATGTATTCTCTTTTGTGGTAGTGTGTAAGCTACATTCAGATAGCTCTGAGACTTACTGCTCTTCTTGGATCTGCACAAATACTGAGCTTGCCCAAGAGTTAGCTATAAATTCATTATACACTTGTCTAAGTCCCACTGATTTATTGCTCTGGGCAGTGATTGGGGGACGTGGGGCTGAAGGAGGAAAGAATATGCAGTGGAACCAACTTCCCAAGACCCCAGAAAGCGGGAGTCAGGACTCCACTTACGGTGTCTAAGTGCTCATTCCACTTTTTCCTCCAAGTGAGCCTGTTGCTGAGTTAGGCTACAGAACAAGAGTCCATTTTTTCCCCAGTAAGGGCATATACTCTTAAGTTCTTTCTACCTAGTAATGTGTGCCCCTGGTATAAAAACCTACATGACACAATTAAGCATTCCAGATCTGGAAAGGCCTACCTTGGGTGGCTAGTGCTAAGAGTTATACTCTTATATCCCTCTTTTAAGGGCTCTGGTGGCCGAGGGAAGCACCCCGAGATATGTGGCCAGCTGGCTTTCACTAAGTCTGTATGTCACTGGACAAATAAACACATCAGAAACCTGAGGAAAGTGAGTGTGTATATTCTTTTTCTAGCCATCTACTTAAACCTATGCAGATTTTTTTAAAAAGGAGCATGACAGTTCTTTTAATGTTATTTACTTATGTCTATTATTTCAGTAAAAACCATGTACTTTCCTGCCTTTTCCTACCGTTCCTACCTTCCCCAGGTCTGTAATTTTTGTAGTCCTAAATCTGTTTATTTTTTCTTCCTTGACCTAAGGTCCTAATTCTGTAACTTACTCTAATGTGACCTTAAATAATTCTGTATTCAGGAGTGTTTATTATGGATTTTAAGTAATATTAATTACCAAATGAAGATTTTTCTTCTGTTAGAGAAGCATATAAACTACAATACGTTCCTTGCATTTCTTTTAGATATATTTAGAATGCCAGATAAAATACTTATTTGAGATCCCCAAAATAAACCTTGTGGGTTTCTCTCATATATGAAAATTAAGGCTTCACTTAAAGATTAAGCTTTTTAAGGATAGTGTAAAAATGCTCGCAGATCACTACAGTATTTTATACATATTTGTATAACGTGATTTTCTTTTAATAAAATTTTAACTATATAATTGTGCTTTCCAGTAGACAATATACCCTCATTTTCAATACATTACTTCTGGAGTAATTAATAAACTTTAATTACTAAAGATACGATTGTTTTCAAAATTTTTGAGGAACTTCAAAAATGTTTAATGTTATATATTTCTCATAGCTTTGTGTAAGTAATCTGTTGAAAATCTGTAGCTCTGAGACATGCCATGCTGTTTCATTAATTTGCCTCTCCCTTCTAATATATAATTAATATATATGGGGAGAAGGGATTTATTTTGTTTCTCACAATATTATACTCCTTAATTTATACAATGGTATTTCGCCCATGAACTTTTATTTTAGTAGAAATTGCCTTAAAAGTGCCCCATCAGCCACCATGATCTTTGTGACAGATCTCCCAACGTGCATCCCAGACGAGTGACAGGAGAAGAGAAAGCTCTCTGACAGCTCACCATCCCAGCACTGATTCTGTACTGATTACAGACCGAGTGATTTCTTGGCCCAGACCATTTCAATCAAGTCTAAATTGTAATTTGTAGAAAACTGTTTTAGAGAGCAAAAGAAAATCCAAAATGATTTCATTAGGGTGACACTGAAGATAACAAATCCTCTGAATTATGTAGAGGCTATCATTTCACGGACAGAAATGGGCTTCCTATAGTCAACTTCCTGCTGTGAGTCTTGCAGCTAGGAGCTATCTGCATTGGACTATGGATTCACTTCGTCCAAAACTGGGGAGCATGTAAATTTGAAAGACTTAAGACATTTTCTGAAAATGGACTTGAATTAAATAGTGAATGAATATAAAGGCTAGTGGTATTATCTTTTGATAATCCTAATGAAAGTACAAGACTGATTTTACTTCATATAGCATAACCAGAGTTCGTACCCATATACCAAACTTTGCCAGAGAAAAAAGATTTGGGAGGAGCAAACAGAAAAAAAAGTCACAGGTAAAGTTTTTTAGGTAAAATAAAACTATATAAAAGGAAAGTTAATAAAGCTAACTAAAAACTAGAGTGTGAAGGAGCAAGGATGATCTGACAATTAAATCAAGAAGCAATGATTAGCGCTGGCCGGGTAGCACAGTTGGTTACAGGGTCACCCCCACATGCACGCCAAGGTTGCAGGTTTGACCCCTGGTCAGGGTACGTACAAGAATCAACCAATGAGTACATAAATAAGAGGAACAAATGAGTCAATGTTCCTCTCCCATTCTCTCTCTCCCTTTCTCTTTCTCTCTCTCAAAAGAAAAAAACAACAACAATTAAACAAATTTTTAAGTATATGCTTAAAAAGAATTACTGAGAAATGAGAATAATTGATATAAGACACAATGAGTGTCTTATGTAATGAGTATGAGTATGTCTTATAATGAGTATGATATTTAGAATCATGTTACACGAAAATTTACTTGGATTAGGGAACAGTGTGATTTGAATCACTTCAATCAAAGAAATAAAAACAAGTAAAACTCCATCTTAAGGTGGAACTGGTTAAACCAGTAAATCAAAGAAATTAGCCAACTAGTGTGAAAATACAAGCTACAGTGGTCTTGTCAAGGTCTTACCATCTTTAAAGAGACAAACTAAGAGAAATGAGCATAATACAAACAGCTTCAGGGATTCAACTACAGTCATCCTGCACTTTTAACCCACCTACAATACGCCTGGAAGATCGGTCTTCACAAGAAGGGGACAAGCACACAGCTTCTGTGTGCTCACTCCCACTTTGAACTAAAATGCAGTATTACCGATGGCCTAGAATCAATGCAGCCACTTTTCCTCAGTGACAAACTCGCCACTAGGTTGCAGTCTTAGCTCAATTGCTTCTTTAAGAACACTGTTCACAAGCAATTAACCATTTTAATAGTTAAAAACATATTATAATATTTCTCCCTTGTGACAAAAGTTGACACAAATTACATTCAGTTTATCAATCAGTTAGGTAGCTGCCTAAATTCCACAGCAGATATATTGTTTTCTAATAGTAATAAAACTCACACAACTGTCAAAAAGCTCTTACCCATCAGCAGGCAGTGTCTCGAGAACTTTCTTCCAGTACAGAGCACATGATCACACAGACAAAAAATCAAATCAAATCAATCAATCAATCGATCTTTCCTTGGGTATTTTAAGCTTCTAGTTTCAATACAGGACGAGCCATTAAATAACAAGTTCATACCTTTTTCTTTGTTTCCATTGTCTTTCTTGGGTCCTAACCCCCATACAGGAAGCAGTTTCACTGTGTTGACTTTTTTTAAAGTTCAGTTTTCTGTAATCATTGTAGACATTTTCACTAGTAGTTTCCCAAATGAGCTTCATATGATATTCATTCTTTAATCCTTAAGGACATATTTTTGAAGGAACTTGATACTTTTTAAAGGAAAAAACCTAGAGATAAACAAAAATAAAATAAGGAAATGAACCCACAGTGTCTTATTTGCAGTGCATTTGAACCCTTTTCTAGTGGAAGTGCCAACAAATTATTTCCCTTATGTGAATGGCTGCTAAGTTTTATGGATGTCTTGGAGGGGGAGCAATAGCTATCACAAATTTTTCTAGTGGAAATGCTGAGATATTTCATTTGGAATATATTTAAAAAATAACTTCCAACAATAATAAAACATCTACTTATGATTTTAAAATATGACATACATAACACCATAGCAACTCCCCCAAATTCTTAACAGATAAAGCAACTGGTAATAAGCACAGAGACAACGTTCACTTGGAGCCTCACACATGTCACACCTCGCATCGGTGCTTGTCGGTCACTGTTTCATTTAATCTACTAGAAAACTCTGTAGGGCGAGCTTGTTTTCATTACACAGGCAGTCCTCCTTTGCAGTGACAGCGTGGGCTGTAGACATGATGGTGCAAGCTGAAACTGTGTGAAGAGATAGTAATAATCAATGGGAGAAGCTATAATTATTCCATGACTTTTTAAAAGTTTTCTCAAAACTTTAAAATCTCTCCTATTGATTTTAAATGTATAAAAAACTTATAAATCTACAAAAGTACAAAATTAGGACATTGTAATTTAAAACAAGAAAAATATACAAAACCAAAATGTTTTATTTCTTTGTAGAAAACACTTACCAAGAGTGGTTTCAATGGTTCCAGGTTCCCTCTTCCCATCATATAACTCACAATACAGAGCAAGTATCTTTTCTATTCTTTGGCAAATTACCATACTCTTCTCAGTCTGGATGGGCTTATATTTTATCCTGTATGCTTTCAATGTCATGAAATATCTTTGAGACTTCCTTTAGTAAGAAATGCTTTGCCAGCATCACTTTCTCTGGGTCATCTTCCTCTTTTTCGTAACAACTACTTCCTTATTTGGTGTCGATAGAGGAGCTGTCACTGAGCCGAGAGGCTTTGTCCAGGCCAAATAGGACCAGTAGCCTCCTTCAGCTCCTAGGCAGATAGGGAAAAGTGCCCGGCGGGCAGAGAGGCTGGGAAGGCAGAGCACTGAGGATCCAGGCCTGTCTTGCCCCCATGCCTTCAGATCATATAAGCCACAGAACTCTCTCCTCAGACAGCTGGCCTTCTTGGAGGAGGGAAGAGAATAGATAGGAGGTTTGGTTTTTATGCAAAAGAACCTGAGCATGACCTAAAAGCACTATTTAAAATTTTGGATGGAACTTTAAACTGAATTGGACATTGTTTTTTTTTTCCCCTCCAGACTTTTGTTTTGTTTTGCCAAGCAGTAGATAGTGAACACAGGAAGACCAGATCAGCTACAAAGTGAAAAAGGATTTTGAAATAAAAATAAGTTTAGAAAAATACAACAAAATTTAACAATATCAAAGGCAAGAAAATTCTAAACACTTCCAGAGGCCAACAAAAAAAATAATAAAAAAGGAAATTTAAACATATTACCTCGACAATAAGAATCAGGTGTTAGATTTTTCAAGAGCAACACTGGTTAGAAGACTTTGGAATTAGATTTTCAAAGTTTGGAAGGAAAATGTGTTTAAGCCTAGAGTCTTATTTCAGCTAAACTATAATTTAAATGTCAGGAGAAACAAATATTACATAAATTTTATCATACATCCTCTTTGAAATAACTATTATAGCCTATACTCCAGGAAAATGCAGGAGCAGGCAGTGAGTGACATGTATGTGAATGAGTAAAGAATTATGTACTTATTACTGTTTAAATGAACAATTAGTACGAAGCCCACTTGATTAATATGAATCTGGAACAAAAATGCTAACTTGGGGGTCTATAGATGTAAGTCAAAGTTTGCTAAGAAGCAGTTAAGAATATTAGTTTGTTCTGGGAAAAAGAATGAGATACTGATATGTTTAGATAGTGCTTCCAGTTCAGTAACGCAGGGGTGACCTCCACAATAAAAGTAAAGGAGTAAGTTTAAAAACAGAAGCAGCAAATTTGATTAGCCAATAAATGGTACGAAGGAAGGAAAACCCCAAAACTTGGGAAGAAAGCATGGTGTCTTGCTAGCTTTCCTCAAAGAACAGAGCCTGAATCAAGGTCATGTATGTATACATGCCACCTTACTTTAGAAAAGGATTCCAAGGAACAGGAGCAGGAGACTGGCACGAGTAAAACTGAGAAGGAGTGAAAGCCAATTTAAGAGTGCATTATCAAGTTGATCAGCATGGGGGGGGGGCAACTGGGGCTCAATTCACTGGGGTCTTCTGAGGAGCCATGGAGAATACACTTCAGAATTACCTACTTGAGTGATAGAAGAGAGGAGTGTTCTCCAGCTCCCATACTTCACTGATCAAGGGTCACCCAGGGTTGTTAATTTGTCTTCACTTTTTAGTTTGTCCATATGTGGCAATGGTGAGACGTTCTCGCAGGTGTTCCTGGCAGTGGTGGTAGAGAAGCCTGGAGTAGAAAGCAAGAGATCCATAGTGCATGCTACAGTTGACACAATGTGGCTGTCAGGTTATACCTGTGTGCGGGTGGTGGATTCAGCAATGGCTGGTATGAAAAGGTGAACCAAAAAATGGCAGCAATAATTGTAGTAATAATCATTGCAACTGGCTTCTATCATTAACTTTAAGAAATGCCGTACTGCCCTGGCCAGATAGTTCAGTTGCTTAGAGCATTGTCTGATACGCCAAAGTTTCAGTTCCATCCCCAGTCAGAGCACGCACAAGCAACCAATGAATGTATAACTGAGTGGAACAACAAATCAATGTCCCTCTCTCTCTCTCAAAAATCAATGAATTAAAAAAAGAAATGCAGTACTATGTTATGTAAGCTTCAAAGGATGCACATAAAAATTCTGATGTACTGTGCCTCCCAAAACTTGGCACACAGTCTATATTCTCTGACTCTAATGCAATAAAATTAGAAAAGAAAAACAAGGTTCTTGGGAACTTCTTCCTTTTTCTCCTGTCCCTCCTCCTTCTCTTCTTCCTCCTTCTCCTTCTTTTTCCTCCCTCCCTCCCTCCCTTCCTTCCTTCCTCTCTCTTTCTTTCTTTTGTTATAGCAAACTACATTATCCAAATAGTCATGTTGAAAATAACTATATATATAATGAATGAATAAATAATTTTTTAATCTTAAAATTTTTTATCTTCACCTTAGAACCTTTACCCTATCTTCACCCTAAAATCAATTTTTCCATTGATTTTAGAGAGAGAGGAAAGACGAGAGGAAAGGACAGAGAGAAATACTGGTGTGAGAGAGAAACATTGATTGGTTGCCTCCTGCATGTGCTGGACTGGGGGTCATGTGCATTTGGACCAGGAATCGAAACTGCAACCCTTCTATTACAGGGCAGTGACCCAACCAGTTGAGCCACACCAGCCAGGGCTAAACATCTTCTTAAAATTAATGAAGAGCTACCAAGATACAAGCAATTACCTGGTGAAGCCCTGGATGCTATGGCTCAGTGGATTGAGCTCTGGCCTGCAAACCAGAAGGTTGCCAGTTCGATTCCCAGTCAGGGCACATGCCTGGGTTACAGGCCAGGTCCCTAGTTAGGGGAATGCGAGAGGCAACTTATCAATGTATCTCTCATACACTGATGTGTCTCTCCCTCTCTTCCCCTCTCTCTAAAAAGTAAAATAAATAAAACCTAAAAAAAATAGAAATCACCAGGTGAAGCCTGTGGAGAACAAAGGAACCTGAAGAGGTAAGCCAATGTCATATTCTTTTGGCTTCTAAGTATTTACTAATCCCAGTCGATTGAACTTTTATTTCAATAACTTTGTTTGAGTGAGGATATCAGAAAACAAAACAAAAAAACACCAGGGTCACACCATGTGAGGAATCTAATATTAGATACTTCCCACAATAAGCTGGGATCTCAGAGAGTTACACTTTGAGACTAAGGGTTAACTAGAAATAAACCAGCACTTATGTGGTATTCCAGCATACATTTTCATCACTGAAGTAAACCCGGAGACCTTAAGTCCTGAACTTCGATTACATTGGTCCTATTATGATAATATAATTAAGGTAATGTACCTACATATCCAGAAGAAGCTAATTCAAAACTTCTCTGGAAAAGGGTAACTTTATCCTGGATCTCTGAATATCCTGTCATCATTCTTTAAGTAGAACCATTACAAGGCAGCCAAACATAGCCGAGTGAATGGACAAAACACTACAAGAACTGGGGAAGGCAACAGACAAAAGAAAAAACAATAGATGAGAGAAAAACAATCGGCAAATCCCTGGATAGTAGAATCATCAGCCACAGATTATAAAACAACCATGCTTAAATAAGTAAAAGACAAATTTTGGGGAAAAAGTCTTCAGGGAAGAAGAACCTATAAAAACTCACAGATCACATTCAAAAGAAAACAAATAAAACCTTCTAGGGACAGAAGAACATAATGTTACAAATTAAGAACTCAGTGGATGTATTAAATAATAGGTTACATACAGCTGAAGAGAGAATTGGTATACTGGAAGATGAGTAAGGAGAGAATATCTGGAATATAAAACAGAAGATAAAAGTCAGAATATAGAAGAAAGGATAATATGTTTAGTATAGACAATAAGACATTCTAACATCATTAATTGAAGTCGCAAAAGGAAAAAAGAGAGACCAATACTTAAAAGATAATAGTTGAGAATTTTAGAGAATTTATGAAGAGACCCATGATATAAATTCAAGAAACCCAAATAAACAACAGACAAACTTATAGCTGATTACTGTACAGTAACAATGAAAGATATTGGATTGGCCAACAAGTTGATTTAGTTTTTTCTCTACAGTGGCTCTAGTAGTGCTTAGTTGTCTTTAACTCCACTCAGAACAACTTGGTTAGATGGTATTATGACAGCTGTCATATGAGCATGCATTTAAAAATGATCAAAATTGGTGAATTTTTGTACAGCCACTTTAATATTGAAGATTGCAGAAGATAAGCAACATTTTTGGTATATTATGCTTTATTATTTCAAGAAAGGTAAAAATGAAACAGAAATGCAAAAAAGATTTGTTTAGTGTATGGAGAAGGTGCTGTGACTGATCAAACATGTCCAAAGTGGTTTGTGAAGTTGCTTGGTATTATTGACATTTTGCCCAAATAATTCTTCATTGTGGGGCTGTCTGATGCATTGGAAGATGTTTAGCAGCACCTCTGGCCTCCATCCACTAGAAGCCAACAGCAGGAGATGGCCGACATACTCAAGATATCCAATTCAATGAAGTTATTGGTGAAAATGAAAAATATGTCTTCTATTTTGTGAAAAAAACTCAAGAGATATTTTGGTCAACCCAATAAAAGTAAGTAGAATAGTATCTCTTTTGTGTTGAGAAATAATAGTTAAACTAGACTCAGCAAAAATATTTTTTAAGCATGAAGGCTGAAGATATTTTGTTATAAAAAATGAAAGCATTTGTCACCAATGTACTCACAATTAAAAAATTCTAAAGCACCTATGAAAGAAATTAAAAATGAAGAAAATGATAAATATGTAGTTAAACCTATATAAACAATGAGCTATAAAACAGTAGTAATATGTCTTTCAAGGTTTAGAAACCTATATATATCTTGTGATGGTGAACCTGGTTCCAATCAAGACACCTGCTGAGAACAATTAGAAAAGCTGGCATTGGAGAGCTTATGAAGAATTACCGGGCCCTGGCTGGTGTGGCTCAGTGGATTGAACGCGGGCCTGCGAACCAGAGTATCAAGGTTCGATTCCCAGTCAGGGCACATGCCTGGGTTGCAGGCCAGTTCCCAGCAGGGGACTCACAAGAGGCAACCATACATTGATGTTTCTTTCCTTCTCTCCTTCCCTTCCCCTCTAAAGATGAATAAATAAAATCTTTAAAAAAAAAAAGAATTACCGGGCCATGGCCCAGCAGAAGAGAGGAACACAGATAGGAAGCCTACTATTTGGGACACATATCAATTCTTGGTGTTCAGGCCCAATTAAGTGGTAATGTGGGTCTGGTAATCCTAAAACACTACACTCTAGGACTAAAAATAAACTATAAAGTAGAACAGTAAAACTTCAAACCACCTCAACTGGAGTATGCCTGTGTTCATTGCAGCATTATTTACAATCACCAGGATATGGAAGTAGCCCAAGTGTCCATCAGTAGATGAGTGGATAAAACAACTATGGGACATTTACATGATGGAATACTACTTGGCCATAAAAAAGAATAAAAGTTTCCCCTTTGTGACAGTATGGATGGACCTGGAGAACATTATGCTAAGTGAAATAAGCCAGTCAGAGAAAGACAAATACCATATGATTCCACTCATACGTGGAATCTATAGAACAAAGTGAACTAACAAGCAAAGTAGAGACAGACTCATAGATAGAGAGCAGGATAACAGCTAGTTGGGAGAAGGGGAGGGGGTGAAAAGATTGAGAAAAAAGGAAAAGGACTCATGGACATGGCCAACAGTGTGGTGATTGTGGGGGACATAAGGGGACTAAATGGTAGTGGATAAAAATATAATAAAAATAAATATAAATAAATTGAACTCTGAAAAGAAAATCCCAGATTGCTAGTGCTCCTAGACATATGCCTATAAGAATAAATCCTCTCTGAAAGAAATATAGCATCGTCCTGGTCCTCAAAATATTTCTACAGTTTTTCGTGTGCAATTCCAGTGCTCACTCCGAAAACATCATGCATACTAGGAAACATGCTAAGTAGTAAAAGAAGCAGTAGGTAACAGAAAGAGGCACACAAGGATAAAAATAACTTTAATAGTTGTCTAAAACCTCAAGAATCAATAATGATAGTACTTTAGAAGCATTCCTTTCACTCAGGAACAAGGTAAACATCCTCCTTATTACTGACACACAGTGCTTTCCAGGGGCATCAAACTAATTTTCACCAGGGGCCACATTAGCCTCGTGGCTGTCTTCAAAGGGCTGAATGGAATTTTAGGACTGTATCAATGTAACTACTCCTTAATCAGGGGCATGGAGCTCGGCACTGCCCAAGGGTAGAAACAAGGTGCCAGGCTGGATAAAACAAGGTGGAGGGGGGATTTGGCCCCTAGGGCCTTGTGTTTGCCACCTGTGTTATAGGCCCTGGTCAATAGAAGACAAGCCACAATAAATAGGTAAATAAATAAATAAATAAATAAATAAATAGAAATAAGAAGTAGATGATGATAATGACATATATAGATTTGTGGTGTTCCTCTTTCTAACAATTAGAAAATAAGATACCACAATAGATAACAAAAACATAGTAAGTCTCCGTACATAAATCAACAATGAACACATAAGAAAAATGTATGCTTTAAAGGTTGTAAATAAGGTTACAAAATTCTACTAAAGGTTACAAATAAGGGCTAAATAAATGGAGGGATCTACCACGTTCATGCAGCAGTATGAGGGAAATAAGATATTCTAAATATAGGAACATGAAATCTAAAAACATATGCTGAGTGAAAAAACAAACAGAACCAATTTTATACAATTTATATAAGATTTATAAACAAACAAAATGCACTATGTATTTTTAAAGATTTGTACGCCTGTGCATCTACACATACCCATACACATTCCTGGTATGCAATCCATTTCCTAACCCTGATGTGTTTTTGTAGATACCCATCAATTCTATTTTAAGGACAAGCATTAAAGACCCAGCGAGGCTTATTGCCGCCGGCACAACTACCTTAAATGGTGACCTGGGCTGGTCCTGAAGGACTTAATCTCTCTAAGTACCTAGCTTAGTTTACCTAGGGTTGAAAGAGATGATGCTGGCACACTCACCAAGTCAGAATGATAATAAAACCCTTCCGAATGCATTTACGGTGTAATATCATACCTCTGCTTGGGTTTATTAATGCAATATCACTTGATGGCTAATGGACACTGGGCACTCTGAGGCTCAGTGTTCTCTTTGAGATGATGTACTACTCAGTAACTTGATTACCAGCAATGGGACGCAGGCATGAGAAGGAATCTGATTTCATTTCTGCGGTGGAAAGAAGCAAAGCAGCAAATTCCAACTCCGGTTGCGTTTTATTTTGCTTTCACTGTAGCCATTTTGAAGAGATATCCAGGTCACCTGGCAGCTCCCATTTGTCCCTCAATTTGTACTCTCCTTGCTCTACCCACACGTAGATCAGTTCTTTTCCTGTGCTCTGAGGGGTTCTCTGCTCTCCTAGACACCCCAAATCACTCGCTCTTAGCACAGAATTAGAATCACTGCTTTCCAACTCTTGACCAGCTATCTTTAGAAAGATTAGGAATCATAAAGAAATTGTTCTGATCGTACACTGTTGTCTTGAGCTTCTAAGGGCTCTGAGAGTTTGCACTTGGGGCACAGTGACACCCTCTGCCTGTCAGTGTGCCCCACACACTCAATCCTTGCATTAGGTAGACGTGCGTGAAAGACGGCTCTCAGAGACGCTCTGCACGGCAAGGAAGGTGCCAACATTCATGGACAGCTGTAAGACATGGCCAGAAGCACTACATTCCCCAACTTTATCTTTCTAAATATCACTGCTTACAACTTATAGATCATATGTGAGACCAGGTGAATCTATGATAATAAATAGTGATGCCATTTAACTTACATTGTCATTCTATGTAAGAGAAGGAAATCAATCGCTATTTTTCTTATTTTGCTATCACATAGTCCACTACTGTATTTGTTCACTTAATTTGATGTCATTATTTTCAGTTCTCTTTATTGTAACCGTGATTTAACTTATATGTAACCAGCATCTAGGATAAATCTAGTATTTAGAGAAATTAAAGGGCCTTTAAAGAAAAAAAAACAACACTGTAGTCATTCCCCGATGCCAAGGGGAAATCACGGAGTTGCAGCAGGAGGCAAAGACCACGGTGTCTCATGGGTCTGAGCAGGAATGCCCTCCATTCTCGT
Source organism: Sturnira hondurensis (assembly GCF_014824575.4). Lineage (NCBI taxonomy): Eukaryota > Metazoa > Chordata > Mammalia > Chiroptera > Phyllostomidae > Sturnira > Sturnira hondurensis. The sequence goes on from NW_028076767.1 coordinate 14,423,665, forward strand.
GAGAATTTGAACACAGTGATGCCGTGGGGATGCTCGGCAGTTTTCTAGGTGCTTTGCCATCTCACAGTGTGGTATTTTCTCTGGATGTTGTCAATGTTTAAGATAAAGGTAATTTTCACTTTGTTAAAAAAATAGCTTAACATGTGTTGTGTTGGCCAAATACAACCCCGTTATGTGACTGTTTGGGGAGCAGCATGTGTGAATGAGTGACCAGACCTTCTGACGTCAGACTACTGCGTGTTGTTGTGGTTTTCTCTAGATTTCACACACGGGCACAGTAGTTTCCAAAATGCGGCCCCTAGGCCAGCAGCGTCGGTATAACATGAGAACTTACAAACATTCTCAGGCTCTAAACCAGACCTGCTGGATCAGAAACTCCAGATTTGGGCGTTCACTGATCTCTGTTTTAAGAGAAATTCCAGGTGATCCTGAAGCATGTTGAAGTCTGAAAGCCACTGCCCTAAGTCCCTTATACCCTCACTGTGTTGGAGTTCTAAATGAATCACGTTTTCTGATGCTGGACCACTGTCTTTTGTTATAAAATTCCCTGGGGCTCACAGGGCCAGTCCACATCTCCAGTTTCTTTTAAAGGAAGTGAACAGTCCTGTTTTGAGAACTCTTGAAAGAAGCAGATCCTGGGATAGGTCATGGGGACTTAGGCAAACACCTTGGCTTGCCGGTGAGTGGGATTATCTTGTTTTCAAGGCCTGGTGATTATTTAGGCCTCAGAGAGTGGGGGCCAAGCAGAGAAGTGCCTCTCCCAGCGGTTGGGATGGGATAGAGCAGAGACTCTGTTGGCGTTCTGGGAATGAAACTGTCCGCTCTGCGCAGAGGGATCTCATGTGACCACTGTCAGCAGAGGTGGTGGCATAGAGGCCTGATAAGAAAGAAGCCTGTGTGACAGTTCCTGGGACACTATCAGGAAAAAATGAGAAAATGGTGTCGAGGCTAAAGGCAGACTGGGTGCTGCAGGCATTATAACACTGGCAATAAAAATGAATGTTATGCCCACAGCCTGGTGAAGCCTAGGCATACATTCACACCTGCTGTACCACCTAGTTGCCACAAATTATTTCACCCCCGGTTTGGATTTATGTAATCCTTACTCTGATTACCTGGTATTTGATATTCCTAAATCTCATGATACACCTACCTTTTCCCTTGGCATTGACATTATAATATATGCAAAGCAATCAGATATGAGATGCAGGAAATACAATTTCATACCTAAGTCAAGGATATTGTAAAAACATTATAATCTCCTGCAATTTATATACCAGCACCTATGAAGTAATTGGAAAATAAAGAAAGCAGAAATCCCACCAATTTAGACTTCTGAGAGGGATGGCTAGGCTTTACCCTTCTCCAGTAAGCATTTGAAAAAGCGAGGCCAACTTTAGTTAGAGTTCCCGTCTACCTGTTAGGCCTCTTTGACTTTTCTTTGAGAGTCTTTTTAGAAGAAAATTATTTTCTTCTCCTTTATCTTCAGGTAGGATCTTCATGAAATGTTATTAAGAACCCTGAGATGTCTGGAAGAACATATACTCAGCTGGGCAACACAGCTAACCCTCCCTTCATTTCCAGCCTCCTTGACTTCTGTATCTTCCATTCTCTTCCTTATCCCCAGAGACCACCCCTAGACGTTTGTTACAGGTGTCCCACCCAGGCTGCCAAGATGGACATGTTGTCAGAGACCTTCCCTGACTCGCCCCCGATTGCAGTCCCTTCCATTGCTCCTTTAGGGGACATCCATACTCTACAGGGGGTGCTGTTATTGGGGCACCAAGAATAATTGCCAACTAAATTACAAGGGATAGCCTGTTGTCTGTCCAAATATTTTTATGGAAAATTTTTTATAATACAAATGGAGCTTTCTTTATACGGACATGATTACCTCAGTTAATATACCTTTTTGGCTTGTCCCATGTAAAATCGGGGCAGCTTCTCCTTCAATTTCTACACAGAACGGAAACTACATCATCAGAAGAGTTTAGTGGCAAATGCTTTGCTAACGTGGGCGAGTTACTAACCGTCTCCAAGCCCCTGTTTGTTCAACTATAAAATGAAGGAATTGGGCTCTGATCTTTAATAATACCTATTACTCTTTAAGGTCTAGGCCAGACAGAAATATTTTTGATGATGTAAGGTTCAACTTGATCTGTGCTTCCGTATCACTTCACATCGTCTAATTGAGTTTCTTTGCCCAGAATACTAATAAATGTTACTGGATGACTGTTAGACCATGTTTCCAAAACTGTGCCCTGGCATTGCCTTCCCGAGACACCGCTCTTTCAGCAGTGCACTTCTGGAACAAGCAGTACTCAGGCTGGTGAAGGATGAGGCTGGACATCATCCTGAAATCAAGTGGACTTATCCAAATAGCCTGCTTCTATTGGCAAACCAGCCCAATTCCATACCTCGCAAACCAAAATAAAAATCCATTTCACCTCCTTCTCTAGCTTGAAGTCCTGAGACCAAGTACATGTGGATGAATGAGAAGGAAAAAAAACCCCCCAACAAAACAAAACAAAGCAAAAACAAATAACAGAATAACTTTAAAGAAAACATCTCTAACCTGCCTATTTTACGATAGATGTTCTGTCAGATACTTTAAATATCTTTTTTATTTATTATCTTAACAACTCAGTGAAGTCAGTATTATTCTTCCCATTTTACAGATGAAGGCACGATCTCAGAGAAATTTGGTGACTTGTCAAAGGTCACACAACTAGTACATGAGAGACTCAATCAGAACCCAGCTCACTTCGAATGCTCTTCCCATTATATCACCCTATATCTCACATTTTAAGTATTGGCCAGTACACGTTATATGAGGGCATAGAAGCATAATGGCATAGACATTTGGGTAAAAGAAACATTATTCCATATAAGCATGGCCCTTCTTTTCAGTATACCTACAAGCTGCCAAAGATTACTAAGCAGTCTCTAATTTCAACTCTTCCCTCTCCAGCTTATGTTTCTTGCTGGCAGTATAGTAACATCTAGGAATAGAATCTCTTCAGTTGGGTGAATTTAAGCTCTTCCTCAGTGATGGTCACCACTTAACATTGCCACAACAGAAAATATACCTCTTGAGTTGTTGGACAACTGTTTACCCTAAATCCTAACAAGAAAACAGGTTTTAATAAGCTATCAGTACTTTTTTGTGACAAAGGAAAAGAATAGTTACTTAAAAGCATTTTGTTGAACTGACAGCAGTTTTGCATGTTTAGGATGATGACGTTGACTATTATCAGGTACTTCAGTTGGACTATAACTAGGATTTGCTCAGAGAAGAATCAGTTTGGATGTAAGAGATAATGACCTCATGGCTGCCATCTTCAAAATCATCTAGGACAGGGGTGTCACACTCATTTTCATCAGGGGCCACATCAGCCTTGTGGTTGCCTTCAAAGGGCCGAATGTAATTTTAGGACGGTATCAATGTAACTACTCCTTAACCAGGGGCAAGGAGCTCAGCACTGCTGCCGGGTAGAAACAAGGTGTCCAGTGGGATAAAACAAGGTGGAGGGCCGGATTCAGCCCGTGGGCCTTGTGTTGGCCACCTGTAAGCTAGGAATATAGAAAATATGTGATAAGAAGAGAGCCTAGACATTTTTTTTTAGATTTTTTAAAATTTATTTATCTTAGAGGGGAAGGGAAGGAGAGAGAGAGAGAGAGAAATATCAATGTGTGGTTGCCTCTCGTGGTTGCCTCTCGTGCGTCCCCTGCCTGGAACCGGGAACTGGCCGGCAACCCAGGTATGTGCCCTGACTGGGAATCGAACCGCAATCGTATGGTTTGCAGGCCCACGCTCAATCCATTGAGCTACACCAGCCAGGGTGAGCCTAGAAATTTTTAACACTACCAACATTCAAGAGCTAGAAGATAATTAAGAACAGAGAAGTCAGCAGAGGCAGATTAGGGCAAACAGATATTGGACAATCAGAATTAGGATTAGAATGAGTGCTTCTAGATAATGGCACAGGTGGCTGGGAATATAGGAAGGAGTTTTTCTTAGGGTAGGAAGGAACTGAAATAATCCAATAAAACTGAATATATTTTATAAGGCTGAGAATATATTTGGAATATATAAACTGGCAACATCCAGTGACAATATTCCCAGATCTCCTTGGATCTCAGTACCATTTTGGCTTCTTAGAACAGATACCATACAGGGATATGAGGCCAGTGAGATAAAAGTATAAAAATACAATTAAATCCTACTATTATGTAGCTATAGTTTTCATTATTATGATGTCTTATATGCCTTATCATCAGGAAACATAACATACACTTGACTCTATTGATTGCCATAGTTTTCAAATATAAATTAGGTGCTAATCCTGCCACACACGAATATTACAATTAAGTTCCACTGTTCCCACTTAGGCTTCTTGCATTAGTTCTTTGCCATTCATTCCACTTGTCATTCATCCACTGGCCAAGCACTTATTTCTGGCACTTACTTTGTGCCACGAAATCTGCTAGATCCTAGAGGAAGATACATGAGTAAGAAGAGAAGGATCCCCTCCCCAGGGAATTCTGTTCGGGAGGATGAACAGATTCAAAAACCTCAGTACAGTGTGACGTTGCCAGGGAGAGGCAAGCTGCGGTGTGCCAGGCCTGTAGAGACAGGGGCAGCACAGAAACAGTACTAGGAAGGCCTGAGGGTCCAGCTGAGCATGCGAACGATGAATCTGCAGTGGCATCAACCCACTCTGCTAATAGAGAAAATCCATTAAATATATTGATCCTGTCAAAGAAGTGAAGAATTCAAGTGGATTTGCTAGAGACCTAGAAATTTGCAAGGTTGTAGGGCAGGAAAAAAAGGAATTGATTTAGGTTACTTTTCAAAAAAGAGCTCAGTTTAAAGTAGCTAGGCAAAAATGAGAGTTACAAGAGGTCAGGGGAGTGTCTGTAGATTAGAAGATAAGAAGGATCAAAGAAACCCGAGGAGTCAATGAAATTTTAAGGGCAGTAATAGAGGGGACAATGAGTTAGGCATTTTGGTTCAATAAATCAATTTACCAATAATTAGGGTATTCATATAACTTAGTACTCAAACTGGATAAAGGAGAGAAAGATTATCAATAATCATTCCAGGCAGCAGGTGTAAAGTAGGGTGACTCTAGGATGCCCAGTTGCCCTGTCAGTAATCCAAGGGCTAGACTCTGTGGTAGCATGGGGGATAAGGCGGAAGACAAGGCTGAGATGATACCTGTCATCACAGAGCTTATAGTCATACAAGGATGACAAACACTGAATGAGAAATTAAACTGTGGTGAGTGTTGCTAAGAGAGGTGAAGGAGCCCCAAGAGCTTATTATAGAGGACACCAATGTGTTCTCAGAGGTCAGCAAAGGGTCCCTTGAAGAAATGACATTTAAGCTGAAACTGCCAAGATGAGTAGGAGTGTAAAGGTGAAGAAGTGGGGTATGAATGCCCAGGCAGCCAGAGGAGAATTTATTAAATTAAGGCTGCGGGATGAAAAAGAACACTACATTTGATTTCTAAATTCTAATACATTAAGAAGATCCTTATGGTCATTTCTTGTCATTTTTTCCTATGGTTTATATTCCTTCATTCCTCTGAACATTTTAAACATACTTTGTAAGCCTTTTTTTTTTTTCAGGTTATTTGACACTTTCAAGCTTTGGCTGCTATTTGTTTCATCTGTTCTCATGCATAGTTGTTTGTTTTGTGGTATGATTTATAACTTTGGACTATGAGCTGATCATTAAAGACAGTTCCTGGTGGGGAAGTAGGCTACAGGAAGCTGTCCTTTTCTCTCAATTTTAGCAAAAGAATCAGATTCCTTAAGAAGTTTGATTTCCCAGCTTCTGGTCCCTTCACGCAATAATGTGACCTTAGACTCTCCATTTGTGTACATTACAGACCTGAGTTTTTGACTTCCTGCAGGTGATATTTTCTCATTTGTGATCCAGGTATACAATAAAACCTCTTGCTTTTTGTTTTTGTTTTAAATCTGGCTGACTGGATGAGTTCCCTTAGCCTTTATTTCAAGGTCAACATGACCCTTTGTGATTCCCAGATTCACCAAAATATTTCAGTTCAAGCTTTCCTCCAAGGGCCTAGAAGCTGGGCTGTCCTGCCACACCAGTTGTTAGAACCAATTCCAGCTTTTAAGGGCTATATCTGATTGCAACAATCCCATGCATTGTTTGGGCACTGGAGTATGCTTAGCACCCTGACTTGGAGTGCCTCTTTAATTCCAATACTCTGGGGGACTCTCTTTCTTGGTTTCAAGCTTAGCTACAAAACTTAGAGAAGTTTTAGCCATATGTCATTCTGTGTTTAGAAAAGAGTGAAGAATTCTTTTCTATCAGCTCTTGTTAACATGCCAAGTTTGAGAAACTGTTTTAAAAATGTATTCATTCATCCAAAAGCATTTATAAAGCACCTGTAATATTCTAAGTATTACACAACCGAAGAGTAAAAGGAAGGGGAGATAAGACTGAAGAGTGAGATGAAGTTGTGCAAATCATGTGAAGAACCTGGATTTTTCTTAGGAGCAAATGGACAACCACTGAAAGATTTTAAGAGAAGTTAGCATTTTTTGCAACGGAGAGTGAAGGATGGATTGGAGCGCAGAAAGAATAGATGTGGGGAAGAAATGTGCAGTAGTCCAGTAGGTGAGGATGGCAGCTTGAACCATCAGTGAGGATAGATAGAAGTGAATGGGCCTAAGAGATATTCAGGTAGTTAATTTAGTAATACCTGCTTATGGACTTAACCAGGGAAGGGATAGAGATGAGCCAAATATCCCTCCCAGGTGTTTGGCTTAAGTATCTGAGTGGTTGTTAACAGCATTTAATGAAACAGAAAGCAGAGAAGAATGAGCAAATCTGATGGAAAATGTGTCAGGTTCAGTTTGGAGCATGTGGAGTTTAAGGCATCAACACAACCCAGTAGAGCTATCAAGTAAACAGCAGGCTATTTGGGTTGGGGACTCAGAGCATAAATCTGAGCTAGAAATAAAAAGAAAATGGAATTTTTCAGAGTAGATGAGATTTCCTGAAGACGGATAGTAGAGTGGAAAGAGAAGAGGGTTTGTATGCACCCTGAGGAATTTCATCCCTTAATAAGTTGGACGCGGAGATGATAAAGTGCCCAGAAGAGAGCAGCTAGAGACTAGGTGGAGGAAAGTGTTATACTGAGTGACCTTTTTCCCTTAAGAAGTGGTGGCTTGGGACTATTTACTTACTAATGGGAAGGACACGAAAGAGAAAGACTGAAGTTACTGCAGAGGGGAAGGGCAAATGCTGACATGAAGTTTCTGAGAAGTTGGAAGAGGATGGAGATTAAGGGCAGAGGTGAAACTGGCCTTTGGTGACAGGGGGTAACAACTTGTAACAAGTGGGAAGGAAGATGGGTACATATGCAGATAGGTTTGTAAAGTTGATTTTTAGAAAGTTGTGATAGTTCTTCTTTGACCGTGTATTACTTATTTTCTCTGTAAAGTAGAAGGTGAGTTCATCTGCTCCATGCAATGAGGTTGGCAGGAGGACAGAGGCTGGAGAAGATGAGAGTTTAAGATCAGACTGACTCTAAAGACACAATGGGCTTTCCAGACAATGGTAATGACTCAGAAATCTGCAAGTTTATACAAATTTTCTCTACTCGAGTTCTTCAGCCTGGGTACAAACACAGAGAAAGTAGGTACCTGCATTCATCCCGCATGGGCTTTGCCAGGCTTGGGCTTTGCAAGCGTGGGCTCTGACAGGCAGGTGCTACAAAAAGACAATGAAACAACTTAAGTTTGAATATTGACAGTAAAGTGGCTAAGAAGATGGCTTATGGAATGTAAACTGTGTAAGGGAGGAAACAAAATACAGGAAGGAGGTGATGTGAAGAAGATAGTAGAATGGTGTTAGAGTCTGAATGTTTGTATCCTGCCCAAATCCCTATGTTGAAATCCTAACCTCCCCAAATGATGGTATTAGGAAGTATGGCCTTTGGGGAGTTCTTAAAGCATGAGGTTGAAATCCTCGTGAGTAGAATCAGTGCCCTCATAATGAGGCTCCAACCCTGACTGGTGTGGCTCAGTTGGTTGGGCACTGTTCTGCAACATGAAAGGTTGCCAGGGCAATTCCTGGTCAGGGCACACGCCTGGGTTGCCAGTCTGGTCTCTGGTCAGGGCGAATGCAAGAGGCGGCTGATTGATGTTTCTTTTTCACATTGATGTTTCTCTCCTTTTCTCCTTCCCCTCCCCTCTCTCTAAGAACAAATAGATAAAATTCTAAAAACAAAGAGGCCCCAGAGAGATCCCTAGCCCCTTTCACTATGTGAGGATAGAGAGAGAAGGTACTGGATATGAACCCAGAAGAGGGCTCTTCCCCCCACTATGTCAGCACCCTGATCTCAAACTTCTAGCCTCCAGAGCTGTGAGAAATAAACTTCTGTTGTTTACAAATACCCAGTCAGTGGTATTTTGTTACAGCAACCCTAACAGACTAAGACAGATGGTCAATGAACTGAAAGTTGCAAGTGAAGTTGTCATAGATCCAAATAAGTAAACCAAAAAGATCAGAATCTGTATAAACCAAGAATGTGAAATTTGTAGAAGTGATTTCATAGGTGGAACACTTTCCAGTGATGAGTTCCAGAGTTTGACTCTGGGAATGGTAGCTATATTAATCAGGTTAATATAAAGTATTCTGCCTTGACTCCAATCTCAGATTGATTACTCATGCTGTTTTATTTTGAAATGCTGACATTTCATCACATAGCTTCCAGGTTTCTATGGCAGGGGATAAGAAGATTATAACAAGTTCTTAAAGGCAAAACGTGCCACTTCAGCTCGCAATCCTTTGGCTAGAAGTAGTCATATTTGACCACAGTTTGAAGGAACATGATATTCAGTGAGCAATAAATGTCTCTCCACTGCAACTGAGATGGATGAAGGAGATGAGTAAAAATAAAGTGATTGTGGAATGTCATTCTTGATGACGGCCAGAACTGTGGTAGGGATGAAGACTGAATGAGGTGCTACAGCCTTCAGTGAGGGGGTGGACAGTCGGAAGTTGTTAGATGAGAGCAATGAAAGGAGAGTTGGGTGTGAGTCATAAAGAAGAGCAGGATTTTGCCCTGGGTGGAGGAGCAAGTTCCCAGGAAAATCTATCATTTGGGCAAGAAGAATCCAGCCATTGCTGAACTTTATGGGAATCAGAACTATGGCTCAATAAGGTTTTATGGGGACCTATGAATGACCATACAGCTGGTCTTCATAAACACAGAACACACGGTTTGTATCATAAGAAATTATTTCTGACTATTAATTGACATTTTCCCCAGTAATTCTTTCCCTTGTTTGTGTTTTCCCCTATAAAGATCCAGTTTGTGCTCATTGGCTCAGGATAAGGATGGTGGCAAAGTTCAAAGCAAAAGGCCTAAAACACTACTCCTAAATTCTAGTCTACAAATAGCCTAGGCTACAGAAGAGAATGAGAAGATGTGTAGGCAGAACGATGGCACACCAAAGGTGTCCATGTCCGAACCCCTGTAACCAGTGCATATGTTAGGTTATAAGGCACAGGGAAATGAAGATTGCAGAAGGACGACAGCCCTACAGAGACTACTTAACCAGCTCCCTCAATTCCCTAAGATCAAACCCCTGTAATACAATAAATGCCTTTGAATATGATATAATACAAGATAATTTATGTAAACCCCGTTCCTCTGAACCCTGTGGTTTCCATCATATTTGTTTCTATTACCAAAAACTCCTTTCAGTTTCTGTGATTTGTAAAATTATAGTTAGTGCCTCTCAGGAATTATTATCCTGGTTATTTATGCATTTATCCCTCACTTTCTTTGAATACTGCTTATTTTGGGCCAGCAGAATCTGAATAACTCCTATTCAGATAAAGTCATCATTTGTTTGCCACTTAAAGCTATCTGTAAAATGCTTCCCCCCAACTTCCCTTTAATACTCTTGCAAAAGTCTTGAAAGGAAAAAAAGAAGAAAATGTTATCCTTTGTGACAGCATAGATGGACCTGGAGAACATTATGATAAGTGAAATAAGCCAGTCAGAGAAAGACAAGTGCTCTATGACTTCACTTATACACAGAACCTAAGGAACAAACTAAACTAACAAGCAAAATACAGACAGACTCATGGAGAGCAGGATGGCAGCTGTGGTGGAGGTGGGGGGGTAGGGGTGGAGGGATGGAGCAAAAAGGGAAAAGCACTTGTGAACATGGACAACAGTGTGGCGACTGCAGGGGGAGGGAGGTATAAGGGGGTTAAATGGTCATGGGAAAAATACAATGCAAATTTTAAAAAATACATCACTCAGATATAATGCTAATAAGAAACCAGTGATCTATGAATAAATTATGAATAGTGACAGAAGGCGAGGCAATGTTTGCGATTCAGCTCAATAGACTTTGCTGGCAAGAAAACATCCTGTAATCAATCCTTGATTGCTGGAAAGATGGTACAAAATTAAAAATAAAGCAATCCTGCACATACAGCCAGAAACATAAGAACAAACACTTGTAAAGTTGGGAATTCATTCCCCTTTTAAGTTTAAACAAAACTTAAGCTACAGGGAAAGAGGAGGGATTTGATAGCCTGGCTAGCCTGGGTTTAAATCATGGTTCTGACATTCCAAGGCTCTGTGACTTTGAGCCAATGATTTAACTTCTCAGAAATGTCAGTAATAGGACCAGCCTCACAAAACTGCTGAAAAGATTCGAAATAATATGTAAAACTTCTGGCACATGAAAGCACTAAGGGAACGCTACCTATTATTATTAAACACTTCAGTTAGCACGTGTATCTCTGTTGTTAGTACTTTAAAATACATATATAAATATATCTCTGAAAATGATGCCCTGGCAAATCCCTACAGATGCATATATGCATATACTTTCCAAAGTATATGCATATATACTTTCCCAGCCACCAAATCTCTCTCTACAGAGCCTGAGGGCAAACTAAAGCACTATAGGAGCTCAACCTCTTTGTGACTGAGGGAATGTGGAAGCTGTTGGCAAGAGCATCTGGGCCCCAGAGAGAGCAAGGCCCAGCCCTTAATCAGGGAGCTGCTGCTTCAGTAGCTTCACCAAAGGTTCGGTCAGAGGACAGGAAGGCAGGAGGGCAGGCCCTCCCCGGCCCAGTCTGGAGCTGACTGGGTGAGTAAGGAGACTGCTTTTCTGCAACCTTTCCCCACCTTCTTCTGCAGGTTCCCACTGTCAGGCTACCAAGCCAGGGAAACCCGGAAGTGAACACGCACTGACAGAATGTTTGGAATCTATTAACAACATTTTTACAACTACACACAGGGCCAACTCTGACCTTGCAATGACAGGAAACATTCCCAAAAGACTGAATGAAAATGAAGAGATCACATAAATAAAAATGGCCCCCAAATGAGATGAAATTATGAATGAAGAAATGCAGACATGAAAATAAAACATTACTCTATTACAGGCATTAGTTTAAAAAATTAGGGGGCCAAGAGTGCAAATCTTTGCTTCTATAACCTTTAAAAAAAACCATTTTCCGTACCTGTGTCATAAGGCTATTTATTTTCTGACTCTTGCCACATGTATCATTATTAATTTAATATTTAATGACTTTTTACTATAAGCATTCAGTTCTTACCCTGATATGCATATTTGTACTGTCTGTATACTTTCTACCTTTGGTTTATGGTTTCTGTAGATGTATGGTCATAAAAGCACCATCTTATAAACAGAGACATTGTTATAGTCCTAAAAATGATAAACTGAGCATTGAACATTTCTAGCATTTTCCTTTTCTTCTGTTTGTAGTAACAAGTACAATACAAGTGAAATTTTATTCAGAAAACTAAACAATAGAACTCTGGTTTTAATAGTCAGTCTTCTCTGATCAGGTACAAAATACTCCCAGGACAAGGAGACTAATGTTTTATACAGATCAGATGCATAATGATTTTTTAAAAGTTTATTACTCTGGATTGGCAAGGATTGGGGGAAACATGCACTTTTGAATACTATTGCTAGATGTCTAAATCAATACATTGTTCCGAAGAATAATTTGGAAAAACAATTCAAATTCTTAAAAATGTACTTATAAAAATGTGTGCCTTTATATGGGACATTTATTTGTTTATTTTAGATTTTCTTAATTTATTTTTAGAGAGAGGGGAAGAGAGAGAAAAAGAGAGGGAGAGAAACACCCATGTGTGAGAGATACATCAATTGGTTGCCTCTCAAACACCCCGACTTGGGGCCCCAAGCGTGCAACCCAGGCATGTGCCCTGACTGGGAATGAAACAGGTGACCTTGCAGTTCACAGGCTGGCACTCAATGCACTGAGCCACACCAACCAGAACAAGAATCTGTGCCTTTAAAAAATACACATATATTTACAAAATGATTTATCATCAATAATAGGTTTTGAAATGTTATTGTGACAAATTTGAAACAACCTAAATGTCCTGCCCTGGCCAAGTGGTTCAGTTGGTTCGAGTGTCATCTTATGCACCAAAAGGTTGCAGGTTTGATCCCTGGTCAGAGTATATACCTAGGTTGTGGGTTCAATTCCAGCTCTGGGCACATTCCAGAGGCAAGTGACTGATGTTTCTCTCTCTCTCTCTCTCTCTCTCTTTCTTGCTGTCCTGCTCTCAAGTCAATAAAGCTATCCTCCGGTAAGGATTAAAAAAAAGATCCTAAGTGTCCTATGATAAAATAGGGTATTGATTAAATAAATTGTCTAATAATAATGACATAATACTACATAGCTACTAAAAATATTGTATAGTACATATTTAGTGACTTGGTAAAATATTCATATTGTAGTCATGTAATTTTAGTTTATTTATTGAGCAGTAAAACAAGATTTTAACAGTAATCATTCATAAATGAAAGGGTTAATAGTTTTTCGTTTTATCTTTATGCTTTTAATATTTTAGAAAATTTCCATGATGAATATTCATTACTTTTCAATCATATTCTATAAAGTATTAAAAACACAGAATGTAAAGCATATTTATATTTGTATTTATAAATTTTACTTCATAAGCTATAAAATAATTATGAAAATAGATTTATGGAATTTACTTACATGTATATTTTTATTCATTATTAGAATCATAAAATTTCATAGTTGAAAGAGATCACAAGGACATTCTGGAACAAACTTTAGATCCAAAGTTTGGCCTCTAGAAATTTAAGAGACATAATTTATATCACTGACTAGGCTTTGTAATCACTAATGTAAATTACAGCCTCTTTAGTTCTTAAAATGGTTCCATTTGAGCTACTTGTGATTTTTTAAATAAAGATTTTATTTATTTATCTTTAGAGGGGAAGGGAAGGGGAGAGAGAGAGAATATCAATGTATGGTTGCCTCTCGTGTGTCCCCTGTTGGGAACTGGCCTGCAACCCAGGCATGTGTCCTGACTGGGAATCGAACCGCGATACTCTGGTTTGCAGGACCGTGCTCAATCCACTGAGCTACACCAGCCAGGGCTGATTTTTTAAAATAAAAGATGATAAACTCTACTAGTTTAATAAAAAATAAATTATCTTTTACTTTAAGAAGACTTTGAATGGTCACTTGTAACCTATTTCAGTATAGCTTAAGTAAATACCTTTGAATTGTTATCAGAATATCACAGTTATCAGGATTCCTGTAAGATAACAGACTTTCTGAAATGAATTTAAAAATAGGATGTCAGACTGAAGAAATTCTGGTAATGTTTTAACTACAGCTGTAATTCTGAAACTTAGGACTCTGGGCAGTGGTGTGACTTTCTGGGAGCGATGCCGGCTTTGTTGGATGCCTGTCTTCCAGGATCACGGACTCGATGACTCCCAGCTCTTTAGGTTGTAAGTGCAGTCACCATGTTTTCAGAGCAAAAACATATCATTTGACAACAGACAGGATATGTGAAACTGGAACTGCCACTGAAATCCTCTCCTACTCCTGGATACATCCTCTGAAATCCTCTCCTACTCCTGAATTAGTCTTTATATGGTTTCCTGTACAGAGAAAAATAACTATGGGGGAGTATAAGCAATTAATAGAATTCTAGAAATTTCAGGGCTGGATGGATTCTAAAAGAGGTGAATGCATTTTTTAGGTGTTCACAGACTTAAAAAAAAACCCTTCAGGATAGGATTGAATTTCATGTGTTTTAATATCTCATATATTTAAAGACGCATGCAGTATTTTATGTTCATCACAATACTAAGACGTGAAAAATCTAATTTAGCTAATAAAATAAATTCTCCAGAAGGACCTCAGAGTCAATGGAGGTTAAATGAACTGTCAATGACAGGAATAATAAATACAATGAGGGAAAAGAAACAAAGAATAAGAAAACACTTGCAGTGGGTTTTCTGAGTACATCTTAAGATCAATTCAGATAACACCTGGGTATAGAGAGGGTCTACGGGGGTCTCAAACAAAAAATCAAGGGGCAGATGTGATGTGTACAGTCAACAACAGCCTAAAAGAAAATCAGACTTAGGGCTCGTGTGACTACAGTGACCCCTGCTGGACCCTATCTTTATAGTTTTAAACTCAAGAGCCTAAATAAAATCTTGTATAAGTAAGGATAATTACAGTTTTCACAGCATAATTGAATTAAAAAGTTGGAAGAAGGCTTAGAGAACATTTAGCATTATCTCTTTGTTTCATAATTGATGAAACAGGCCTGTGGCCTGGAGAGGTTAAATGACTTGCTTTAGGTCACAGACCTGGGATTACCAGCAAATAAAGATGTCTGCCCAGTTCTGGGACCTGTTTACACAGGTGGAGTTTCCTGTCATAACAAGTAAAAGTATCCATAACACAAAATAATGAGGCCAGGCAAAGTCTTAGGAACTTACACTGACTTTAAAATAAACTGTTCTCTCTAGTTAACTCAGGCTCAATTTTGCTGATAAGAGAAAAGTCTAATCTTCTAATCGACATTAACATGACACATTTTTCTTCTTTGACCTTTATGAATTTATACACTTCATACCAGACTTGAGTTTAATTTTTGCAATGTTAAGTTGTTCTGCCCTTTCCAGGTAACCTGTGTTTTCTATTTCTGCTATTTTGATCTTTTTGAAATACTTCTTCATCCTTGAGTATGCTTTTCATGTTTTTTCCCTTTATTAACCTCTAAAAAACTCTTGGTATTGGACTAAGAAAAAGAATGAAAAAAGAAATAGCACAAATGGCAATGGTTATTATACTTGGATTTTCAGCGACCCCAAATCTCTCGTAGAAACAAAGTTACAAATGATGGTAACGCTTCCACACTGATTCCTCAGAGTTTATTGGACCAAGAGGTTACTGAAATAATTGTGCTATTTGTATATAATATACAGTTACTTTCAGGCAAAACTATGAATGGGTGTTAATTGAATAACCAAGAAACCAAATGCATTTCAAGCCTAATGTAAGACATTAAAATGTCCTCTCCCTTCCCTCCCACTTAAGCACACATGCCCCACCCTGGTGTCCCAGGCTCCAAGGGAAACCTGCTCTCCTGCTCATCTCTCAACATCACTACGTGGTCTGACAGTAAAGGAGCCCCTGTGAGCAGCTGTAATGAGAGGGGCCTCTGGTTGCCTGGGAAGTGTTTGGCAGCGGGATGGGTTTTATGGTCAGGTCGACTAGGAAAACCAGAGTATTCCCAGGGCCTTTGCGATGCACTGTGCGCAGACCTACTCTCAATAAGAGACCACAGAGACAGAATCTACTCCATTTATTTCAAGACAGAGTCTTCTTCTCAAAGACACCTTGTACTTCCTTCACAAGCAATACTCGGCAGAATGCTGAGGAACTCGCTGAGGGCCACTCGGCAGGAGGGAGTCGAAGCGAAGGTTTAAAGTTAGGTCTATGTCACTCCAAAGCCCATACCCCTTCCCCTATGTTCTTCAGCACTTTCTAGGAAAATACAATCACGTAAAAAACTAGTTTACAAGTGTTTTTTTCCCACCAATCTATCATGAAGAGAGAAATTATGGCTTAGCTGAAACTTCTTTTTTAAAATACAGTTTATTGATTATGCTATTACAGTTGTCCCATACTCCCCCTTCACTCCCCTCCACTCTGCACACCCTCTCCTATCCACCTTCCCCCCTTTAGTTCATGTCCACGTGTCATATTTATGAGTTCTTTAGCTTCTACATTTCCCATACTATTCTTACCCTGAACTTCTTAGTCACGTTAACTTCTGAGAGTATGGTCTCAAACACTAAAATCACCTGGAAGCTTTAAAATCACCTGGGTTCTGCTCCAATTAATTAGACTCTCTGGGGGTACGGCTTTTCAAAAAAGTTCCCCATTTTATTCCAGTGCATGCCCAGGACCGAGAGTCACTGGTGTAGTTCAACAGAAGGAAAACATGCTTATGACTCTCAGCACTCGGTGTGAATTGAAGTCTCTAAGAAACGGGCTGTGGAATTTCTAGCAAGGCAGTTAATTGCTTTAAATGTTCTATTAAAGAAAATCATGAGGATTAGAAAGAATGTATTCGAACATCTCACACTGACTTTGGCACATGGCAGAAATGCATTAAACAGCAGCATTAAAATTGAATGGACAATACGCCATAGTGGAAAGAAAGTAGGTCAGAGTTAGACCTGATTTCAAACTTCAGTACTACCATTTTTAATCTTGGATGAGTTAAATATTCTGCGCCTTAGTTTCCTAACTTGTATAATAGTTAGCATAACTCCTACTTATAGAATTGTTGTGAGCTTTAAATCAAATGCTTGTAAAACACCTGACACATTCCTTCTATTTTTTGTAAACCAGCTGCTATGTCAGTAAAACTGCCACTGGAAACAGTCCTAGAATGTCCCTTACATTTATAAATGTTTTATTTTAGATGTATAAATGTACAGGTTCTGTATTTAGTATGATAAATTCAGATAACAGTACAGATTCTATTTATTCTGTACTGTTCCCTACTCCACCGCAGAATAAAGTACTATTCTACTCCACCGCAGAATAAAGCATCAGGATTCGGTGGTTGGCTATATGATAAAGGAACTTATTGACGACCAGGCAAGTGGAACCTTCTGGATCAATGAGCTGGAAGAGAAATGCAGGGGTCTGGACTCTTCCGTCCATATCATGAGGAAAAGCTGTTGCCCGAGCCTGACCTGAGCACAGATCGAAGCGGCCCAGTACAGGGAAGGCCAGGCTAAGACTGTCCTCACTGCCTTTATGAAATTGAGTCTAGAGCGATCACTAGCTGCTGACATCTTGGTGCTGTCGACGCTGGCATAGGGGGCTGCAATCAAGTTGGAATGTGTCAGCAGTGTTAAAACAAACATCCCTGCTCCATCTTGAGAGCAAAATCTATAAATAGTTGTTTTGGACATGGCTCACACCAGACCCTTGTGGAATTATCTGTCTTCACAGGATGTACTTGGCACATAGGGCTAAAGAACCTGGAAGAGTGCCTGACATATACAAAATACCCAATAAGTGTTCCTTGAATTGAACTGACCTGTGTCCTCTGCCTGGAACACTTCCCGACTAGAACTAGATGCTAACATTTGTTGGGTCTTACCAAGTGCCTGGCCCTGTACTAGGCACTTTATATAGATATTAACTCATTCACCTGGCAAACCCTTGCTCATCCTTTAAGAACTAGCTCGAATGTCACCAATTCTGTTAAAAGTTCCTGACTCCCTCAGGCAGAGTCCTCTGTGTCACTGCACTGCCAGCTCTCTGCTCAGTCTTCAGAAGAGCACTTACCACCTTCTACTTTAACATATCTGTTTACAAGCCTGTCTACCCCACTGCGATGTGCGGTCACCAGGGCAACGCGTCTCTATTAATTTTTTGGTTACTTAGCACAGCATGACGAAATTAATTTTCAAAACACTTGCAACTCTGCTGACTAAAGAATGCCACACTGAATACATTTATTAAAAAACTACATCCTTCTCCACATAAAGCCAGCAAGTATTTTTATATAACTGAGCAAGAGGACAATTTTACAGAATGACAAAAAATGACTTCTGCATCATAGAATCTCATCTAGTGAGGAAGTGGTGTATAAGGCTTGTCTGCAAATACCAACTGTGAGAATCAGTACCTCACAGGAAGTACCTAATACGCACCCTTCCAATAGCATCTACTTTGGAACCAAACTGGTATTCTCAGGATGTCTCTATCACCTTGTAACCATCTTCTGGTAGGACTTATGGACTGCAACAAAGAAAGAGAAACATGAGAGGACTTACACATACACAGAGAGAACTCATTTTTCACTAAAGCATCATTACCTGGAATGTTAAAATGGATAAATAACACCTGCCTTTGAGATTTTGTTAGGATTGAATGAGATAATATATATATAAAGTACCTGATACAGTGACTAATTTATCATTAGCTAAAAAAAGTGGTAGCTATTTTGTTATTCCACACCAGGCAATACTTCATTAAGCTTCCGGATTTTGGACTATTCATGCTGAGCAGTGTGGAGTGGAGAGCTTAGGGAGAAAATTTATTGACTTCCAGGTGTTTGACATGAGCAAGTGGTTGAATGGTGGTGCCATTTACTGAAACAGAGAAGTCTGGGCAGGAGGAGAGGGTTGGTAAATCAAGACTTCTGGTTTGCCCAAGTTAACTTGGATATTGCTGTTAACTACCCAAAAGGAATGTAAAGTAGGCTAGTGAATGTGAGCCTGGAGCAAACATCAGCAAACATTAAATATTAAAGGTCATGGTATTAACTTAAATATCTATAAAGAAAGCAAACATATGACGAATATGACTTCCTTTTTCATAGTTATAAAATGTATTCTGCTCTAAAATTTATTTCCACTTAGTATATTTTATTAACCTTTCTTTTTTGTTTTTTGAAATATATTTTATTGATTATCCTATTACAGTTGTCCCTTTCTCCCCCTTCAGTCCCCTCCACCCTGCACACCCTCTCTCACCCACATTCCCCCCCTTTAGTTCATGTCCATGTGTCGTAAGTTCTTTAGCTTCTACATTTCCCACACTATTTTTGTCCCCACCCTCATCTATTTTCTACCTACCATCTATGCTACTTATTCTCTGTACCTTTTCCCCCTCTCTCCTCCTCCCATTCCCCTGTTGCTAACCCTCCAGGTGATCTCCATTTCTGTGGTTCTGTTCCTGTTCTAGTTTGCTTAGTTTGTTTTTATTTTTGTCTTAGGTGTGGTTGTTAATAATTGTGAGTTTGCTGTCATTATTACTATACATGTTTTTTATCTGCTTTTTCTAAGATAAGTCCCTTTAAAGTTTCTTGAAATAAGGGCTTGGTGATGATGAACTCCTTGAACTTGACCTTATTTGAGAAGCACTTTATCTGTCCTTCCATTCTAAATGAAAGCTTTGCTGGATAGAACAATCTTGGATGTAGGTCTTTGGATTTCATGACTTGGAATACTTCTTTCCAGCCCCTTCCTGCCTGCAAGATCTGTTTCGAGAAATCAGCTGACAGTCTGATGAGAAGTCCTTTGTAGGTGACTGTCCCTTACCTCTTGCTGGTTCTAGGATTCTCTCCTTCATTTTAATCTTGGTTAATGTAATTATGATGTGCCTTGGTGTGTTCCTCCTTGGGTTGAACTTCTTTGGGACTTTCTGAGCTTCCTGAACTTCCTGGAAGTCTATTTCCTTTGCCAAATGGGGAGGTTCTCCTTTATTATTTGTTCAAATAATTTTCCATTTGTTGCTGTTCTTCTTCCCCTTCTGGTACCCCTATAATTTGGATGTTGGAATGTTTAAAGATGTCCTGGAGGTTCCTAAGCCTCTCCTCATTTTTTTTTTTGAATTCTTGTTTCTTCATTCTTTTTTGTTTCGTTGTTTCTTTCTTTCTTTTGGTCCACTCCATTGATTAGAGTCTCAGTTTTCTTTCCTTCACTATTGGCTCCCTGTGCATTTTCCTTCATTTCACTTGGCATAGCCTTCATTTGTTCCTCTAATTTGCGACCAAATTCAACTAATTCTGTGAGCCTCCTGATCACCAGTGCTTTGAACTGTGCTTCTTACAGGTTAGTTATCTCTTCAGTGCTTAGTTATATTGGCTCTGGGGCTTTGATCTGTTCTGTTTGAGCCATTTTTTTGTCGTCATGCCTGTTACATGTGAAGGGTGGAGTCTTAGGTATTCACCAGGGCAGGGCAACCCAGTTGCTGGGTTGTGAAGCTGTATGTGGGGGCGGGGTTCAAGAGGTAACAATCTCTGTCTGATTTCAGTCCCTTCCACTCTTCCTCCAAGCAAACTGGGCCTTTCTGGTGCTGATTCCCAGGTGGTTTGGCTTGTATATCTTCTAGGACCCTGGGGGTCTCTCCAATGAATTCTGCTGTGAGGCTGGGAGTCTCTCCCTGCACCTCAACCCCCACAGGTGTTTTCAATCGGTGTTTTGAGGCTTTATTTTCAGCGCTGGGACCCTGGGCTGCACAGTCTGTCTCGCTCCCCAATTTCTCCTGGTTTATATGCACATGAATGTGGGACCCCCTGGCTAGCCAGCTGCCTTGTGTTCAGTGCCTCGTTTCATAATTGCTGTCTTGCTGGGTCTGCACATTGCCACTCCACACCCAGGGTCTGCCTGCTGCCATCTTGCATGCCTGGGCGCCTTGTGCACCCCGTGCCACCACTTTTTGTGCCATGACCCTTCTCCGCCCAGCTGCCCAACTCCGCCCCACCTACCGGTCTGGATGAATGTGTCTATTTTATCTCCTTGGTTGTCTGACTTCCATATGGTTCAATTTTCTGTCAGTTGTGGTTGTGATTTTGTTTCTAAATTGTTGTCCTTATTTTGGTTGTGCGAGGAGGCACAGTGTGTCTACCTAGGCCTCAATCTTGGCCGGAAGTCCCTTATTAACCTTTTTATGTAAGTACCTACATATAAGTTTTCTTGGAGATAATTTGTTTAGCTTATTTCTAATTGTTGAATGTGCAGGTTTTTCCAAATTTTCAACATTATGAACTCTACAAATATTTTTAAATGTTAAACTAAGTTTATGTTTTAAAATTTTTATTTCCTGATTTTTAGAGAGAGAGAGAAACATTGATTTGTTGTTCCACTTATTTATACATTCATTGGTTGCTTCTTGTATGTGCCCTGACTAGAGATCACACCCATGACCTTGGTGTATCGGGATGATGCTCTAACCAACTGAGCTACCGGGTGAGGGCTACAAAAATTTTTTGGAGATTGTGCAAGTCAATCTGAGGGTAAAATCCTAAGAAACAGAATTGCAACAAAGGGTGTGTTTAAAATTTGAAAGAGAGTGCCAAAAGACCCTGAAAAAAACAGATAAGTATTAAAATTTATACTCCCACAAAAAGGGAAAAGGGAGGCTATTTTCCCATGTTTATCATGACACTTAAATGTGAAATGGTATTTTGCTGGTATTTTATTTTACTTTATTTTACTTATGAATGAAGTTGAACATTTTTTCATAGGTTTATAGAAAATTTGCATTATTTTTGGTCATTTTCTCCTGGGTTGTTAACTTTTTTTATTCTTAAGGGTTCTGGATTTAAGGTGAGAAGGAAATTATAATGAAAAAAATACAATAAATAATAAAAAATAAAAATAATTTTTAAAGGTATAAATTTAGCCTTTCTCCTATAATAAATGTTTCATTTTCCCCTCTTTGTTATGTTTGTCTTCTCAGAGGACTTCTACATCAGGTTTCATTTAATTATCTGGTACTCTGCTTGACTTCTTGATTTCTAAATAAACCTGCTTGATTTCTAAACAATTAGAAAACAGGATAAGATATACAAAACAACTGTTTTACAAATGGGGCACAGGAAGAATAAGACTGTGATCCCTAAGAGCAGGGAAACAAATGATGTGATCCATAGACATGCCCTGGAGAATTGCTCTGAAATAAATTGAACATGAGTAAAGTGAAACTCCATGGGCCAGACAAAGAACGCTGGGGGCTTCAAAAATAGTCAAATTTATCATTATAGCTGGAGGCTTCAACACTCCTCTCTTAGTAGTTGAGAGGACAAGTAGATAGATAATAGGTAAGAGCTTATAAAACCTAAACACCTTACTTGACCTAACTGACACCTACTGAATCATACATACAACAGGATACACATTCTTCTCATGTGCTCATGAAACACTCACCCAGATAGATCATCTGCTGGGCCAGGGAAGCATCCTTAATAAACGTCAAAGGATTGCAATCACACAGAGTATGTTCTCTGATTACAACAGAATTAAACTAAAAATCAGTAACAAAAATATATCTTAAAAAGTCATCAAATATTTGAAAACTAACATACTTATGTGTAACACATAGATGAAATAATCACAAGAAAAGTTAGAAAATATTTTGTACTTTGCATGACTTTAAGGTTTTCTTTACTATGCTGAAACTTGTATCTAGGCACATTTATCAAGCTACCACAGAAAAGACTGATAAAGATTTAACTTTAAATCTCATCATGGCACAGAGATCCTCAAACAAACTCATGCCTACAGTGTATGATAGCCACTCTAAAATTTAGATCATGATATCTAAAAATTCTCATACTTTTCTGGTTTCATTTTTAAGATTTAAATTTTTGATGAATATGAAATTGTCCTTGACTCCATGGAGCTTTTAGTCTAGTGGTCGGAAGTCTGGGTGGCTATTTATCTGTCCCTCTAGCAATACATAGTCGTCTAATTAATGTCCTAATTCAAAATGACACTTGTAGTCAACTTACATGGTTTGCTTACATGCTGTGTCTATTTTTCACTCTTTTTTGTTTCACTTTTTATTCTATTAATCCCATGCTATTTTTAAAAACACTGATACTGGCATAAGAAAATATACATAGACCAAGGGAACAGAACAGAGACCCCCAAAATAAACCCATGTCTCCATGGTTAATTAATATTTGACAAAGGGGGAAGAAGCATAAAATGGAGTAAAAATAGCCTCTTCAACAAATGGTGTTGGGAGACCTGGAAAGCTGCATGCAAAAAAATGAAACTCAACCACCAACTTACACCATACACCAAAATAAACTCAAGGTGGATAAAAGATTTAAGTATTAGTCATGACACCATAAAAGTCCTAGAGGAGAACATAGGCAGGAAAATCTCAGATATTCCATGCAACAATATTTTCACCAAAATGTCCTGTAGAGCAAGGGATATAAAGAATAAACAACTGGGAGTACATCAACTTAAAAAGCTTCTGCATGGCTAAAGAAAACATCAGCAAAATGAAAAGGGAACCAACCATATGGGAAAATATATTTGCCAATGGTAACATGGACAAGGGTTTGACCTTCAAAATATATAAAGAACTCACACAACTCCACTCCAGGAAGACAAATGATCCAATTAAAAAATGGTCAAAGGATCTGAACAGACACTTCTCCAAGGAGGACATACAGAGGGCCCAGAGAGATATGGAAGGATACTCAGCATCACTAGCCATCAGAGAGATGCAAATTAAAACCACAATGATATATCAAGATATCACCTCACACCTGTCAGAATGGCTATTACTAATAAATCAAAAAACAACAAGTGCTGGAGAGGTTGTGGAGAAAAAGGAACCCTAGTGCACTGTTGGTGGGAATGCAGATTGGTGTAGCCACTATGGAAAACAGTATGGAATTTCCTCAAAAAACTGAAACCAGCCCTGGCTGGTGTGGCTTGGTGGATTGAGCGCGGGCCTGCGAACCACACAATCGCAGTTCGATTCCCAGTCAGGAATCCTGAAGAATCCTGAAATCACCAACTCAAAAGAACCTATGCATCCCAATGTTCATACCAGAGTTATTTACAATAACTAAATACTGGAAACAGCCTAAGTGCCCATCAATAAACAAGCGCACCAAAAATGTACTATGGTGCATTTTATACAATGGAATACAACACAGGAGAAGGAAAGAAGGAACTCCTACCCTTTGAGACAGTTTGGGTGGAACTAGAGAGTATTATGCTAAGTGAAATAAGCAAGGCAGTGAAAAACAAATACCATATAATCTTACCTATAAGTAGGCTCTAATCATAAAAACAGGCAAGCAAAATAGAACTAGAAACAAGGAAATAAAGAACGAACTGACAGTGACCAGAGGGAAGGGGAGTGGAGGATATAGAGGAAAAAACAGGGAAGGGATCAAGTCAAGGAACATGTATGAAGGACACAATGGACAAAGACAACAGGGGTGGGGAGGATTGAAAGTGGTAGGTGAGGAGTGGGTAGGGCAGGGGAGAGTACTGGGGGGAAAGTGGGGACAACTGTAACTGAACAACAATAAAAAATTATTTGCTAAAATCCTCACCCCCCCTTTAGTTCTTAAATTATTTTCATATCTATTAATGTTAGTTCCCTTTCATTTCTTTTCCTTACCAAACTTTACGTAGCTATTCTGAAATACTTAGGTTTAAAAGCAACATCATGGATGGAACTGGAAAGCATTATGCTAAGTGAAATAAGCCAGGTGTTGAAGGACAAATACCATATGATCTCACCTTTAACAGGAAGCTAAACAACAAAACAAACAAGCAAGCAAAATATAACCAAAGACACTGAAATAGAGAACAGGCTGATAGTGACCGGGGGGAGAGGGGAGGGAATTTCAGGGGAAATAGGGGAAGGATTTAGAGGAACCTATATAAAGGACACATGGACAACAACTGAGAAGGGTGGAAATGGGAGGGAGGGGGGAACACGGGGGGTGGGATGGGATGGGAGTAATAGACAGAAAACTGTACTTGAAAAATAATTAAATAAAAAAATTGGAAAAAAAATCAATTGATGTTTTACATTGCAATTACATTGCATTTATAGACTAATGAAAATGGCATTTATAAGGAAAAAGGACTCATAGACATGACAACAATGTGGTGATTGCTGGGGGGAGGGGTATATAAGAGGACTAAATGGTAATGGGAAAAATACAATAAAGATTTAATAAAGATACAATAAATATTTAATCTTTATTAAATTAAAAATTTAGTAAAGATTAAATTAAAATAAAAGAAGAAACTGGCATTTATACAACATTGAGCCTTTCTATCCAAGAATAGGATATGTCTTTCCCCTCATTATTTGTTTTAATATTTTCTTCATATGGAGCTGTGGTTCTTTACCCTGGTCGTACAATTACTTGGATGGTTTAAAAACTAAGATGTCTCGGCCCCATTACCAAAAGCTTAATTGGTTTGGTGTGGGTCACAGGTGCTGTGTATTTATTAAGAGCTTAACCCCAGTCAAGGTTAATTAAAAACTACTGTATTAATGTAGAGCCTGCATACTTCTGCTTAAAGTATTTTTACTTAATTTGTTTTATATACATTTTCAGTTGACTCTTTAGATTTCTACAGGTGCAAAAATAATGACAACTATGCCTTTTCTTGTCTTATATTTTTGCTTCTATTCCACTATCTTGTCTCTTTGTGTTGGCTAATAATTCCATAAAATTAACAAGTAATGACTGAGGGTATCCTTCATATTTCTGAGTTCATTGAGAATATGTGTAGTGTTTCATCATTAAGCGTAAAACTTTCATCACTTCAAGAAAATACTACTCATATTTTATTGGAGGTTTTAATAAGAATGGTCCTAATGAAAGGATTCCTATTTAAATTCTGTCAAGCACCTTACAGAAATCTGTTAAATGATCATTTCCCCCTCATTTTACTTATTGATATGTTGAAAAATATTAATAAATTTCAGATACTGAACCATGTTTGCTTTGCTGAAATGGCTGGGCTTTGTTACAGCATATTATTCCTTCAAAGTACTACAGAATCCTACATGGAAATACTAAATTTAATAGTCAAGGTCAATATTCCTTTTTGCTTTCACTGCCAGATGTTAGCATCAATATTATGGTAGCCTATTTTTTTTAAAGCTTTCCGTATTCATTTCTTTTATGTATGAAAGTTTAATTTATTAAAATTTCAGAATAATGGTTTTCAGAGTATTTTAATTGTGACCAAGAACAAGAAATACAGCTTTAAAAGAGACCTAGTATAAATATATACACTGAAACAAAAGGTTCACATTATAATACTTGCTCTATACTATGGGTATGCAGTCTAAACTATTCTATTTCAGTAACAATGCTCAAAACAGTATTTTGAAAAAGAATTTCTGTCCTTTGAGGATTTGGATAAATCATTTATAAACTGCCACTTTTCACAGCTTTCTGATAATTGTTTCATTTTCCTTGTTGGTTATGTTTTTCCTAGAAAATCTGTATCATCTTAATTTCACATAAGTCTGCAAATTTATTTGCATAATACTTTTGCAATACACAAATTCTTTTAATTCATTTGCTAACACTTTCTGTACAACATTTCTTCTCTCTCCTAATTTAGAATACATGTGCCTTCTTTAGATCAATCTATCTAGCTTAGATAGTGTCTTGTGGTTTTTTCTTTTTCTCTCCTTGTGGAAACATCATAGATTTACATGATTGATTCTACTACTTAGCTGTTTCTGACTTAATTTTTTATTTTACCTTTTCATTTTTCTTCTGTTTTTTTAAGGTCTAATGTACAGTCTATTTTGTAGTTCACTTTCTGATTTTTTAGTTAAATTATGGACTATTTTCATTCTTTCTTGTTTAATAAAACATGTTTGAAGCTATGAATATCTGCTGGTTACAATGGTAGTTGTTTCCTGCAAGTTTTGGTCTATAATGCTTTTTTAAAATTCTTCATAACTTAAAAAAAACTTTATTGTTATTCTACTACAATTGTCCCAATTTTCCCCCCTTTGCCCTCCTCGGTCCAGCCCACTCCCTACTCTTACAGCCAGTCGCCACACTGTTGTCCATGTCTACAGATTATTTATATGTGTCCTTTGACTTGTCCCTTCCCCTTCATTACACCATTGTTCCCCTCCATTCTGGTCACCGTCAGTCTGTTCCATGTTTCCAGGCCTCTGGTTCTATTTTGCTCCTTAATTTATTTTGTTCATTAAGTCCTCTTATAAGTGAGATAATATAGTATTTGTCTTCCACCAACTGGGTTATTTCACTTAGCATAATATCCTCCAGTTCCACCCATGCTATTGCAAAAGGTAGGGGTTCCTTCTTTCTTTTTGCTGTGTAGTATTCCATTGCATAAATCTACTACAGTTTTTTGAACCATTCATTTACTGATGGGCACTTAGGCTGTTTTCAACACTTGGCCATTGTAAATAACACTGCACAAGTTCTTTTGAATTGATGTTTTAGGATTTGCAGGGTATATTCCCAGCACTGGAATTGCTGGATCAAAAGACAGTTCCATTTTCAGATTTTCGAGGAAATTCCATATTGTTGTCCACAGTGGCTGTACCAGACTGCATTCCCACCAACAGTACAATAGGGCTAAATTCTTCATAGGATAAAGACATTCTTAATATCTTTTTAGGATAAAGGTATTCTTTAATAATCAAAAAAGAACAATGATACCATTGTAGGACATTATTTTTCAAAATTTATTTGAGAGCCCTGGCTGGCGTAGCTCAGTGGATTGAGCACGAGCCTGCGAACCAGAGGATCGCGGTTCTATTCCCAGTCAGGGCACATGCCTGGGTTGCAGGCCGGTTCCCTGCAGGCCAACTCCCAGCAGGGGATGCACGAAAGGCAACCATACATTGATGTTTCTCTCCCTCTCTCCTTCCCCTCTAAAGATAAATAAATAAATAAATCTAAAAAAATTAAAAAAAAATTTATTTGTATTTTCTAATGATCTTACAATGAACGCTGTGTATTTTCTTTCTTTTCTCCCCTTTATTTTTATTGTTGACACTAATACAGATGTTCCCATGTCCCTCCCCCTTGGCTTGCCTACACCCATCCGTTGTCCCCCTTACCCTCTGGTCGTCACTATGCTATTGTTGTCTGTGTCTATGAGTAAAGCATATGTTCTTTGGCTAATCCCTTCACCTTTTTTCATCCAGTCTCCACATTATTTTGTACAGAATGTTTTAATTATTATTTTTAAACATCCTGCAATATCAATTTTATTTTTCTTTGTACCTAAGGTTGTTTTAAATAATTTTTATATTTAAAAGTAGTGGAGAGGTTGATTTTTATTTTGGCCACTCATTTTAATTTCATTACACTGATATCAGAGAATGAGGTCTGGATTACTTCTAATTTGGGGGATTTATTAAGAGATCTTTTTGTGGGCCAATATACAGTTAATTTGGTAAATATTTCTTGAGCTTTTAAAAATGAGATTGATTATTTTAGTTAATATATATTTCATCTATTCTGCTAGTGAAATCTATTTTATCAAACTCATTGTTAAAATATA
Organism: Sturnira hondurensis; assembly: GCF_014824575.4. Lineage (NCBI taxonomy): Eukaryota > Metazoa > Chordata > Mammalia > Chiroptera > Phyllostomidae > Sturnira > Sturnira hondurensis. The sequence continues at coordinate 14,451,898 of NW_028076767.1, forward strand.
TCCTTAATAACTTCTGACAGCTTGGTCCACTAAGTGAATTGAAATACACCACTACAGCCCAGGTTGGGTGGCATGGTGAGCATTGTCCTGCACACCACAAGGCTGTGGTTGTGATTCCTGGTCAGGGCACATACCTAGGTTGCAGGTTCGATTTCCTGTCAGGGCACATACTTATGTTGCTGGTTCGATTCTCCTGTAGGGATGTGTACAGGAGGCAACCTCTTTCATGTCCATGTTACTCCCTCCCACTTCCTCTTTCTCTAAAAAAAGTCAATGAATATAAGCCCAGGTGAGGATTAAAAAATATAATCAACTACTACTTTGTTTCTGATCATTTTTCCTTCTAGTTCTGCAGTTTTCTATGTATCTTTATTATTTTATTATTTAGAGCTTTGATATTTATGAAAGATATATCCTTGATGTACATTCTTTACTGTCATAAAATTTCCCTCTTAGTCTTGTTTTACATGGTCTAAAATTCAATCTTGTCTGTGACAAAGGTCATGACCTCAGTTTTCTTTTTGTTAGCATTTGCCTGGCACACCTTTTCCTACTTTTGTCTCTTTTTTCAATCAGAGCTTTAGATGTCCTTCCTGTGTACATCATACAGACCCATCCCGTCACCAATACCCACCTGGCGTGTGCGTGGGGCAGGTCCTACCACCTGCCGTCTAGGACTGCGCTGCCTATCAGGCAAGACTCCAAGCAGAGCTCAATGGAAAGGAAAAAGGAATCTATTATTTTTGGCATGCAATTTGAAATAAAGACAGTTTCCCCCACAAAACCCATTCCTACACATGTGTGGTTCCAAATCCTCCCCCATGGCAGGGTGTGTCCTGTTACAATCCCTCATTTTCAAAGGTTCAATTTATAAATTTTCAATTTTAAAAAGATTTCTAATAGAAATGAATATTAATGATATAAATGTTGTTAGGTGCTCCTGGTAGTCTTTACTAGACATTGGCAAGGACTTGAATATTCAATCTTTATTAAACCCTTACTTGTCACCAGACATTGTTCTTGGCAATGTACATTATTATTTTATTTAGTCCTCACAATTGGACTAATATTCCCACTCTACAAATGAGGAAATGGAGGTTACCTAATTTACTAAAGCCCAAGAGCTTGTGGAGACTACCTGGGCAAAAGTGTTTGTTTATTCAAAGGTTCTGGACAGGGGAGGTTTTATGATCTTGTTTCCAGTCTCCCATTTGTCCTCCACTCCTAAATCTCCACATACACAAATCATTCCGGCAACACCCAAGAAACTGTTAGTTTGTTCTACAGTGTTCACTCCCTAACTTTGAACTTGCTGAAGAGCTATTTTATAACTACTATCCACTCCTTTCTGGGGGTAAGGCAATGTTTTATATAAATATACTTAATGCCTACCCATAACCAAGCAAATAGTGGGAAGTAAATAATGAAATAAAATTCTAAGTAGAGTCTACCACAGTTTACCAAGTAAATTTCACCTGTTCTCTTATCAGATTTCTCCAGTGAGATTGAGTAGAGATGAAACATATTAGATTTCTTCAAAATGTAAAATTAAGGTAGAAAATTTACATTATAGTAAATTTAAATTTATTGTATCATGGAAAAATGTCCAATATTCAACACAAATTTTGAGTCTTAATAATGGTAATGCCTTACTTATATATTTTATTCAATAAATTTCTTTCAAATTCAAAAAGAGAGAAAATACATAAAATTGAATTCATGATTTAAACGGAAGTCCTAAGACCTTAAAAAAATGGGCAGAACAGTGCTGTAGTTCTAAGAGTTCCCAGCAGGGGCCAGAATGTTCATGTTAAATCTAATTAAATGGAAACGTTTTTAATATAATTCAAGGTTTTATCTATTTTCAAACCAATAAGAACGTCAGATTAGACTCTTTTTAGTTAAAATTACTAGAAACTACTGACATTAAGTTTAAATATCAAGAATGTAAATATATAATTCAAAATATTGAAAATCTAGTTTAACAGAAGTAGTGATGTTCTAATAGTAGGAGACTGAGCCCCAACATCTGAGCCAATGGGCAACCAGATTACACTTAGTTGGTAGACACTCAAAACCCTACACGAATTGCCAACACTGGTCATTGGGGCTTTCAGTTGCCAAGTCAGACCCTGGATTAGGTCCAAGAACAAAGGGCACCACTATGGCACCAACCCAGGAAATTGAGCACCGACCTTATTTGTTAATTTTAGAACATTAAAAGAAAAGTTCTTAACCCATATAGAAGAAGTACTTGGTACATCAAAGGTACATCATTTTCCATGAAAAATGTCTTTGGAAATTAATCATGTAACCTCTCTCTAGGCCTCAGTTTCTCATCTGTTCATGGGTAGATTAGATATAACAATCTTAAAATTCTTATTTCCAAAATTAAATTTTTTTCCTCAGGCAAAAAGCATCATTCCCCTACCCCCCTACCCACCACTTCCCCACCCCTGGTCTCCAAATCCTTGCATAGTATATCTGTCAGAAGCCAGGTGCACAGTAAGAGTTTAAACAACAAATAAATGAAAAAATGAATACATTTCTAAATGGATCTTTCTAGGAATTTAGAAAAGAATTTAGAAACAGATTTCTCTGAAAACCAGTCATCTGTGAATTGTGAAAAACAATACTTTAGGCAATTCCAAGCAAATAAGAAAATGTTCTCTGAACTCTCTTGGTAAGAACTGAATTCTTATAAGGCTATCACTACCTCCAATCCAAGTAATGAGGGAGTTAATTTTTTAAAAAGGGTTTTTATATTTAAATCTAAATCTTTCTTTTTCTTATTTACAGAAACATTCTTTGTACTGAGTCTATAGTTTTCAAAGGTCCCTCAAAACATAAACCTGAAGATTGCAAGACTTCCTTTGGGGAGTAGTTGTTTACTGGAAAGCTTAACTTTTAAGGGTGAAGATTTTAAAACTAAAGCAATGTTTGCTAATTCAATCTATATTGTCATTGCCCTGGAAACTATGCTTTTTCTAAAGTAACCCAAAATATCATGGAGAAACTCAGTCATCAAAAATAATGAAAATGAACTTTTTGTTATCCTATTTCTCATTAGTAAATTTAAAAAGCTTGACTTCATTAAATTTGGCAGGAGCGGGGGCAGGGTGGGTGGCATGTACAGCTGCGGGCAGAAGTGTGTGCTTCTTCACTTAGGAAGTTTGACAATGGTGTGGAGGTTCAGACCAAAACCAAGAGTGTGGCTGTACCAAATACGAGGGCCCAAGTGAAGACAGGTAGAGCCTCTACCAGCCAATCTGAAACATTCCTATGAGGCATCTCACTGCATGTACATTCAAATAAACCAAAAAGAAAATCTAAGTCCAGTAAAAGGGGCTGAATTAATGAATCACAGACTTTTCCCAAACACTAGCTACTACCTTTGGGTGAGGGTTGTAAGTAGCTATCCTTCTTTGCTATTGAGAAAAAGAAGAAGATTATTTGAAGCCAGGTTCTTAAATTTGAATAATGTAAAGATTTCTTTCAAAGGAAAACCAAAATTTTGAGAACTCCCATAAATAAAAGTTAACCCCTATCACTTTAGGTGGCACTCAAAGCCAACTTGAGTATCGTAAAGAAATTCACCTGCAAACACTGATTGTAGACACTGTAAAACATGAAGACATTGACATAGTACTCAGATGTAAGGTGGCTATCTGGGTGATCCAAATATGCCCCCAAAGCTAAGTTTTATGAAATTACTTATGGAACTAAAAGATGAACTTGAGAAGGCAAGGAACTTCATTCAAGAGAGTATCCTGAAAAATAGGTTGACTGTTGGCCCATGTTAGACGGCTGCTCAAATAGCTATGCCTTCCTGGGTTAAACTGAGGTAATAAACTGTATCACAATTTCAGGGGAAATCTCCTTGCTGCTGGTATGAGGAGAAAGCAGGGAGAGAAGGATCACTGAGAAAGTTAGTACATTACAGAAAAAAATATGAAGGAAGAAGACTTAACACATTTACAGAAGCTCACAGTTCTCCCGACTGTGTCAAGGCATATTGACATGCTTTTGCCTTGTTTATACACACATGTAGGTACACACACACAGAACTCTGGTTACCTTTGTTGCTCCCTAAATGAATATGACCTGTGTTGGGGTAAGAGCTACAGTAGTCTTAAACAGTGGTGTCACAGCCAGCATGGTCACTTTCTTTCAAGGTTCCTGTTAAGAGCCACACATGATTAAATGCAACAGCTCCACTGGAACGTTAAATGTGCCCAGTGCTCTAGTAAAGACTAGAGGTGGCAAGGACCACCAGTCTCCCCTACCAGTTTGAGTCAGAGGACCAAATAAATGCTGTCAACCATAGGCAGAACAAACTGAAAACACACTAAAGTCACTTAGAAAATCTGTAAATATATACTACTCATATGTCTTGAAAAATTAGAAAGTTGATGTTTCTTGTATTTAAGGATAAAGTAATTTACTTACTGGTTCTACTATCCAGTAAACATCTTTTGCCAACCTAATAATGTGGCAAGTATTGGACCAGCAGCTGAAGAGATAAAAAATGCACAAAATAATCCCTTACCTTGAAAGAGCTCGTGGTCTATTTGAGCGCAGGAAGGATAAGCAAGGAAACAAAAGCAAACATTTGAAAACTGTAGTCATAGAGAAGGGCACAATCTATACAATTTTAACACCAAGTCTTTCAGTCTAGTATCTTTTTTCAATGGAAAAATAAACCAACTTATGACTTATTTTTACTCTGTATTTCAAATGTACAATAAATAAACTAGTCTTCCCACTTTGGAAAGGAAGGAGGAGAGAAATAGCATTTTTGGAGTTTTTCTGAGTGAATTCTACCTCTAACTTTACCAACTGGGACATTATTGTGAGGCATTGCCATAAAATGCATGTTATCATCTCAAGATGGACTTGAAGAGTGGGCACAAGGAATTCCTCAAGACCACAGAGCTCGGTCTATATCCTAGAAATGACAAATGTACAGATGTTCTCTAGTTAACCTACAATTTGGTATTTTGGTGATCACAATACAATAGTATTTATATTTCCATTCTGACAATAATTACATCTTAGTAAATAAATATACAATATCTCAAAGTGACCATTTGATGTCTTGTTAAAAGCAAAGTTATAGGTAGTAGTAGGAGGGGACTTTGAGTGAAGGGGAAAACATTCGATTAAAGTAGTATAAAAATTGTTACTTTGAGGCATGGTTCTCAAAGTGTAGTCCAGGGAATCCCTGGAGTACAGATCCTTGCAGAAAATCTGTGAATTAAAAGATATTTTCATAACAACCCTAAGATTTCTTTTGCCATTCAAATTCTTTCTGATGTGTACAGTGGGTTTTCCAGAGGCCCCACAATATGTGACGCCATCATTCTCTCAGCAGACAGAATACTGCTTGTATACGCCTATACTCTAAAATTCCTCATTTTAACTTACATGTTAAATGTTGATTGATATGACCTATGTACACTAAGCTTTTGAAGATTGTAAATAATTTTAAGAGTATAAAAATATTGAGACCAAAAAGTTTGAGAATTACTGCCTCAGGGAATAAACCTGAACTGAAGAGCAGACCTCATCAAATTTTTTCATATTTTGCTTACATGAAGAAACTAGACTGTAGGTTTCATGAAGATGGTGACTGTTGGTGTCTGGCTCATTGTTTTCTCCTCAGAATCTAGCACAGTGCCAGGCACAAAATAGACATTAGAATATTTCATAAAATAATAAGTGAATTAAGCCCTGGCTGGTGTAGCTCAGTGGATTGAACACGGGCCTGAAAACCAGAGGATAGCGGTTAGATTCCCAGTCAGGGCACATGCCTGGGTTGCAGACCAGTTCCCAGCAGGGGACACATGAGGGGCAACCACACATTGATATTTTTCTCCTCTTCTCCCTTCCCTTCTAAAGATAAATAGATAAAATCTTTAAAAAATAATAAGTAAATTAATACATACACTTTTAAGAGAAGTCTTTGCTAACTGATTTATTCAAGGTCACATAAAATGTCAGCTGCAAAGCCAAAACTATATTCCAGGTCTCCTGTCTTCTATTTCTCTAGTGTTGTTCCCTCACTCAAGAATATTTTTGTTTTTGTTCATTTTTCTTCCATAATCTGTTGAAAGCATGGATAATCAGGTATCATCAATGTGAGATGACTACCTTCTCATGTGGTTATGTGAGTTGAGCACTCTACAGTTTTTCCTCGCCTTAAGCACCAGCATAGAGTGATACAAAAGTGCAAGGAAATGGCAGGAGTGATCAGTAAAATACAACTTTCTGGGGTTTCCCCCCCAATAGAGTTAAAACTTTTATGCTCCATTCCCACTTTAGTTCCTAGTCTCCTTCTCCTTTCTTTGACCACAGCATTGAACTAGCAAGCCTTTACATTAGTGCACCAAATAGTTCCAAGACTGTAAAGAATAAACATTTTTTGGAAGTATACTTTATACTCTCAAAGCTGTTTGAAACACCCTCTGGCATTTGTAACAGAGGTGAGGGGAATTTGCTTGCTACCTTACTAATAGTTACAGAGATGTTAAGGCCAGTACAAAGAAGAAGAGAGGAAACGGCAAACACAAGTCTTGTGAAGACATTGTCCACCTAAATCCTAACTCTTGTGGGAAACTGCTTTTAATGATGACCAACCTGAACAAAATCAACATGCAAGTCAACCAAGCTCTCCCAGTCAACAAAACAATGTCTCGAGCCCTGGCTGGTGTAGCTCAGTGGATTAAGCATGGGCTGTGAACAAAGGGTCGCTGGTTCGATTTCCAGTCGGGGCGCAGGCTTGGATTGCAGACCAGGTCCCCAGTGGAGGCCACGTGAGAGGCAACCACACACTGATGTTTCTCTCACTCTCTTTTTCCCTTCCTTCCCCCCTCTCTCTGGAAATAAATAAATAAAACCTTTATAAAAAAGAAAGGATGTCTCCGCTCATGCACAATAATGACACACTGTCCTGTCTCCTTGCTGAAAGCAGCCAAAGTTAGGCTCCCCAGCAGTGCAACTACAGTGAAGGTTCCTACAGCTGGTGAACCTGCCTGCTCTGGGGCCTTGGGGCAGTTGCAATCGCTGCCACTGGAAAAGCAATATATGTTCTCAAAATTTCTTCAGCACTTCATTGACTCATTCACTACTGACCTTTAGAGGAGTTGATTCTTATTATTCATGGTAGTTATATTCTGCAAGGTCATTGCCAACACTGAATAAGTGGTAACTGAACCACTGCTCCTAGGGGAAATACAAGGTTAGGTTCCTGTGAGCCCCTGCTCATAACATTTTTATCAACTAATAAGTATAGAACCTTGTTTTATATCAGTTTCTGTTTAAAGAAATCTTACTGTCAATCCATTGACATAGAACTCAAGGCCAAAAGCACTATAATTCAAGCTTGAACTAAGTTTATCTAACACACATTTTTCCACAATGAATTTTCTTCCTAAGTCATATCATAACCTTCTTTTTAAAAAAATGTTTGTGCTAAAATATACTTAACATAAATTTGACCATTTAACCATTTTAAAGTGTACTTTTCAGTGCCATTGAGCACATTTACATTGTTGTGCAACCATCGACATCCATCTCCAGAACTTTTTGATCTTCCCCAATTGAGACTCTGTCTATTAAACTGGAGCTTCCTCACCCCCAACCCTTGCCTCCAGCCCTTGGCAACCACTATTCTGCTTTCCATCACCACCTTCTTGAGCTTAGGAGCACAGCACTCCAGCACTCTGCTTGGGGACCATTTTATTCATTTACATTTATATTTTTGTCTTTGTCTGACTTCTTTCACTTCTTTTATCTTATTATTTTTTAAATTTAATTTACTGGGGTGACATTGGTTTGCAAAACAATACAGGTTTCAAGTGCACAGTTCAGTAAAGCATCATCTGCATTCTGTGCCGCATACTGAATTACCCTCAAAGGAACACAAAATGTGAAAAACATGGTACCAAATAGACTGCAAAAAGAGCATTTGTTTATAGCATGAGAGCTGAAGCAAGGCAGAGAATTGCCTTGTGTGACCTCATCTGGGAACCTGTGTGTCAGAAGGCCCCAAATTTTTACCATTCTGCACATGTGCATAAATGACCACAAATATCATAAATGTTGATCTGGGGGTTAAATATAAATTTGAGCAAGTAAGCAAACTTGCAAATATGGAATCCATGAATAAATGAGCATTGACCATATGTGGAGATGACAACCATGGTTTCTTTATTCCAAGAAGTAACAATAAAGAGCTGAAACATGTCCTATAATCAAGCTGCCTTAGAAAATTTTATTTAACTTAGAGGCCCAGAAAAGCAGCCTGTGTGATATAATTGGCAGCTATACTGTGAAGCAGTTCTAGTTCTTGTGGAGGATAAGTTTAAGCATAATCTCAAACCCCTCTGCATGAAACAAAAACCAAGCACTCAAGTACCAGTTATCAATCACTTACTATATGACAGGCGCTATATTCAGCAATTTACATGGATTATTAAATTACATTCCCCCCAAACTTTATGAGGACACTGAAGGTTAGCTAATTTACGTATCTCATCCATTATCACATAGTTAGAATTGGCAGTTGAGATTTGAACTCAGGTCTGACTCCAGAGCTTTACTGTGCAATTCTAATAAAAATAGTGTTTTAAAGAGGTCTGACTTTTCATGTTATAATTATTATAACATTACAAAGATTTATATATTAAAAATAAATTTACCAAACAAAACTTTAGAAGCCTGATTTAATATTGTCCAACAACAAAGAGTATCTGAAATTCTGAAATCCTTCAAGGCATCTGGTTTGTGTCTGGTTTTCCTTAATCTTTAATGATGGGCAAATCTAATGCATTATGTAAGGCCATTTTTTCTCAAGAGATGTAGATACCTCTTAAGAATTTGATGAAAATGCATTAACTTTTCAGGCTACTGAGTTGCATTTTAGTGCACTGAGGCAGTAAATTAGTGTGCAATGTGCAAAAGTGGTAGTGACCTAAAAAATTACTATTTGATATGAGCCACTGCATTCTCTCAGGAAAAAAAAAAGTAATATGTTAACTCTCTTAGGAGTCTATAGCTCTCCAAAGAGGAGTAGGAAGAAGAAATCTGTGGCCTGGAAACAGCTTCTGTTTCTTGCTGCCTATGTTTGTTTAGCTCTTTAATAGTCCATTTGATTAGATCTTGCGGCTCCGAAAGCTAAGGTTGAGAGTTTGATCCCTACAGAGGCCACTTAAATATAAAGAACAAAAAGCTCTATTCTCTGCTCTCAGACCTAACCCTAAATCCCTGCCAGGTGTCTGCCCTCTGGTCAAAATAAAAAACTGGCAAAGGGGTGCAAACCTATTCATAGTTAGGAAACAAAAAAAAAACACAAAAAATGAACACTCTTTTATTATGGTGCTCTTCCCTTTATGTATTCTAAATATTTTGATGTAACTTATAGAGAACAGATACATTTTTTACTTTTACCACTGGAAATTTGAGGCAAATTGCAATAAGTGCTACATCACCAGTCATAAAATCCATTATCTTCTTGTCCTAAGTTCAGAGAATTTTCTACTGGCTGACATTATCCTCTTGGTAATAAACAATGAAGAAATACATCTTCTGAGCAATATTAGCCTGTGGTTTTAGAATAGGAAATAATAACAATAATTAGTCAAAAATTAAGCACAGTTTTTGTACAAATAAAATATTAAATAATTTAAAAATAATTTCATGTGCATTATGATGATTTTCAACATGTACTAAAAATTTAGTCAAGGAAATAAGTTTCTCAAATTATAGCTGAAAATCTTTTACTAATATTACAATCCTGGTTTTTCTTTTCATTGAGATATTCCTAATTTAAATTTATATTTTCCTAATTACACATGACTAAAAATACTATAATATAACAAATAACAAATAATTTTTTACTTAAATGCTTGCTCAAATAGTATAAAATCATTTTAATTCTTGAGGAAGTAACATCTCAACTTTTAAAGCATGCAGTGTGAATTAAGATTTACAATACTTATTTAAATTATAACTTAAGAGTTTCCCATATAAAGACTAATAAGAGTGAACTGTAGCTTACATTATTGTTTATATAGACTTAATTTTTCAAATGTCACATACACCTTTCATTATTTGTAGATTTATTTCTTTTATAAAGTGCTCAAATGAATCAGCTCACCCTTGGCTGTAACAAAATACTGTTTCGTGACTTGTGACAGACAGGGTTTTAACCTCTGACAGCGAGATTCATTGTGGAGCAAGAGCCAATCATAGATCCTGACGACACTTGTCTCATCAAAGTTGGAATATAAAAAGCCACTTGGAATACAGTATAAAAGATTCACTGGTGTGGCAAGTTGTCTCTTCGACTGTAGAGACATTACAATTTTGCTTGGCGTTACTCAAAAGCAAAAGAAAAGTAAAAGAAGAAAGTAAGAACAAGGAAAAGATTGTACTGATTTTAAAATCATGCAAAAACTGCAAATCTATGTTTATATTTACCTGTTTATGCTGATTGTTGCTGGCCCAGTGGATCTAAATGAGAACAGCGAGCAAAAAGAAAATGTGGAAAAAGAGGGGCTGTGTAATGCATGCACTTGGAGACAAAACACTAAATCTTCAAGAATAGAAGCCATAAAAATTCAAATCCTCAGTAAACTTCGGCTAGAAGCAGCTCCTAACATCAGCAAAGATGCTATAAGACAACTTCTGCCCAAAGCTCCTCCACTCCGGGAACTGATTGATCAGTACGATGTCCAGAGAGATGACAGCAGTGATGGTTCCTTGGAAGATGATGATTATCATGCCACGACAGAAACAATCATTACCATGCCTACAGAGTGTAAGTAGTCCTCTTAGTGTATATCAACAATTCTGCTGACTGTTGTTCTAGTGTTTATGAGAAACAGATCTATTTTCAGGCTCTTTTAACAAGCTGTTGGCTTTTATGTAAGTAGGAGGGAAAAGAGGTTTCTTTTTTTTTTCAAGATTTCATGAGCAATATACTAATGAGACTAATATCTAAACATGCTTGCAAACGCATTAATGTTATTTAGTATAAGGTGACAAATAAACATGCTTATGCTTTCACAGCTTAATACCACCAGGCAACTTCTGAGGGATACCACATGCAATGTTTAAAACTTATATAAAATTCCATAAATGCATCTGGTTGCTTCAATATGCATTTGCAGTAACAACTTTTTTTCACTAAGAATAAAGGAAGAAATCTGCAGATGTTTAAGTCCATTTGAGCACTTGCTGAAAACTTAGAATGACTTGTTATTCAAAACTATTTCTCACATTTTTTATGTTCTTTACAAATTAAAATATTTAATTTTGAAAGCTATTACACTGGAGAATAATGAAAAAGTATTTTTAAAAAGTGTAATGTATTAATAACAGCAATGATGAAGCAAACATAGCATAATGAGATCATGAGCTAATTATCAGAAAATACCTAAGAAATAAACATTTTAATTGAGTATGTTATGGCTCACAAAGTCCTACTTAAACCTTGACCATGGTACTATTGCTGTGAGTTCCCAGTGTGCACATTTCCAGGCAGGCACATGGCTTTCTAAAATATTACTCACTTCTTTATGGGAGGAAGGACTACTACCTGTAGTATCTACATGGCTTTTAGAAGAAAATACATTTCATACAATGCATTCTGCAGTCAGTTCAAAATTCTAGTCAAAGAAAGGAAGGGAGACAGGCACGTTAAGAGAGAAAGCATGACAAGGAAGATTTTGTGTCATGTGTTTGTGGTCTTGCTTTATACAGTGCTTCATACACTGTGAACTGTACTCACATAGTTTCAAAATATTATTTTCCTTATTAACTAATCTGGATATAGTGCAACAAGTAATTTTCCTTTAAGTCTCTGTTATCAGATAGTCCTGAAATAGCTTTGCTTTTTTTTAATAAACAATCATGGGAAAACAAGAGGAAAGAAATTTTTAAGTGCTTCTGCTTACACTGACAGCCTGGCACTAAAGACATATTTTCTAACTTTTGAATTTAACATTTCACTTTTGGTGCTAATTACCTGCTTAGTTTTGATCCCTTAAAAGGCTATTCCAGAGCCAAAACATAACAGATGTACTATATTTTCTATTAATTCCCCAGGCTCAGTTAGCTGCTCAGTGTGTCTTGTCCCCAGGTAATTCAGGCCTGGGGGAAGGGTTCCTTCTTCCAGACTGATTGGTACAGCTGCTCAGTAAGTGTAACTACTCAGATTCCCAAAGAATTCTAAGTGGATGTTCCTCCACGGTGTCTCTTGTTCTCTCTAATCATCATCATTTTAAAATTTCATCCACTGTTCATTCCTTCATAGAATTTTGCTCCATCCACAGTTCTTCCAAAAGTGAACTGATGCCCCATAAACAGCTGAAAAAGACACATATATTAAAAATTCTGATAAAGCTAGAGTGATTTTTTTGATATTTTTCTGAGTTACAGATGAAATTCTACATAGTTTTTTAATTTTAAAAGACCAAATACACATTCATTAATCCAATAGAAAACATATTCTCCAGTTACTATGCAGGGGTTTGTTCATTTTATATGATAAATAATTTCAATAACTCTTCTCTGATTCATTTATAGCTGATCTTCTAACACAAGTGGAAGGAAAACCCAAATGTTGTTTCTTTAAATTTAGCTCTAAAATACAATTCAATAAAGTAGTAAAGGCCCAACTGTGGATTTATCTGAGACCCGTCCAGACTCCCACAACGGTGTTTGTGCAAATCCTGAGACTCATCAAACCCATGAAAGACGGTACAAGGTATACTGGAATCCGATCTCTGAAACTCGACATGAACCCAGGCACTGGTATTTGGCAGAGCATTGATGTGAAGACAGTGTTGCAGAATTGGCTCAAACAACCTGAATCCAACTTAGGCATTGAAATCAAGGCTTTAGATGAGAATGGTCATGATCTTGCTGTAACCTTCCCAGGACCAGGAGAAGATGGGCTGGTAAGTGATAAGTGAAAATACCATTCTAACAACCTTGTTATGTTTTTACCATAATGTGAATGAGTAATAGTGAAATAACTACCAAATTCCTATGCTCATAAGCCAAATGAAGGTATCTTACCCCAATGGCAGCCCAATATCCAATAAAAGTAGGTATCTAATTTCATATTCTATGAAACACCCTGTTGATACTTTTACTTTGCATGTTTTTAAAAAGTTATTCCATAGTTCTTAACTTCTTAGGCAGCTCTCTCTTCATAGTTGTTTCTAGTACATATATGAGAAATTAAAACTAGCCCCCCCAGAAGAGTGTAATGTACTGAAACTTTTTGGCTTAATAAAGTAGAAAAAAATCTCTAAAAGTTATAATTAAAATAAATGCTTTTGTTTATAGTAATTAAGTACAATATGTTTAGTCTTATATTTTATTAAACATACTATAGTTAAGGTCCTTAATGATAATTATATGCATTATTTTATAGGGTATTAATTCACTGATGTATATATAGATTATTTTGTGAATTGTGCTAATAAAATACAATGTTCAGGCTAGTTAATTGTGCTGTTTAGCTTATTTGAACTGCCTTATCATTCAAAAGTAAACATTCAGGAGTTTACTTAGGCAATGCCAACTAATTTAGTTATAGGCCAAGCAGATGACAATACCTTATATATCATAAAAATAATAAAAATAACTTTAAAACCTAGTATAAATTTAGAGTTACTTTTCTCACTTACCTATGCTTGTGTTTATAGTTTCAAAAACTTATTTAATGTGACCATATTTTTTACTTTCACCTATTGACATAATTTACAACAAAAGATTATACTTGTAAGCAATAAATGTTATCTTTTCAGTGTTCTTAGTAAGTCATACTGTCAGATCTACTTTAATGAAAACATTCTTGAAGAGATTACATAGTTTTCCAAATGACCTCTTTTTCTTTAAATATGCTATATAAAATGTTTTTGACTCTCAAAATAATGTTACTGCTTTTATAATGGTAAATAACAATGAATACTTCGTCTATTTTGATTTTGGTATAGGATAAAAACTACTAATTTAAGAAAGTGTTCTTTTTTATGGGGAGCATTTTAATGTGATAGGTTTTAATTATTATTAAACAGGTGGTCAATATGACATATTCCCCAGAATTTTTCATGTAAGAGGAAAAAAGTCTCAAATGCATGAAAAGATTGGAGCAAGAGAAGGATTAGAAAATGACTGTTTAAATATCTGATTAGAAACATTTTTCAGTGAAAAAAGGAAATATTGTATCTTTTTCTGAATCTGTCCCTCCCTCTCTTAAAGTTTCTGTTTCCAACCAACTATACATACCACCACCTCCATCACCCTACCTTCCTTTTTCCCACTATAATCCATACAGTGCTGGGAGATAACTGTTTTGTTTTGGCTTTAACACCCAAGTTTCCTTGAGTGGAGGACGGATGAGTATACCTGTCTCTCCAGGAGTCATCAGACATATTTAGCCTACATATGTGACCAACAAGAAGGAAGATGGGGAGTAACTTAACCTCATCCCTCTCTCTTTCCCTTCCTCCCTCCCTCTCTTTCTTCTCATAAATATTCTATAAATATTTTCAAAGCATCTATGATATGCCACAAGGAAATTGGTATTGCTGCTGTATATGTTTGAGCTATCAGGGAAGAATCAATCCTAGTGTAAATTAAAATTTCTTAATGCCCTGACTTATAAAAATAAATGTGGTATAGCCTTGGCTAGTGTAGTGCAGCCACCGTTGGAGGCTCGCTGGTTCGATCCCCAGTGAGGGTACACGCCTGGGTGGCGGGTTTGATCCCTTGTGTGCTAGAGGCAACCAATCAACATTTATCTCTCACATTGATGTTTCTTTCTCTCTCCCCCCTCCCTCTTTCTCTTTCTCTCTAAAACCAATTAAAAAATAAAAATCTTAAAAAAATAAATATGGTATAAGCAAATGATTAGTTTTTCTTCAATAATGAGTTCCTGAGATAGGAAAGTGTTGAGGATCTCTGCAAATTACTGATTGCTTTTTCCTTTTCACATAGAATCCATTTTTAGAAATCAAGGTAACAGACACACCAAAAAGGTCCAGAAGAGATTTTGGACTTGACTGTGATGAGCACTCAACGGAATCTCGATGCTGTCGTTACCCTCTAACTGTGGATTTTGAAGCGTTTGGATGGGATTGGATTATTGCACCCAAAAGATATAAGGCCAATTACTGCTCTGGAGAGTGTGAATTTGTATTTTTGCAAAAATATCCTCATACTCATCTTGTACACCAAGCAAACCCCAGAGGTTCAGCAGGCCCCTGCTGCACTCCCACAAAGATGTCTCCAATTAATATGCTGTATTTTAATGGCAAAGAACAAATAATCTATGGGAAAATTCCAGCCATGGTAGTAGATCGCTGTGGGTGCTCATGAAATTTATATTTGGTTCATAACTTCCTAAAACATGGAAGGCCTTCCCTGCAACAAGTTTGAAACTGTGAAATTATGTACCACAGGCTACAAGCCTATAGTATGCTACAGTCATTTAAGCGTAAACTACAGTATATAAATTAAAAGAGAGAATATATGCAATGGTTGGCATTTAACCATCAAAATAAATCATAAATCATAAAAGCTTTATGATTTCCAGAGCTTTTGGAGTAGGAGATAAAATTACACTTACGTTCATATATATATTACAATATATGCAGGTATATGAAAGCAATTCTCCTTGTGTTCTAGTGAATTAAAGGAGTGCGCTTTAAAGTCTATTTCTTTAGAGTTTCATTTAGTATCTACAGAAAAATCTATATATAGTATTGGTGAAATGCAGGATTGTTATATACCACCATTTGAATCATCCTTATACACTTGAATTTATATTGTATGATAGCATACTTGGTAAGATGAAATTCCACAAAAATAGGGATGGTACACAATACGCAAGTTCCCATTCCTGTTATAATTGGTACAGTACATTAACAATCCATGCCAATGGTGCTAATACAATATGCTGAATGGTTGATGTTATCAGGTTTATCCAGTAAAAACATTCAGTGAGATAATGATTTCTTCCTTTCTTCAGGTGCATTCATGCACCTCCAAATGGGGAACGGGTTTTCTTTACTAAAAGAAGAATAACTTTTGTAGCATACTTGGAGAAACTGATTTATCTTAAAAGGCAGACAGAAAGTATTCATTTTCACCAAAATTTCAAAATGACAAAAATTAAAAAATTACAGCCTTTGCAACACTGCAGTTTTTACAAAATAATGAAAATGACAGATTCTATCAATATCACATAAAAAGACTTTGAAACAATTGCATTTATATAATATGTATACTTTTTTGTAAATAAATGTCTCCTTTTTTGTTTACTTTGGTATATTTTTACAGGAAGGACATTTCAAATTAAGTATTAAGGCACAAAGATGTCTTATATGACAGAAAAGCAACTGCTTATATTTCAGAGCAAATTAGCAGTTAAATAGTGTTCTTAAAACTCCATATGCTAATGGTTAGATGGTTATATTACAATCATTTTATATTTTTTTACATTATTAACATTCACTTATGGATTGATGATGGCTGTATAATGTGAATGTGAAATTTCAATGGTTTACTGTCATTGTATTCAAATCTCAACGTTCCATTAATACTTACAAGTATTATTAAGCATACCAAAATGATTTCATTCTATCATCTGAAATACAGAGTAATAAACTGATGATATCTTAACAAGAACTGTTAATTTTGTTTTATAACTCAATAATGAATATATTTCTGCATATATTTACTTCTGTTCTGTAAATTAGGATTTTGTTTAATCAAATTCATTGTACTTATGATTAAGTGAAATTATTTCTTACATGTAATGTGTAGAAACAATATAAATTATATTAAAGTGTTTTCACCTTTTTTCGAAAAACACAACAGTTTTATACTATGAAGGTTAATTCTAGATTTCTGATTTTCACTTTATTATTATGGTTTAGCATAAGAGTTTGGTTTGGGAATTTTAGGTCTGCTTCTCTAGTTCTTATGACTGAAATTCTTATTAATTTGGTCCTAGTCAAGTTGCTTTATACATACAAAAGCAAGAACTACTTTTATCTGCTTCATTTCTCTTTATCTTGACCTGCAAACTATTTATATGTTTTCATAGGTTCAATTTCCAAGTGATTGCAGTTGGCAAGGGTACATGGTCCTAGAGTTACAAGTTCTACTGAAGCCACAGGGACACAGGGGAGCTGCATCTTTTTTCTAGCACTTGATGATACTGTCACATTTATCTGAGGTTTGTGGGCATCAGTTTTCAAGCTGAATTGAAAAAATAATTATAAAGTGCCTACAAATCTGTACCTGCAGCACTGTACATAAATCTTTTTGAAGTGAACTCTCTTCCCCACCCTTCATCAGTTTGGTAAGCTGTAAAGCAGTTACAAGTGTTTAAAATTCTATCTAGTTCATGGTTCCTAAGTACATAATTTACCATTAATATAAATGTGATTTTTAACTATCAATGATATTGCAACAATGCCCACTCATACAAGGTGTAGTTCTTTTCCTAATTTTAATACTGCCATACTTCACATTGATAAGCCTGGACCTGTAAGCAGGTTGCCCCTCTGGGAGAAGGAGCCAACTATGGTGGTGGGGTGAGGCCACTTTCAGTTGCATATACTGGAACTTACTTTCTTCCAGGACCATGAATATACATA
The DNA here is from genome assembly GCF_014824575.4 of Sturnira hondurensis. Lineage (NCBI taxonomy): Eukaryota > Metazoa > Chordata > Mammalia > Chiroptera > Phyllostomidae > Sturnira > Sturnira hondurensis. Next base: position 14,469,582 of record NW_028076767.1, read on the forward strand.
ACTCAAAACTCTAGGTCAGTAGGTCCATTAACATACCTTAGGCTTTGGAGTAAATATAACTGGAGACCTTGACCTCTACAGCGGAAAGTGTGAGGAAGGAACACCTCAGTTTCCAAGGACCTGCTCCCCAATCTTTATAGTCACCTTTATCATAGGGTCCCAGGATCACATCATCCACTTTATGATGTGGTAGCTCTCTCTTGAAACCAATTTTGACCATGAAAGGAAGTGTCAGGACCAATTTCTTTTGTGGCAGGACAAGTAGACTCCACTGGGAAATCTACAGTAGTGTGTGATTAAAACTACTACTTTATTGGGTATAAGGATACAAAATTAAAATAATACTTACTAGTTAGTTTTCAAAGTACTTTCACATTAATGATATAATATTATGTCCATAATGTGGAAAGTTAAGTATTATTACTATACCCATCTCATAGAGGGAATTGAGACTAAAAGAAATTAATCCACACAATAGCCAAGATCCGTAAGGAGCCCAAATGTCCATCAATAGATGAGTGGATAGAACAATTATGGGACATTTACACAATGTCCCATACACAATGGAATACTACTTGGCCACAAAAAGTAGAAAATGTTATCCTTTGCAACAGCATGGATGGGCCTGGAGAACATTAGGCTAAGTGAAATAAGCCAGTCAGGAGAAGACAAGCACCATACGATTCTACTCGTATGTACAATCTAATGAACAAACTGAACTAACAAACAAAATAGAGACAGGTCTATCTATCTGTCTCATAGATAGAGAGCAGGCTGAGAGCTCTGGAGGTGGGGAGGCAGGTTGGAGGGGTGGAGGGATCAAGCAAAAATGGAAAAGAACTCATAGACATGGACAACAGTGTGGTGATTGAAGGGGCGGGGCGTAGAGGGGTGGGTGGAGGTAGAAGAGGGTATAGGGAAGATAAATGGTAATGCAAAAAAAACCCAATAAAAATGAACTATTGAAAAGAAGAAATTCTCACTTGGAAAAAAATCAAATTTGCCAAGTAAATACAGCATTTATATTTTTATATAAGAAATACAAATCTACAAAATATACCTCAATTAAAAACAGAAATATAAATCAGTGTTATACTTGCTTAATCATTCATCCTAATAGTACTTGTTAAAAATGTAGCATGATTAAAAATCCATTTAAAATAACAAATGATTACTTTTTAAAATAAAAAAATACTACCCCATAATATAACTAATAAATTAAACCATAGGCTAAAACATGATATGCAAGTCATGACTTGCCTGGCATATGACATGTAGTGTTGAAATTTCATTTCCATGGTTATTCAGTTCCAGTTTACCCACTGCAAAACATATCAAAGTAAACTATACTAATTTTGGTCATTCTTGAGTAAGATGTCAAGCAATGAAAAATGGTACTAAATTTAGTTCATTCATGTCTGGATGGAATTTTACAGAGGAAGTCTTTGGAAAATGAATACATTTTTGTTAGGTAGTAGGCAGATTAATAGCAAGACCATCTTTGTTCCCATTTAAAACACAAGATAGAGGGAATATTTGCATAGCTTATATTAGATTAAATATCAAACAGCTCAATGAATAGTACATCCTGTCAAAATCACAGGATGTTCAAGAATGTAAGATTTTACATATGAAGTAGCCCAATTTATTTGACAGACGTAATGTATGTGAAATAATAACACACAACTGCCTAATAATCTATTATAAAGATTGAATATTTTACTCTAGCAATGAAATGACCTTATACAAAATATTCCTGATACAGAAATACATACTCTGGCAATGAAACAAAGACATACATATTTAGTTTTAGTTTATCTCAGTTTTGGATTACTGTAAAGCAGAAAAAAATTAATACTATGTTGTTATTATTCCTGCTTCATAATAAAGGTAATGTTTTTTATAAAACACACACATGTATTTTACTTTATTTAAAAACCGACCTGAATAAAATATTCTTTTATTTTATGCATGCATCACAGGCAAAACACTTCACTAGAATTAGCTTTTAGAAATCTAAAACATATTCCCTGATTCCAATTCTACGGAGATTTGTTAGAAAGTCCTCCTGGGAAGGGACAACAGATAAATTTAATTCAATTAAATCTTAAAGGTTATTTTAAAGCAAAAATGCAAAAAGATTAACCTACCAACTCACCTCTTCATTTCCTAACCATGCAAGTTTATTCTAATATGAAAATGATTTTTTCTGTTAAGTGTTATGTTCTCTCTTTTCCTAGTGTCTTATGAAGGACACTATTCACAACAAAATCTGATTATGCGGTTTTGGCCATGGATCCCCCACCAGACTTTCGCAGATCCGCTCCCACGGACACTAACTCTGACTGAGAAGCCAAACATCTCTTGGCTCTATTCCCATGGAACTCAGAATTCTGGCATTACCTCTCCACTAGGCAAAAACAAAACATGTCAATACAAGAACGTTTGCCTACATCATGACATTGAATCCTCATAATGCTGAGAGAGAATTCTGAAAGTGAAAATCAAGCATAAAACACCAATTAACTGAGGACACTAAAGTGACTGTGGGAGAAAATCCAAATTGTTAAATGGAAACAATCAGGCAGTCATTGAGGCAACTGCTTGGCTTCAAGCTCCAAGAATGCCTTCCTGAAAAGCTGCATACTTCTCAGCAACTCAAGTAATGGCATGAGTTATGTGGCTGCCTGCACCATTCTAAGTAAAGGATTCTACAAAGGAACTTCAGGTCATCTTGAGCTCTGAACCAGGAGAGGTGCCATGGGATAGAAATTAGGTGAAAAGAGCAGATAAAGGTCGTCCTCCCTCCTTGCAGATATTATCTTGCAGCCAGTAATATTGTCCCAAAGTCTAGAATATGTCAGAACCTATGTCTTATGGTGAACTTAAGTTCCTTATAGCTAGAATCAGACAGAATTCCAAGAAAGCTGCTAGGCTCCCATCAACCATAGGTCGGGATGCATCCCTATAACTAAAACAAATTGTACCAGCCCTGACTGGGTGGCTCAGTTGGTTGGAGCATCATCCTGTGCACCAAAAGGTGGGTTGTGGGTTTGAAACCTGGTCAGGGCACATACTTAGGTCGCAGGTCTGATCCCCAGTCAGAGTGCATATGGGAGGCAAACAATCGGTGTTTCTCTCTCACATTGGTGTTTCTCTCTCCCTCAAATCAATAGACATATCCTCTAGTGAGGACTAAAATTCATAAATAAAACAAGTTGCACCAACTGGGAGCCTCCTGAGGGAAATAGCCCTGCAACTGCAGTGCCAGCAGGGCTCTCTCCTTTGCTGAGAGAGATGGGTAAACTAAGAACAGTGACCCCCACCTTGCCTAACCAGATGTTTGGCCAATTCCTGGTACTGGCCACATAGAATAGTGCCATTTCAGGGCAAAATTTAAGCCAAAGGCTAGAATTTGGCTGTATATTTATTGACACAACACACATTGTATTGGTATACTACTATATCTATTGACCAAGTATATTACCTGATAGTGTGCTGGGCCCTTGTATATCCTGGTCAGCAAGGAATAAACCACTTACAGGATCTTGGGCAAGAAGCATGAATATTTACTTGCAAGAAAGACGCACATTATACAGATATTAGCATCTCCATTTTTTTGGTGGGCCATAGAATTTTATTATTTTTGTTTTTGTTTTTGTTTTCACTTTATTGTTGTTCAAGTACAGCTGTTTGCATTTCTCCCTCACCACTCCCTCCAACCCCAGCCACATCCCCACCTCCCTGCCTTGATTCCACCCCACCTTGGTTTTGCCCATGTGTCCTTTATAGTTTTTCCTGAAATCCTATTATTTCCATTTTAAAATGAGGAAGTTGAGGTTCAGAGATAACAAGTGACTAAGACAGGTGCATACATGATGGGAGAAATACAAATACAAATATAGTAGTACAATTTTTCAGTCATTGGCTTGGATGTCAAATTAATAAAACTTTTACCTGTTGCAAAACTGACATCAGCTTTTACCTAAAGCCTCCTTATGCTATATCACCATTCCTGTTTTATGGGTGCAACACCATGATGTCAGTGGACTGCTCTAATGATGCTTATTTCCCTAGACCTTGCCCAGAAAATAATGCACAATATCCCTCTATTCTCAAATCTCCAAACTTAAAGGAGGATTGTAATGTCTCTACCTCCTTATGTCCAGCTTAGCCTATAAGATAGGGAACAAAAAAGACCAATATTTTAAGCTTATCTGTTCCCATCAAACTGACTAAGATAACTAGCTCATAGAGTCTTTATGTGACTGATTCTATTTATTAATTCTTTATATTTCATACCTGAACCCTAGACTCTTGAACTTAAAAGCTAAATATTTGCCATCTATTTTTTCTGACTGTTGATCTGGTAAGTACCTCCTGAAAATATGTAATCTTTTAATAAATCACGGTGTTAATGCTCACTAATAATAAATTTACACTACATGTTATCCTTTCACCTACAAATGCATTACATTTTTATATTAATATCTGGTGTTATTAGTAACGTGACCAGAAAGAAATACTCTATACATTGCCTGTAGAGAGGCCCTGACTAGTTACCTTCCAATATTTAACAAGATCCTTAAAATTTCTATAAGATGATTTACTTCTAAAATTTTATCCAAAGAAAACATTTATGTAAAATCAAGTTACTATTTTTAAAAACTGGAAATAACATATATCCCAACAACAGAGAATGGTTACATTGATTATGATAGATTTAGTAATAGTATATTTAAATATAAAGATATATGTGTGTATTGATGTATACATATGTGTGTACACACTTACTGTATTCATTTTTATTTATTTAGAATATTTTCAGCTGTAAACAACAGAAACCCCAATTCAAACATGACTTAAACAGTAGAAAATTTTATTAACTCATCTGAGCCCAGATGTAAGACAGTTCTAGGCACAGTATGATCAGCTAAATAATATCAGTGGAGACAGAGTCTTTTCTGCCTCTCACTCTGTTACCCTCATTGTGTTTGCTGGGTCTCAGGTTGTTTTGTTTTATGTTTATAAGATAGCTGCTCCATTTTACACGATAATGTCTACAGAAACTGAAGGGAGGGAACCATATTTTGTGTGTGTGTGTAATTCCCTTTGCAGAGTCAAAGGATATGATGCTTTATTTTAATGGGTATCACCAATTTGTACTTTGTAGAGGTTGAAGCACTTTATATTTCCATTAAAAATATATGAAATTGCCTATTTTCGCACACCTGCATCATTCTTATTTCTAGCTTAACAAGTGAAAAATGGCATCTTATCATACCTTTAATTGCATTACCCTTATTGTGAAAGAGGTTATTAATCTTTTCACATTTAAGAATCATCTGTATTTCCTTTTCTATGAACTGTTTACTTTTATCCTTTGCTCATTTTTTCTACTAGGTTGTTAGTATTTTAATGAACTACAGAAATGATCCCTGAAAGTATAGTCTTGGTGTTTAGTCTTTTAAAAAATACCTTATATTTAAAAAATTAGCTAAAACTATTTCTTACAAAATTTTCATTTGTCTTTTGATTTTGTGATTTCTTGGGTTTTTTTAAACGCACAATTTAAAATATTTGCATAATGTCACATATTTTAGTATTTTTTACAGCTTCCAATTTTTCTGTCATACTTGCAATGTCACACTTTTAAATGGAAAAAAGGCCTTTTCCATTTAAAATGTATCTTGTATTTTCTTCTAATGGTCTTATGGTTTGTTATTGCCTTCTAAAATCTTTTATATCAACCTCAACTCTATTTTGTCAGAAATGTGGAATAGGAATCCAACAATAAGATGATAACAGGGTTCCTTTCTGCCCATTCAGAAATAACCAGCTGCAGCCCTACACATATTTGCCCATTTATTCCATGAAAAATTTTGTCTGCTATTGTCATATTTAGTTACTGCTCACTTTAGATGTGGGATATGTAGCACACAATAATCAAGTCCTTCCAGCACAGTGTCCCTCACCTCTACCAAAGACGAGATCTCTTTCTCCCACAACTCCAGAGGGAAAAAATTACACAGCCCTCCTTCTCCGAAGTCACAAAGCTTCTCAGTAATGCTATCCAATATGCCACCCAGCCTCCCAAAGGAATAATGTTTTCTCCCCACTGTTACCAGAAGAGGAGGGCATGAAAGAATTCAGAATGTCTCTGATACTTTCCCTCTGACATAATATAGCAATTCTATTCACATTTGTGTGATATTCTTTTGGATTTTACCCACTCATTGAGTTCTAGATATTACTGAAGAGACTGTGGAGAGAGGAGATGAGAGGAGTAAGTCATGATTAAGTAAGTCAGGAATAAGTACCCAGACTAAGGGCATCCATATTGGATCCTGAACTCTTCAGATAAAAAGCAGAGAAAGCATCGGAAAGCAACCAGGTAACCAAAGGGCACGGCATGGATTCAATGAGTTGCTGGATTGGCTATTGGATTTAGATGAGGATGATAAAGTACAGGGACCTCATAACTGGAGGCAATAGTGTAGTCATCAATAGCAGGTGTCAGCATAATGCTCCAAAAACTGGGTGACCAGCAGTATATCAGTGGCTTCCACTACAGAACACTCAGTTACCAAGGAGCTCAACTCAGTTAAAGCAGTTGCATCAAGAGGACAGGATGATGTCCTGAGGCCAACCCAAACAAACCACCTCAACAAGAAGCCTATGAGGTAGGACCAGAAAATGCTCTGCAATGCCAGGATGCTGAGTGAGCCTCTTTACTCCAGATTCATCTAGAAGAACAGAAAGGCGGTAGGGGGAGAACCTTTCTGAAAGTGAGAAATGCTGAAAAAGGGTAATAGGTACCAAAAAATCTGAATGTTTTTTGGTGATGTCTAATTTCTTTTTAATCTTTAAATTTTGGTAAAAAACCATAAAATGTACCATTTAAACCATTTTTAAATGTACATTTCTGTAATGTCAACATATTCACATTGCTGTGCAAAATATGTCCAGAATGTTTTGCATTTCATAAAATTGAAAATCTACCCAACTGAACAACTTTTAATTCACACCCCTCTCCAGTACCGCCATCATCCACAGCTGTCGCCAATCCCATTTTACTTTCTGTTTCCATGACTTTGATTACTTCAGATACTGTATAAAGTAAAATCATATGGAAAATAGGTAAGTTTGAGTGGCAAGCTTGAGCACTTTCCATTGCTGAGGAATGGAGGTTTAAAAGCAAAGTGAGATCAGTTAAAGACAGTAAGTCACATCTCTTCAACCCCAGTTTGTGACTATTACAACCCAAATCCACTATGTGAAAATCGCACTTTGGGTTCCAAGAAAGAATCATCAGAATCATACTCTAGATCTTGACTCTGGGGCTGAAGAGCAATATGGGTATCAGCTGAGCCCTGTCTCTTGCAAAGCCAACATAGCTCCATCATGGATTTCTTAGACCTTTTAACTGTTCTCAACTGCCACATACTTGCTGCATGTACTCCTTTTACCCTGGCTTTGGAATCCATTCTCTAAATGGGCCACATCTACTATACTTAGGACCTGAGTTGTCTCTGCCTTTCCTCCTCTGCAGGGTCTCAATCCTTTGAAAATTCAGAGTTTAAACAAAGGGACATCCCCTTATGAGCTTTGCATGCCATTTCTTTCACAAGTTTCTGACCCTGGCCTCAGGCTGACTTGGGTCTCTCATCTAAGATTTGTAATCACTCTTTAATGTAGATATTGACTGTGTCTAAGATCTTGGGCATCCTAGACAGGTTCTGAATGACTACACCATAAATATTACTATGGGACTGTGTCCATCTACCAGTCCAGGTAGCTATGGCACTTAATTCGATCAACTCTTAGAAAGCCAAGGAAATCAAGTCTGATTACTCTGTGGATAGACTTCAAGGACATCTCAGCTGTAGGAGTTCAGTCATTTCAGGTCTCAGTGGAACTTTCTCAGTTCAAGGAATCATCAATGGCATCATTATTAAGCAGATATTTTCTCTGAAAATAAAATGAGACCTCGTACCTTCTTGGATGACAATTTATCTGTTGTATTGTATTGTAAATTTCTAAGACAGTTATCATAAATGTTTTCTTTTATAACTTGCCAATATTTTTTACTAGCATAGAATAATTCCTGTGAATTCACATAACAGATTAGATAATGTACCTTGCTAAAGCCATTTGTGTGCTTGGTCTTCGTGGAATCTATTCCAGCAGTTTTAATTTAATCTGTTATTCTTAAAGGGTATACTGGTTAGAAATCTAGTGCAGGGCCTCATTGCTAGTAGCACTCAATTAATGGTAGTTGAAAACAAAATGTTGATAATAATACTATACCTAAATCTATTCCATACCATACCAAAGCAAGAACTAAAACATAGTGCCTTTAACTTTCTAATAAACCAGAAAATATGCCATAGTCTTAAATCCAGGATCTTTCAAAACTCTGATGTCTAAAAAAAAATACTGTCAAGAATCTGGAACTCTTGACTTAATCAAATTATTTCACCAGATCAAAGGATAATATACTAGGATGCCATTGTTTAATTTATTTCTAAAATAATTTGTAGCAATATACCTTTTAAATTAAAAACCCTACTCGATAAAAATCTATTTTAACTCTATATGCAAGGCTATGTACTCTGAAGCAATTTAATTTAACCAGAAAAATGAATCTCCTGGGATCTGAAATCTTATAAGATACAGACTCATTTTAAGCCCTGACTTTCCTAAATCCAAACACGCTGCAAAGATCAAGTCAGCTGTACTGAGCATGGCCCACGGCCACATTGTGATTTCGGGAGCACATAGTTGGCTGGGCTGCACTGCAGTCTGTCTAAGAGAACTCTAGCCAGGATCTTGCCAGCAGTAAGTAACAAGATGTCTTGATAGTTGCCTCAGTGAGTCTTGTTGCTTTGAGTAATAAAAATAGCCAAGAACTTTAGATCAAAGATTTATTAGTAACAAAAGTTTTAAACTTAAAAATTTGGAGTTTCATTAGTTTAAAAATTTGCACTGATATGCCCTGAATTTTTCACTGAAATGGTATGAACACTTTGAAAAATAGTTGGGCTATTTCTTATAAAAGTAAACATACTCATCATATGACCTAGCAATTCTATACCTAGGTATTTACCCAAGAGAAATGAATACATATATCCACAAAAGAGCGGTATATGAATATCCAGAGTTGTTTTACTCATGGAATCCCTAAACAGGAAACAACCTAAATGTCCATCACCTGGTGAATGGATAAACAAATTGTGCTACATCCATAAAATAGAGAACCAACTGAACAATTACTGATATGTGCAACAACATGGATGATTTTTAAAAGACTGGTGGTAAATGGAAAAAGCCAGACACAAAAGGCTCCATTCTGTTTGGATCCACTTATATGACATTCTAGACAAAGGCAAAACTCTAGGAACAGAAACAAATCAGTGGTTGCTAGGAAGTGGGGGCAGGTAAAGAGACTGACTACCAAGTGGCATGAGGAAAAGTTTTGTGGTAATGGAAATATTCTGTATCTTGAACACATGTACAACTGTGTAGGTCTGTCCCAACTCTTCAAACTTTACATTTAAAAGGGTACATTATATCTTATATAAACAAGTTGTCAATAAGACAACTGTTAAAAAGAATCTGGGGCAATGTATGGGAGAATACATAAAACAAGAATGACCATAGGTTGATATGCTTAGAACTGGGTGATGGATCACTGGAATTTCATTGAACTATTTTCTCTACTTCTGAATATATTTAAACTTTCCCATAATTAACAGTTAATTTTTTTACACCATAAACTGTTAGGCTTGTGCCATTAACACCCCTTCAACCATCTTGCCCCACTTTTCCCTGGAACAAACGTAAAACTTGTGGAACTTCCACACAATTGGTCAATGAAAAAAGCCCACTGGCTATTTTTTCAACATATATATGAATTAGCAATTATGAAACCTAACTTAAAAGCTATAGTAAAAAAAACCATAGTCAATAAAATTAAGTTCATGAGAAGCAAAAATATTTAAATGTACCTCTGAGATATTTCTCTCAGTCTTTAGAGTTTACCTAATTATGAGACAAAATATTTGTTTAAACACAACAAAATGAAAAGAATAAAGCTCTAATTATTCATTCCACCATTCATTCAATAAACACCTCTAAGTGTCTACTACACATTAAACACACCATAATCTCTCTTTTGAGAAAACCTACAAATTAAATACAACCAGCTACAACAGAATTGCTAGATGTGTAAAGAAGAAAAATTAATACTGCCTCAAATGGAAAGTGGATATGGCTGGGGAGAGACAGAGGACTAGAAGAGAATCTATAGGTACTTAAACCTAGAAAGATGAATTAGAACCTTCCTTGGCCAGGAGAAAGTTGTAGAAGGAAGGGTAGGGGATAAGGGAGAAAAAGAAAGGGAGCAGATTCCATGAAAGCAGGAGAGCACACATGAAGAACTGAAAGGAGAAGTACAAAGCCTATCTGGGGACTGCCTGGAATAATTGTGCAGAATCAGCAAAGCAAAACTGAATAATTTATTTATAATCAATGGCCAGCCTGTTACAGTCAAGTCTATGAACTGTGTAGATTATAAATGCACATTGCTAATGAGTTCATGAATTTATTCTATAAACAGAGAAACTGGTTTTGTCCCATGATCACAAGGTATGTCTACAACTCTGGTCACTCTGTCTGCAAAGGTGCATTGTTAACCTTGAGGTAAGACAATGGAAATACATTTATATATACTGCCTTTATTGGAAAACCAATTTATACCTCAGGTCATCATTATTTTTGCCTACAAACAAATGCATTTAAGATCCACTCTTTTTAGCCTTTCCTTAGCATTCTGGAAAGAGTTGCAGAGGAGAGGATAATTTGCTAGTTAAATTTATGAGATTGCATAAACACTAATCAAGGATCACATGAGTAATAGCCTAAACAGCACAAAATTATAGTTATTAAAAGTCTGCTTCTTGCCCTGGCTGGCGTAGCTCAGTGGATTGAGCACAGGCCTGCGAACCAGAGGATCTCGGATCAATTCCCAGTCAGGACACATGCCTGGGTTTCAGGCCAGTTCCCTGCAGGCCAACTCCCAGCAGGGGACGCACAAGAGGCAACCATACATTGATGTTTCTCTCCCTCTCTCCTTCCCCTCTAAAGATAAATAAATAAATAAAATCTTTAAAAAAAAAAGTCTGCTTCTTTTAAGTGAAATAAGCCAGTCAGAGAAAGATAACTACCATATGATTTCACTCCTGTGTACAATATAATGAACAAAATGACCTAAGAAGCAAAATACAGACAGACTCATAGACAAGGAGCAGGATGACAAGTAACGGGGAAAGTAAGGGGGTAGAGGGATAGAGCAAAAAGAGAGAAGAACTCATAGACTTCGACAAGTGTCATGACTGCAGGGGGTGAGCAGGTATAAGGGCGATAAGTGATAACGAAAAGAAAATACAACTAAAAATAAATTAAATTTAAAAAATAAAAATCTGCTTCTTTGTTTCACCTGCCTAAAATCTTGCTGCTGTCATGGTTGAGGCTAAATTCATGATATAGACCCGCATGATTACCATTATCACTCTTTAGTGAGGAAAAAGAGTTTTTCTCCTCACTATATGATACTAGTGAGGATCAACCCCTTTCTTTCTTCTTCATCCACTACCAACTATGGAGCATTGAGTGGGCTTCTTTTATTTCTGACTAATATGTAGAACACCAACTTTTTTGAATAGCAAATATTAACTGCATTGAAAAATAATTATTTCAGTAATATTTAATTATGAGTAATTATGATGTAATTTTTAAAGAAATCCTTTTTTATTGTTGTTCAAGTACAGTTGTCTCTATTTCCCCCCATTCCCTTTCTCCCTTACCCCATTCACACCCAGGTGCATTTCTACCAATAGTGCAATAGGATTCCCTTTTCCCCACAACCTCACCAGCACTTGTTTGTTGCTTTGTTTATGATAGCCATTCTTACCAATGTGAAGTGGTAACTCACTGTGGTTTTAATTTACATCTCTCTGATGGCTAGTGATGCTGAGCATCTTTTCATATGTCTCTGGGCCCTCTGTATGTCCTCCTTGGAGAAGTTTCTGTTCAAATCTTTTGCCCATTTTTTTTTAATTGGCTTGTTTGTCTTCCTGGAGTGGAGTTGTGTGAATTCTTTATATAATTTGGAGATCAAACCCTTGTCTGAGGTATCATTGGCAAATATATTTCCGCATATAGTTAGTTCTCTTTTCATTTTAATGCTGTTTTCTTTAGCCATGCAGAAGCTTTTTAATTTGATGAGGTCTGTTTGTTTATTCTTTCCTTTATGTCTCTTGCTTTAGGGACATATCAGTGAAGATGTTGCTGTGTGGAATGATTGAGATCTTCCTGCCCATGTCTTCCTCTATGACTTTTATGGTGTCATGACTTATATTTGTCTTTTAATCACCTTGAACTTATTTTTGTATATGTTGTAAGTTGGTGATTGAGTTTCATTTTTTGCATGCATATGTTTTCCCATATGGTTGGTTCCCTTTCCATTTTGCTGATGTTTTCTGAAGCTGTGCAGAAGCTTTTTATGTTGATGAAGTCCCATTTGATGATGTACATTCTTATACATTTAAGAGCACATTGATGATGCTTCAGCAGAGCCAGCACCACCATGTTTTTTGTTTTTGTTTTTGTTTTTGGCAGGCATCATTGGTATCTTAGCCTGGGCTGTGCAGCTGCAAAGCTGGATCCAAGTTTGACATATGGAAACTTTGAAAGACATTACCAGGCAACTGAAGTCAAACAAAAACATCCAGCCAATTACCAAGTCTATGAAAATGGTGGCACCCGTAAAATACACCTGAGCCGAGAGGGGCCTGAAACCAGCTTGAGTATATGAAACAGAATCTTTGGCTCTGCAAGAAAAGACTGATATTAAGGTGCCAAGACAAGAAGATACACCTTATTCATACATCCCCAGAGGGCTTTGTGGTGCTACCCATTCTTTGGTTGCTAAACAGGTGAAAAGTGAAGTAGCTATGTTCAAAGTAGCAAGAAAAGAAGTTAAGGTTGTTGGAATTGGTGATAAAATTAGGGGTATATTCACAGGACTCATTCTTTTTTTAAAGATTTTATTTATTTATCTTTAGAGGGGAAGGGAAGGAGAGAAGTATCAATGTATGGTTGCCTCTCGTGGGTCCCCTGCTGGGAACTGGCCTGCAACCCAGGCATGTGCCCTGACTGGGAATTGCACCGCAATCTTGTGGTTCGCAGGCCCGTGCTCAATCCACTGAGCTACACCAGCCAGGGCTTCACAGAACTCATTCTGACCAATTTCTGGTGACATTCAAAGAAGTGGGAAGAAAACCTCTTACTTTTGTAGATGTGTCAATCATTGCCCTGGAATTATTAAATTTTGGATATGAATTTGATGAAGGCCTATTGTCTTTAATAGATTCAAATCTGTCATCTGCTACAAGACAGAAGAAAAACCCATCTTTTCCTTAGCAGCACTGCAAGTGCTGAGAGCGTATCTATGATGTCATTGATGCTGAAATGCTGTAGAGTTACCAGGAATCCAGTCTGGCCAACATCATCTTCTATTCTCTGAAGGAATCCACCACGAGTGAGCAAAGTGCCAGAGTGACAGCCTGGGACAATGCGAGCAAGAATACTTCTGAGATGACTGACAAATTGACTTTGACTTTCAACCATATCCACCAAGCTGTCATCACAAAGGAGCTGATTGAAATCATCTCTGGTGCTGCAGCTCTGGATTAATGAAAGTCAAGTTTCATCCTCAATAAAGAGATAAAGAAGGAAAATTCAGCCAGCTGACTTTGCTTTCAGCTTACTGCTGTCCTGATTAGAAAAAAATTATTGGTCCATTTTTTAAGTTACTAAAGATAAGTTAACAAGATATTTGTAAATTATCTTACAACAAACAACTTACAGTAAAAAAGTAAATAAAAAAGAGCATATTGATGCTTCTAAATTAAATTCCAAGGAGAGAATAAATTAGGGGGATGGGTCTACTTATCTTTGTGGGTGATAAGTAGCAGCAACTTAATGCTTTATATCATTTGATGATTCAAAAGAAAGACAAAACATTTCATTGGGCAGAGTAAGAGGAGTCACGTGTTTTTTTTTTAATAAAAGAATCTACTGTGAAGAAACACAGATGGTCAGTTTTAGGAGTAATCTAGTCAAAGAATCAGGCCCCCAAACACTTTTCTACTACACAGGCACACTTGAGCCTATTTAAAAGCGCACGTTACTAGGGGTGAAGAGAGTTCAGGCCAGTTAGTCCTTGGCACCTCAATCAAGATTGCCAGCATAGTTATCAATTAATGTTGCAGCAGTTTCAGCAATGCATACACATGTTGAATAGGAACTATACTGAGTCTGCCACTTCATTTTACATGCAGTCCTGAACACCTGTCAGGTCGTGATGATTTTCAGTCACTACTGACCAAGGATAAATTTTAACAGGTGACAGGCTTTGGATCAAATTACCAATTCCCTGAGGCATCCAATCCTCTCAATCCTAAGTATTTTTGGCATGATTTATATGTTCTTTAGCTTCCTTTATAATGTAATTTAGAGTTATGTCAATTCTAGTACTACCCCTGAAACATGAGAAAACACTTAGTGTTCAGTTTTCAAGATCTCCTTAGCAGAAAACTATAAACAATGGAACTAGAGGAAAAAAAATAACAGTTAATGTTGCAAAACAGGAAGAGAATACTTGATAATTCAGACCATTGTCTTTGTATTCAATATGATTGTCCATGAAGGTAGAATTGATGGATATTTTCAAATATGTGTTAAATAAAATTAAGAAAATTTCTTAACAATGATTCATACTAAGATTCATCTTTTGAAATGGACATTTAAAATTCTAAATTTTATAATTTAAATGTCATAGGGACACAAATCTCTTTCTACTGTATCTTCAGAAAATAAATAAAAAGCTGTTACAGCTTCTGTCCTACCTACCAAACATAAATCATTGTTCCCTCTGTGACAGTGGAAGTCCAGTCATTTGCTGAGCCCTTTTAAGCATGTTATCATAGGGTAAGGCTCAGCAATGCTGTTACTATTATTCTTGGTTGCTCAAGTTGTCCACTTGACTGGTGATTTGTGGCTGTTTTCCTAAAGGTGTTGAAGTTAAGTAACCAGCCCCTGAGTTCTTCTTTTCAAACAGACATTTAGTGTTTGTTCATTTCTAGCCATTCTGCATTAGTTAAAGATATAGTTCTACAATAATTACAATAATTTCTATATTGACTCTAGAATTTATGTTGTCACCATCATCAAAAGAAAAATAAATTCTACTTTAAGAGATCTCAGATTTTAAATAAAATAGTGGTTATAGTATTGCTTTAATACGTAGCAAAATAGAAGCAGGCAATTTTATGTTGTTCCTATAAATTAGATATGAATTTTTAGTTTATGAATCTGGGGATAGCTAATTTACAAGGATAAGGCAAAAAACTAATTAGCATGGGACTCAAACTCTCTTCATGATCAGGCTTTAGCTTGCTTTCCCAGACTTACTTCTTTATACCGACATAACCTACTCCATATCTAACACTATTGAACACTTGGGTATTTGCCATGTTCAGAAAACAGATTATTTCCGCACCTTTGAGCCTTTGCTAATATTGTTTCTTCTGCCAGAAATGACCCCCTGGCCTGGCAAAATCCTCAAACTTCTGACCCTTTGCTTCTCTTTCTCAGCAGTTGATGAGAACTACTATTCCCCAGAAATCTGACTTATCTTTGATGGACCCTCTCCTTCCCCTCTCCAAATCTAGTCCAACACCAAATGTTGTTGGTGTTATTAAAATCCTGGAATCCAGATGGTAAAAGACAAATGCCATATAATGTCACCTATAAGTGGAACCTAATTAACAAAATAAGTAAGTGAGCAAAATAGAACCAGAGTCATGGAAATGAAGAACAAACTGACAGTAACCAGAGGGAAACGGAGAAGAGAATAACAGGGAAAGAAGGAGAAGGGGCAAGTCAAGGAACATGTATAAAGGATCCACGAACAAAGACAATGGGGGGTGGGGGAGAAAGATTGAATATGGAAGATGTGGGGTGGGTAGGGCAGGGGAGAGTGATGGGGGGAAATGGGGACAACTGTAATTGAGTGACAATAAAAAAGTCACTACAAAAAGAGTAAAGTTGTATACAGTAGAAAAACATTTTTGAAATAAACCGTCTCTATAATTCTGAGTAAGAATAAAATTTAAAATGCTCAACAAAATTCTAGGATCCAACTACTTTTTATTTTCACTGCAGTACAGCTAGTCAGAGTCACCATGATATCTTGCTGAGACAACTAGGGTAAGACTAACTTCTTTCTCTGCTTCTACTCCTCTCTGAATACATATCCAGAAGGCACTAAAGTGACTCAACTGAGGCTAATACTGAAAATCTACATTCACAACCTTGGTATATTGTGGTGAGACAGATGTTAAATCTGAGTCAGTAAATCTAAACTTGGCACATCTATAGGAGGAGTTTGATAGAAAGCTAAAACCTATATGAGGAGGTGGAAGTAGTTACGGGTACCTGGTTATTTTAGGTAAGTGTAGGTTTAAGTAAATTCCCAAGACAGCATTGGCTACCAGTCACCTACTTCCATGAATATCTGGAAGAGTCCTCACATGGAGGTGATATTTGAACTCATGAGAATGCCAAAGGAAATAATGTTGTGAGAGAAGGGAATGTAGACAGAACCTTGGGGTTCCATATTAAGTGGGTGGGAAGAGAAATCAGAAAGCTGACAAAATCACAAATAGGAGAACCAAGACAGTAGCATGTGAGTCTGTATTTATTTTTATTACAAAATTGGTTTGCTTCTGACAGATTCTAAAAGACCTAGGTAATAGAATTCTAGATTTAAAAATCTACTTACGTACTTCTGGCCAAGACAGAGGCATAGGTGGAAATACTGTGCCTCCTCACATAACCAAAATTAAAGACAACAAAGATTTAGAAACAAAACACAAGCAGAACAGACAGAAAATGGAAATGTATGGAAGTCCGACAACTATTCAACCAGACCGGTAAGAGGGGCAGAGTCAGTGGCCAGGGGAGAGGGGTCAAGGTGGAAAAAGGTGGTGGCTACCAGACCTGGGAGCATAGGCAGAACGGAGCTAGTAGACCCCGGGCTCGGGGAGGAAATGAACAGAGCGTGCAAGGCGGCTGGCTGACTGTGGTCACACATTCAAGTGCAGATAAACCAGGCAAAAATGGGTAGCAAGACAGACCATGCAGTGCAGGGCCCCAGTGACAGGAAATAAAGCCTAAAAGCACCAATTAAAAAACTTTGGGGGGCTGAGGTGCCGGGAGAGACTCCCAGCCTCACAGGAGAGTTCGCTGGAGACACCCACAGGGTCCTAGAATGTACACAAGCCCACCCAGCTGGGAACCAGAATCAGAAGGGTCCAATTTGCTTGTGGGAAGTGGCAGAAGGGACTGAAATCTGAGAGAGTGGAGCAAGTACCATTGTTCCCTCTCAGACCCTGTCCCCACATACAGCGTCACAACCCAGCAACTGGGCTGCTCCCCCTGCCCCTCCCCCTCGTGAACACCTAAGGCTCCACCCCTACTACGCAACAGGCTCGACCTGACCAAAAATGGCTCAAACAGAAGAACAAATCAAAGCCTAAAGCCAATACTTTTAAGTGACCAAGAGACAGTCAACCCATCAGATGCACAGTTCAAAATACTGGTGATCAGGATGATCACAGAGCTAGTTGATTCTAGTTGCAAATTAGATGAAAAAATGAAGGCTATATTAAGTGAAAAGAAGGAAAATGCACAGGGAACCAATAGTGAAGGAAAGAAAACTGAGACTCAGATCAATGGAGTGGACTAGAAGGAAGAAAAAAATGACCAAACAGAAAAGAATGAAGAAACAAGAATTCAAAAAAAATGAGGAGAGGCCTAGGAACCTCCAGGACATCTTTAAACATTCCAACATCCGAATTATAAGGGTACCAGAAGGGGATGAGGAACAGTGGGGCAAGTGGAAAACTTATTTGAACAAATAATAAAGAAGAACTTCCCCAATCTGACAAAGGAAATAGACTTCCAGGAAATCCAGGAAGCCCAGAGAGTCCCAAAGAAGTTGGACCCAAGAAGGAAAACACCAAGACACATCATAATTACATTAGCCAAGATTAAAATGAAAAAGAGAATTCTAGAAGCAGCAAGAGATAAGGAGACAGTCACCTACAAAGGAGTACCCATCAGACTGTCAGCGGATTTCTCAAAAGAGACCTTACAGGCAAGAAGGGGCTGGAAAGAAGTATTCCAAGTCATGAAATCCAAAGACCTACAGCCAAGATTGCTCTATCCAGCAAAGCTTTCATTTAGAACGGAAGGGCAGATAAAGTGCTTCTCAGATAAGGTCAAGTTCAAGGAGTTCATCATCACCAAGCCCTTATTATACAAAATGTTAAAGGGACTTATCTGAGAAAAAGAAGATAAAAAATAGGAACAGTGAAAGGACAGCAAACTCACAGTTATTAACAACCACACCTAAAACAAAAGCAAACTAAGTGGACACCTAAAACAGGAGTGGAGTCACAGAAATGGAGATCACATGGAAGGTTAACAACAGGGAAGTGGAAGGAGGAGGGGTGGAGAGAAGGTACAGAGAATAAGTATCATAGATGGTGGGGAGAAAATAGATAGGGGGAGGGCAAGAATAGTATGGGAAATGTAGAAGCTAAAGAACTATGACACATGGACATGAACTAAATGGGGGGAATGTGAGTGGGAGGGGATGTGCAGGGTAGAGGGAAATGAAGGGGGGGAAATGGGACAACTGTAATGGCATTGTTGGGAACTGCCCTGCCTGGTTTCAGGAGCTGTAACCACCCCTCTTCCCCCCCCATTGCTATGGCTGAGTGAGCAACCTTCAGACCATAAGCCACTAAGGAGACAAAGCTTATCTCCCTGGCAGGAGCACAGCTTCTGCTCTTTTTGTCATAACTGGCCCCCAATGCTTGATCAATTAGACAATGACAGGTAAGATTCCCCAAGGGGGGGGGGGAATAACCTAAGACAGGCATGGTCACATGGAGGCCCCAGGGAAGGACTTGGGGGGCTACGGGGAAAGGGGGTGATGAACCCTCACCCCTCAGCTTTGATGAAGCCTGAGTCCTCATTTCTCCTAATTCCTTGGCTGTCTTGCCTCCTCTGCCTGACTTAAGCCTGAAAACAATGACAGAGGGTGGTGCAGCCCTTTGCTGGACAGGGAGGGCTCCTCGGGTTATCAGGCCTGAGAAAGGATATGTAAAATCCTCTGAAGCCTGCTTTGCTAAGAATGCTCTTAGTTAAATGATAAAAGCCCAAGCAGGTAATGAGTTTGTTTCCCAAAGTTTTGTAGCCTTTTAGCTGATAGACACTGACTCAGAATAAGCTCTAATAGTTCTTTGTATGCTATCTATTGTTTGATCCTTACTTCCTGACAATGATTAATGAGCTTTACCTGTATTCCTGAGCAAATTAAACCCAATAAAAACCTGTCTAAGCAAGGGTCTGTGCGATCTCCCCTTGAGAGAGTGGCCAGGCCACTCCAAGGTGCTCCCCACTTGAGGGAGTAGCCATGCCGTCCCTTTTCCTCCACAGGATTTGGTAGTCTGTGTGAATTTGTCTCATGTCTCATCCAAGATGCCACAGGCACTGCAGGCTGGTGTCTGCATCATGGCATGATGAATAAAATATATATTTTTTAAAAAGCAAAAAAAAAGTACTTAGATAAAGTACATTTTTACTTGTGATTGTGCGTAACTAGAAGATGATGGACTACAAAAACTGGGAAAAAGAATAGTGTTAAAGAAGTAGACATGAGATGATTTTGCACCAGATAAAATGGTGAACTAAATTTAAATATTAATGCCTTTAATACATACAAATGAAACTAGAAAGATCTTAGAAATATAACTCTCAGGTATATTATCCCATGAACTAGTTTTTCTGAAGGGCAAATAGACTCCATTTATAAAATAATAAATAATATTAATGCCTATAAAAATCAAACAATACAGAAAAATAAAGTAGCAAGTAAAAACCATCTAGAATATCCCCCACAGAGCCATACTGTTAACATTTGGGTGGTCTTCCGCCAAGATGGAGGCATAGGTGGAAACACTGTGCCTTCTCCCACAACCAAGTTTGAATACAACAAAGGTTTGGAGAAACAAAGACACAACCAAAGGACAGAAAATTGAATTATACGGAAGTCCGACTACATCTAACCATTCAACGGGGACGGTAAGAGGGGCGGAGCCAGCAGCGAGCAGGGTCGGGCAGGACAGGGCCCCCGACCCAGGCGCGCAGGCAGACGAGAACCAGCTGGGGTGCGGGGCAGACCGCGGGCGCATATTCGCGCACAGTGAGACAGACCACGCAGGCCCCAGGGGG